>NC_057767.1:18840926-19165387 GCF_010389155.1 Erigeron canadensis | reverse complement strand
GATATGACCAGTTTAGATTGATTGTGTACCAGTTAACTGGAGTTAATATATAAAGGTGACAGAATTGTAAGTAAAATACAATGCAATAATAAAAGACAAGTATATAAATGTGTGAACAATAGTATTTTCAGTGTATTTTATTTATTGATTGTTTGATAAAATATAAGTTGTTGCGGAACCAAATAATACAAAATGTAATATCCTAACAACCCATGAAATACAATTGATCTAACTTGGAAATCTCCTAAACAATCGAAACACTTAAGTTGTGAATGCTCCTTTTTTGCGATTGAGAGTATTGCACAAGTTCACCAATATGCAGAATGATTTTTGCAAGTTGTGTGAAAATGCTTGTGCAGGACCTCTATTTATAGTCGAAGATTGAGCATTGGGATCTCAACTTCGACGTACAAATATGGTTGACAACACACAAAGTATTGTTAAATAATCCTTTGTGTGTTCTGAATAAGTAAGACAAAAGGTTACTTTATTCAACCACTCTACATCTTTGCACTTTTACCCACAGACAAGATTATTGTCCGTTTAAAAGGATGTAGTGTAAAGGTCCTCCTCGTAATCATGTAAAGCTTTGTAAGAGCATTTACACTGGAGGATTCTCTAGTTGATTGATCTGGTAGATTGTCAACTGGCTTCGCTGCCATTGCCAATCTCTGTCTTCCTTTGTTGTCTTCGACTTCAACTGAAGGTCTTCAGATTCTAGTCTTCAGATCTCAACTGAGGAAGTCATCATTTGCTAAAACTTTACATGCAATTGGACTTCTAATATTTCGGACAATTCTGCATGCTCTCCAGATGTCGCTGGAGAGCTCCAGTTTATTGCTTAACTGGACCTAACAATTCCCCCTAATTATCCTAAATATTGCCAAGTATTTTCAAACTTGTTTCTATACAAGTTTAAGTTTGAAATACTTGAGTTTGATAAAACCTATAAGTTTCCAAGACATTTTTATAGATCATCAAATGTCTGGGTTTAGTTTTATTTGTTTGTAGATCTTATCAGATATCTAACTTGTGAGTTACAATCTGGCAACTTGTATATACACAACTTTACAAAGAGTACAAAAGTAAATAAAATTACAAGCAGATAGATAGAAGGAAAACTTAAACAAATGGCCCTTCGCCCAGTTTTCCTTCTTTTGGCAAGTGATTAAATTGGCTGTTTGTTTCCTCAAGATCAAGCCTAATCTCTCTTCAATGTTTCCCTTGAACTTGATCAGATTTTGCATACATATTCCCAGCCTTTTTCAACCTTGTTCTTCCTCTGCCTCCCTTCCAGCAATCCCAACATCTCCACATGCTCTGAATGACCATACTGATGGACATCAGGGTTCTCATTGTTCTCTTAGTCCACCAAGTATTGTACCTCAACAACAAAATGTTTGGCACCAGGCTTGATCGAAACTTTAACATCATGATCTTCCTCTATTGTGCCTTCACGCTGTACTCAGACAAATATTGCGAGCCTCTGATTCTTTGTCAGTTTAATCTTGCTCGTGCTCAGTTTTTGAGTAACAGCTCGAATATCATCAGTTGTGGGTTCGGATGGTTCTACCCAAGTCCTCAGATTTGCATCTGTTGATAAAGCTTTTGTTTTTCTTCCTTTGGACTTGGGTGGAGTCAATACTTTGCTGACCACCTTCTTTACCTGTTCAATTCTTTTGAGAATCCCTTCTGACCTTATCTCTTTGGCCTTCTCCACCGATAGATTCAAACACTTGCATCAAGTCCAGCCTCATCACCTTGATAGTGTTTATCCAGTTCAACTTCAAGCATTTCCTTCAGTGCATTGACAATCCTTGGATCTTCTTTGATTTTCTTGTATTCCACAAGTGTTAAACCAAGGAGTTGAGCATCAGTTACATCAACAAGAGGGGTTGGAAGATTTTTCCTTGATTCGAATTGATTCGCCTTCATTTGTTTCTGCCGTTCTTTGACCAGATATCCCACTGTTGCTAATTTTTGACTTTCGCTTTCAGTAACTGGAGGCAATTGATCAACATTGCCATTTTCCAACATAGGTGCATCGGTGGCAGGTTCCATAAATCATCAGTTGCTATGGCCTTTCCCTTATCCACATTCCCCCCACACATCATCAAACGATTCAATCACCTGCTCACCAGCCTCAGTGCTGGTAGCAACAACCATCTCCTTCCCTGCACCTGAAGTTTCAACAAGAGTGCGAGAGGCATGAACAGACCTTTCCCCCTTGGCAGCATCTAGTCCTTGCCTTATAGCTTCAAAATCGGCATGACTGGAGGGCAAGCGATCTAGAGGCTGCCATGATTGCATTGTCTTGCACTCTTTGAAGACTCCACATATCATGCGAACTGTCCTCCACAGATGATTGATCTCTTGTGACTGAGTCATTACATTTCCACTTGTGTGTTCTTGACTCTTTAAGATTTGTTTAAGTATGGAGAGATCATCTGGAGAAAGCCCAGTTACAGGGACTTCCTTAACAACTTCCTGCACAACCTCTTTACCTTTACCAACTTCAGTGGTCAGATTTGATATAGTTGTTGAGTGATCAGACACTTTGCTGGCCAGTGTATCAAGATTGCACCTCAATCGATTGATCTCAGATGTAATGGGAGTGAGATCAACCTAGGGCGCTACAATCTTGGTGATCTCAGACATCACCTTTTCAATTAAACTTTTCTCACTGGCAGCCAAAGTTGCTTCAATCTTGAGACCCACTGAAGAGGCCAACTGACTACCAAGCTTAGTCACATCTAGGCCAGGTTTGTTACATAATTCTTGCACCTGCCTTTCCAAGTTCTTAATATCAACCTCTGGTGATCTGACAGTATTGTTCAGTAGGTTGGTTATTGAAGATGTGACTCCCTTAAAGATGTTGCCAGTTGGTTGGAGGATTCCACTAACTCATTGAGCTTGCCAAACACCAATTCCTCATTAGCTGAGAACTTGTTTATTCCCAGGTCAAGCACTTTGACATTCTACATATGATCCTTTTGGTACCTGGAGAGGGACTTGGTGTTTTTGTCCAGTGTCTTTTGAATCTCCTCAACCCTCGTGAGAAGGTTTGAGAGATCGGCTTGGAAAGACGTAAATTGGCTTTCCAGTGACTGAGGAGAAGGTGTCACTGGACCAGCCCGAAAAGCTACTGGTGCAACTGGACGAGGTATGACAATATTTGGTTCTCCAGTTGCAGTAGCATCAGTTGATAGAAGAGGAGGGGTTATAGAAATGAAGGGAAGAGATTCAAATTGTTGTTCATGCTAAGAATGCTCAGGTGTGAACGACGGCGACGGTGGTGTTAGGATGTGTCTATTTCTAGGCACACCCATAGAAGAAAGTAGTTGGCGAGAGGCGAATATTGGAGGTATATCTGAGCTTTGTAAGTTTGTTGGGGAAACTGAAACTTGAAGTTCTGGGGTTGACCTAGGAGATAAGGGAGCTGATTAAGTACAGTTGCATCAGCCATCTCCTGGTCAGATTCAGTCTCAGATGAATCCGAAGACTCAAGCTGAAACTCACCCTCATTTATGCCAAGATCCATAAATGTTGGGGGTGGCTGAACAGGTTGCTCAGACTCCTGATGACCAGTTTGAGTATCCTCAATAGTTTCATCAGTTATAGGATCCGTTGCCAAGGCATCTTCTCCCTGGAAAGAGGTAACTGGAGCCTCAACTACAACTGCTCTTTCCTCAGTTGCAGTATCACTGGCTACGGCTTCAGCGACCACAATCACAGGCTGTGACTGGTCAGATGCAGCAAGTCCTGATCTGGATCTTCTTCTACTTTTGGTAGATCTCCTTGCTTTTTGAACCGCCTGGATACCTGAGGGGGAGGTCTCCAGTTTCTGCCATAGTTACAGCTCCTGCAGACGAACTAGTGGGTCCCTCATTATTTTGAGGCCCGCCCAGTTGCCTTTCTGACTCACCAGATGGTGGTGCATCAGTTCTAGAGAATGCAAGTAGCATTCTTGGGGAAATCTGGACTTCATCAGAAGTGGACACAAGATTGTCCAGATTCTTAATAATTCTGGCACAGAGAATAAGGATTGCGTGTTATTGTACTCTTCTCTGCCCAGAATATGGATGTAACAAAGGGATAGAAATCTAGAGAAAGGGACACAAGGACCCTTGTTGCCTTTCAACTTAAATACCAGGCTTCTAAACAAGATATTAGCAAAATCCACCCTTAGTCCATTCCATAGGCAGTATGCCATCTCTGCCTGGAAGGAGTTTATCTGGTCCAAACCACCAGAACTCCCACCCAAACTTTCCACCAAGTGGACCATGAAGTACTTCCAAATGGTGAAAGCCCTCTCATAGTTATAGATCCCTTGGTCTTCAATATATCCCCTCCACAACTTCTTTATTTCCCATGTCAAGGAAGACCTGACAGAAATTGATATTTGAAGGAATCACCACTGGACTTTCATCTTGTCTCCAGTAACTGAGGTTAAGGGCCTCCCTCAATGTTCCAGTGGTGATGGTACACGGGACTGACCCATCCTTTAAAGAAAAGGAGATGGATGAGCAGTCATCAGAAAGAGAAGCAGTGTACCAGAACTCGCACAAGTAGTCGTGAAACAGCTTGCTTGGGTTCAGAGAAAAGGCATCGCTGAGGGGAGAAATCCGAAGAAAGGATTGGATTTTCCCAATAAGAGAGTCAGCGGCCTGGTGCCCTTGAAGAGATGCCATTGGATTATTTGGATTTAATTTTATTAATTTAGAACTAATGGGAGCACCAATAGCACGAGAAACATTTTGTGATGGAGTATACTCCGCAGTGAGTAGATTCACATCATGGGAACGAGATGAAGAAGAAGATGATTTAGGAGCCATTTGTGATATTGGATTTAGGGTTTTGGATTTAAAGAAGAAAGAGAGAAAGGGATCTCGAATTGTGAATGATTGGAAGAGTAAATGAAAGGAATTTTGAGTGAAGTAAATGAGAAAGGTATTTAGTGGGGGTATATATAGGTAATAAAATATTACCAAAATATATACTAAAAGATATTTTAGTCCCCAAATTTTGAAATAATTTGTAAAAATTGATTTTCAGTAATTTTGAGAATTCAAAACATTTAATACCTCCCATCAAGCATTTAATGTTATGACGGCTGGTATTCCCACTCACCCACTAACTTCATCAATTCCCATAAAAAGTGCAGTAACTTTCAGCAAAAAGTCTTGACACGTAAGACATGTCAGGTGACGTTTGTGAGTGCCAGATAAACACTCGAGTAACATCACGTGTCACAAGTATCCACCAAGTAAAACATAACGTTATGAAATCTTGTTGATCACCAGATTAAGACAAGACCAAACCAGCAAACTGGAGAGATTTTCCAGATGCCAGTTTCAACTGATGACTTCCAGTTGCATTTTTCAAGGAAAAATAAAACTATTTTTAATTTGAAAAATATTTTGAGTCTTTTCCCCCTAAAAATATGATCCATTTGATCAATGACTAGTCTTTGAGTACATCAAGGCATTCAATCTCCAACCAATCAAGGATCACCTGGACCATTCTCAACTGGAGGGCCTCTCCAGTTTAATGAGGATTTAACATACCCAGTTCACTGATGAGATGTTTAAAAGTTTTCTCATCAAGAGGTTTTGTAAAGACATCAGCTAACTGTTTATCAGTGGGGATGAAGTGTATTTCAATGTCTCCTTTCATAACATTATCACGAATGAAGTGATACCTGATGTCAATATGCTTTGTCTTTGAGTGCATCACTGGGTTGTGAGATATAGCAATGGCACTGGTATTGTCACAAAAAATTGGGGTTCTTGAGTATTTCATACCATAATCAAGCAACTGGTTTTTGATCTAGAGAATCTGGGCACAGCAACTAGCCGCAGAAATGTATACTGCCTCAGCAGTAGACATTGAGACCGAAGTCTGTTTCTTACTGGTCCAACTTACCAGTTTTCCCCCTAGGAAGTGACATCCACCAGTTGTGGATTTTGTATCAATCTTACAACCTGCATGATCTGAATCTGAATAACCCATTAGATCTAACCCTGAGCCTTTGGGATACCAAAGACCAAGGCTAAGGCACCCTTTCAGGTACCTGAAAATGCATTTAACAGCATGCAAATGTGATTCTTTTGGATTAGTCTGAAATCTGGCACATAGACATGTTAAAAACATAATATCTGGTCGACTAGAAGTTAAATACATCAGTGAACCAACCATTCCACGGTATTCCTTTTGGTCCACTGGTTTGCCATTTGGGTCAGAGTCCAAATTTAATGGAGTTGAAATAGGTGTGGTTTTTG
This sequence comes from Erigeron canadensis, assembly GCF_010389155.1. NCBI lineage: Eukaryota > Viridiplantae > Streptophyta > Magnoliopsida > Asterales > Asteraceae > Erigeron > Erigeron canadensis. Next base: position 19,159,106 of record NC_057767.1, on the reverse strand, counting down.
ATGGGATAGAATCATATTTGTATTTTCTTAACAAATCTCTGACATATTTTTCTTAGTTAATAAAAATACCATCCATGGTTTGTTTGATTTGTAAACCTAAGAAAAATGTTAATTCACCCATTAAACTCATCTCATATTCTTGAGACATAATTTTCGAAACCTTTTACACATTCCATCATCAGTTGACCCGAATATAATGTCATCAACATAAATTTGTACCAGTAAGATATTACCTTTTTCTTTCAAGATAAATAAGGTATTATCTATTGCACCTCTTTGAAAACCATTTTTGAGAAGATGTTTAGTTAGAGTGTCATACCAGGCTCTTGGGGCTTGACAAAGACCATACAAGGCTTTGTTCAGTCTATATACCCAGTGAGGATGCATTTCATTTATGAAACCTGGAGTCTGCGTAACATACACTTCTTCTTCCAATTTGCCATTCAGAAACGCACTTTTGACATCCATCTGGAAGACCTTGAATTGCAAATGAGCAGGATAAGGCAAGAAAATTCTAATGGCTTCAAGTCTTGCAACTGGAGCAAAAGTTTCATCGAAATCAACACCTTCTGCTTGACAATAACCCTTGGCAACCAATCTTGCTTTGTTCCTTACAACGTTGCCATCTTCATCCATCTTGTTCCGATAGACCCACCTCGTTCCAATGGGTTCTTTCTTTAACCCTGGAGGACAAGGAACAAGTTCCCAAACATTGTTTCTTTCGAACTGGTTGAGGTTTTCTTGCATAGCTTCAACCCAGCTTGGATCTGCCAAATCCTCGTCAATCTTCTTCGGTTCAATTAGTGATAAGAAGGTGACGTTGAAGCATTGATCACTTGTGGCTCTTCTAGTCTGAACCCCACTATCTGGATTACCAATAATCTGCTCGATGGGATGAGCAGCAGTCCATTTAGTGTATTGACTAGGTGGATATACTACAACATCAGTGCAAGACACCTGACAATCTCCAACAGATGTAGCAACTGAAGGAGGATCAGTCCAAAGTACTTCAACTTCATCATCAGTGTCAACTGGAGAGTTAACACGATTATCTTCAAACAAAGGTATATCTTGAAGAACTGGAGAAGCTTGAACTGGTTCTGATGTTGTTGTGGCACGTACATCTGATCCAATTACCAGTTTTTCAGGTAGGTTAAAACTGATAGAGGGATAAAATGAGGTGTCACTGGAGCTCTTCTTTTCCTTAACTGGTTCCGAGACATGATGACTGGAAACATTTTATGGTGCAGTAACTGATTGATGAACTTGATCAGATACACCAAAATCTACTGGGACAACTGAAGATAAATCAAGGGTTGGTCTTTTGTTGATTGCTTCATTTGATTCATCGAATGTGACATGAATAGTCTCATGTACCTTTTGGAGTCTATAATTATAAACTCTATAGGCTTTTCTTATATCTGAATACCCAACAAAGACTCTTTCGTCAGCTTTTGCATCAAACTTTCCCAACTGACTAGAATCGTTTAAGATATAAACTGGACAACCAAATACATGAAAGTATCCAATATTTGGTTTACGATTCCTGAGGACTTCATAGGCAGTCTTCCTGTGTCTCTTGACATAAACTGACCGGTTTTGGGTGTAACAAGCAGTTGCCACAGCTTCAGCCCAAAAACAGGTGGGAAGACCAGATTCAGATAACATACTTCTGGCAGCTTCAATCAATGTGCGATTCTTTCTTTCAACCACACCATTTTGCTCTGGAGAACGAGCTGACGAGAAGTTTTGAGAAATGCCAGTGTCAGTGCAAAATGTCTCCAATTCTTTATTAAAGAATTCTGTACCATTATCACTTCTCAACTGACACACTTTCTTGGTATACTTGAGTTTAATTCTTTTGATGAGAGAGATAATTTCACCAGGTGCATCACTCTTTGATCTGATAAATATCACCCAACAAAATCTGGTGTATTCATCGACCACAACTAAAGTGTATCTCTTGCCAGCTTTAGTTTGAACATTCACTGGACCAAAGAGATCCATATGAATTATGTGAAGAGGTTTAGTGATACTGAAATTCAGCCTGGTCTTGAAACTGGCTCTTTTCTTTTTGCCCATTTCACACCCTGGACATGGTTTCTCCTTTTTAAAGGAAAACAAAGGTATCCCATCCAGCAGTTGCTTCCTTGACAACTTGTTGATATTTTTGAAATTAAGGTGGGATAACCTTTTATGCCACAGCCAGTTGGTGTCCTCATCAGCCTTGACATAGAAACAATGCTCTTTTGGAGCAGGCTCCATGTCCATGATGTACACACTCCCTTTTCTTGGTGCAATCATAACCACCTTCCAATCCTTGTTAAAAACAGTGCCTTGAGCAATATCGAACAGTACCCTATATCCATCATCACAAAGTTGACTGACACTTATCAGGTTATATTTCAAACCATTAACAAATGCAACTTTTGTGAACTGGATCTGCCCATTGTCAACAACACCATATCCTTCAGTTTTCCCACTTCCATCATTACCAAATGTCAATGCCGGTCCATCACAGACAGTGAACTCTTCCAGCAGGGGCTTACATCCGGTCATAGTCCGGCCAGCAGCGCTGTCCAGATACCAAATATTCTTCTTTCGATCGCCTTGCACACCCAAGCAAATAATTAGTTATTTTTGTGAACCCATCTTTTCTTGATGGGTCCACTGGACTTCTTCTGAGAAGTCCCATGAGTTTGACTTGGTGTAGAACTTGATGAAGAAACTGGAGGGTTCTCTCCAGCTTCAGGAGTAAAAACAATTGGTTTGAGTGGCACTTTATCCTCCTTTTTCTTTTCAGAATTTGCTCCTATCTGAGCAGATTGTTTTGTCTTTTGTTTTTGAGGAGGGGTTTTGACATTTTGTTTTTCAACTGAAGAAGATGAAGCTCCTTCCAAATTTTTAATTCTGCCAGTACAACTTTGTACCTGCCTTGACAAACATTGGAGTTGATTCTCCATTTTTAACAAAATGCTTTTCTCATCAGGCTGCTGGCCTATGGACTTGGGCTCAGCGGGGGTTTTAGTCTTTTGAGTTGTAGACTCATTTGACTTGTGAGGTAGAGGATTGTCACCAAATTCCTTTTTAACTGGAGCTTTAGCCTTCTTGGCTCCAGTTTTGACCTCAACAGGGTTGGTCTTAGTGGATTCAGATTTGGCAGGGTCAGAGGAATCATAAGGAGTTTCAACTCTAACAGATTCTGGCATTTGGTGAATTATGGGTAAAACAACTGCCATCTGAAGATCACCAGATTTCCAGACAGTTTTTTGAGCATCAATGGTTTTTGAAAAAGCATCATAATTTTTACCAGATGCTTGTACCCAAGAATTGATAACCATGTGTTCCTTTTCAAGATCAAATTTTAGTTTTTGGTTATCTATTTCCAATGCCTCATTTTTCAAATCTGACTCTTTAAGAGCCAACTGGACACTTTGCAAATCATTTATTTGACCTTTCATGTTGTTAAATTCAACCAAAACTGTTTCCAAGTATCTTTCACAGTCAGTTCTCATGGTTTCAACAAATAACAAGTCATCATTCAATGATTCAGCAATATCCAGTTTTAGTTCTGAATCTAACTCGACATCGTAATCCCTTACCTTCTTTAAAATGATGTCAACCCATCTTCTAGAAACAACATCATCTTTCACCACAGGTTGTTGATTTTCTAATGCCATGAAACACACATCTCTAATCTCTTCCTCATCATCAGATGAGTCATCAGAGAGTTCCCATTTCCCTTTAGTTTGAGCCATCATGCACTTGTTCTTTTCTTTCTCTTTTTCCTGTTCAAGAGACATGAGAGCAATCTGGGCCTTAAGTTTCTTGTATTTGGCCTTATAATCATCAGTTTTAACAAAATTTGGGACAATGGGACCAGTTTGGTTGTTCATCTGACTAGATCTGCATTCCTTCATGAAATCACCTTTCTTACCACATTTGTAGCAGATAAGATTAGCCTTATCCAGAGAAATTGAACTGGAAGCATTATTGGACCCATTAAATCGATTAGATTTATGCTTGAACCTATTAAAGGTTTTAGCAATCATGGCTACCAGATCATCATCGTCAGTTTCTTCACAACCATTACTTAGATTAGTGGTTAGGCCAGAGTTCAGTAAGTTGTTTAACATTTCCTTCATAGAATGTAACTGGACATTCTCAGTAGACATTAAAGCAGCACAAGGTTGCCCAGTAACTTTGGCAACCTTGGAACTCTGAGCATGGTTTAAAGCATCTTGCTCAGCCAATATTCTTGCTGCATCATTATCTTCAGTGAATCTGAAGGCTCCATATAAGGAAGCAAGAGTATGGCTATGCAAGGTCTTACCTTGTCTTAGGACAAGAACCATGTGTGCCCATTTAGATGGCAAAACATCACAGAATTTTTCAAGAAGAATATCCTTCTCCACTCCCAAGCCTCTAAGTTGATTAATTAGGCCAGTAAATCTGGTATAAGTACCAGTTAAGCTTTCATTGGGAAGAGCAAAGAAGGATTCATACTTCTTGTTAAGAGCAACCTTTCTGGTGACAATGGTGTCATTTCCTCCTTCAAACTGGAGAACTAATTCATCCGACATAGATTTTGCACTAGGAAATAGCACAAGTGTTGGAATTAGTTCCTCGGGAACAATAGCAAGGATCATGTTTTTTAATCTGGTATCAAGATTAACTAGTCTGCGATCCTCGTCTGACCAATGTTCCTCAGATTTTTCCCTGGTGCCTCTTCTCCCAGTAGGGTCGAGAAGAGGGCTAACACCACTGGACATGGGTATATATGGTCCATCCTAAAGGATTTTCAACATATACCTCTTTATCCCACCAAAATGCAAGAGCATTCTAGCCTTCCATGTACCAAATGTCTCACCATTCCCATCAAATTTGGGAACAGGAGTGTTGGAGTAATGTACATGAACATGGTTAGCTCCAGGAGTAGGAGGAGGAGGGTTAGTATTTAAAGGAGTTGTAACATTAGGATTAGATTCATTTGGACCAGAACCATTTTCACCTTCAGCAGCCATCGAAGCAGACCTAGGTTATAGAATTGAAACAATTCAACCTGCCTGCTCTGATACCACTTGTAAGTCCCAACTATTGCTAGATGGGTGCTGAAGACACCTCTATGTCAATGGTGAGTGAACTTTGCAACACAATCAATTAATCTGGATATGACCAGTTTAGATTGATTGTGTACTAGGTTAACTGGAGTTAATATATAAAGGTGACAGAATGTGTAAGTAAAATACAATGCAATAATATAAATGACAAGTATATAAATTGGTGAGACAATATGTAATTTTCAAGTGTATTTTATTTATTGATTATTTAAATAAAATACAAGGTTGTTGCGGAACCAAGATAATACAAGAATGTAAATATCCTAACAACCCATGAAATACAATTGATCTAAACTTGGAAATTCTCCTAAACAATCGAAACACTTAAAGTTGTGAAATGTTCTTTTTTGCGATTGAGAGAATATTGCACAAGTTCACCAATATTGCAGAATGTATGTGTTTGCAAAGTTGTGAAAATGCTTGTGCAAGGACCTCTATTTATAGTCGAAGATTGAGCATTGGGATCTCAACTTCGACGTACAAATATGGTTGACAGCACACAAAAGTATTGTTAAATAATCCTTTGTGTGCTGAATAAAGTAAGACAAAAGGTTACTTTATTCAACCACTCTACATCTTTGCACTTTTATCCAGAGACAAGATTATTGTCCGGTTAAAAGGATGTAGTGTAAAAGGTCCTCCTCGTAATCAGTGTAAAGCTTTGTAAGAGCATTTACACTGGAGGATTCTCTAGTTGATTGATCTGGTAGATTGTCAACTGGGCTTCGCTGCCATTGCCAATCTCTGTCTTCCATTTGTTGTCTTCGACTTCAATTGGAAGGTCTTCAGATTCTAGTCTTCAGATCTCAACTGGAGGAAGTCATCAGTTGCTAAAACTGTACAATGCAACTCGACTTCTAATATTTCGGACAATTCTGCATGCTCTCCAGATGTCGCTGGAGAGCTCCAGTTTATAGCTTAAACTGGACCTAACAAGTACTTATGTTCAACGTGCAAATCTTGACGTAGTTCTTATTATTTAAAAGTACTTATGTTCAACGTGCAGATCTTGACCTAGTTCATATTATTACAAAGTACTTTGGTTCAACGTACAAAACTTATGATCTTGTTCTTATTATACATATATAAGTATCTGTAAACTAAACGTACATTATGTGAATCTCACCAACTACTTTTGCAGTTGACCTTTTGAACTTACATGCTTTTTAGGCTAGGTTAATTAGATCTTGTTAGTATAGGAGTCTTCCTTTCTAAGCTCATCCTTTTGGCGATTGTTCAAGCATACAAGATCAGGAGCTATGAAGACTTTTCTTGCTACTTCAGTTCAAGTTCTGTTCTAAAAAGACAATTGTTCTGTGTTATGTTCATTGACTATTTTGAGTGCATCTTATGTTCTGTAATAGCTATCGTACTTCTGTTCTTTGTTAATGTTAATGGCTGTGTTGGAACTTGTACTATGTGCAATTGTGCTTATCTGTGCATCCCGTATATTCCGCGTTAGCGGGGTGTTACAAGTTGTTGTGCCCAGATTCTCTGGATCAAAAACCAGTTACTAGATTATGGTCAAAATACACAAGGACCCCAATCTTTTGTGATAACACCAGTGCAATTGCTATTTCTCACAACCCAGTGATGCACTCCAGAACAAAACACACGAACATCAAGTATCATTTCATTCGTGACCATGTTATGAAAGGAGATATTGAAATTCATTTCATTCCCACTGATAAACAGTTAGCTGATGTTTTTACAAAACCTCTCGATGAGAAAACTTTTAAACATCTCATCAGCGAACTAGGCATGTTAAATCTTTATTAAACTGGTGAGGCCCTCCAGTTGAGGATGGTTCAGGTGATCCTTGATTGGTTGGATATTGAACGCCTTGATGTACTCAAAAACCAGTCCTTGATCAAATGGATCTCATGTTTAGGGGGAAAGACTCAAAACATTTCTCTAATTAAAAATTGCTTTTGCAACTAGAGAGTTCTCCAGTTAAAACTGGCACTGGAATGTTCCTCCAGTATAAATGTTTGGTCTTGTCTTCAAACTGGAGGTTAACCAGATTTCATAACGGTAAGAATACTTGGTCAATTGTGTGACACGTGATAATACTCAAGTGTTTTAACCCACTTACAACTGTCACATGATGTGTCATTACCATGTTGTAAAAAGAAGCACTTTTATTGGGATTGTGGAAAGTTAGTGGGCGAGTGGGTATACAAGCTGTCATAGCATTTAATGCTGACACTAAGAATTGAATGTTTTGGCTCAAAATTCAAACTCATTTTCAACAAAATATCTAAAGTTTTGATTTTTGACAATAAAATATTCTTGGTTATTCTTTGGGATTGTGAATCCAGCTTATAAATACCCTGTATTTACTTTCACATATTTACTTTCGTTTCACATTCCTTCATTCAATTCCAATCATCAACAATTACTTTCTTTTCTCTCAGCTTCTTATCAAAAACCCTAATTACCAAATTTTCAATTTCTTTCTTTATCAATAATCAAATGGCTCCTAAATCTTCTCGCAGCAGAGATATAAATCTGCTCACTGTTGCATACAATCCATCTTCTCAAATCAAACGTGCACATGGTGCCCCTGAGGCAAAATTAATTAAATTAAACCTTAATAACCCCATGGCTAGTTTGAAAGGGGTTCAAGCCGCCGATTTTCTCATCGGAAGAATCCAACATTTCCTTCTGGATTCTCTTATTGGTGTGACTTTTTCTCTCAATCCACTCAAGTTGTACCATGACTACTTGTGTGAATTCTGGTATACTTCACAACTATCTAAAGACTGTTCATCCATCTCCTTCACTCTCAAGGATGGAACAGTTGAGTGTAACATCACAGCGGATACTGTGAGGGATGCCCTGCAACTTAACTACTAGAGAGAAGGTGAGACTCCAGTAGTCATCTCCCAGAACATAAACTATCGCCAGGTGCTCCTCGACATGGGAAACAGGGAATGTTTGGAGAATGGGGTGTTGAAGACAAAAGGTGCCATGACGTTGAAGGGCCTCACACCCTCATGGAGATACTTTTTCATTCATCTTGTGGAGAGCATGGGAGGAAGCTCTGGTGGACTCGACCAGATCAACTCTACACAAGCAGAAATGGCTTACTGCGTGTGGAATGGCCTTAGAGTGGACTTTGCTGAGATTCTTTTTCGAAGTTTTGTGCAAAAATTGAAGGGTAACAGGGGATTGTGTATAACCTTCTACAAATACTTGTCATTATGTTTTCTTCAGATCCTAGGCAGTGATGCTTATCACAACACTCAGTCTCTTTACACTGTCCCAGAGATGCTGAGGAATTTGGACTCTCTTAGCTCATCACTTGGAGAGGTCCAGATTCCAAGTAGAATGTAGCTGGCATTCTCTAAAACTGATGCACCAATCCAAGGTGAGTTAGAAAAACTACTGGGCGGGCCTCAAAATAATGAGGGACCCATCAGTTCATCTGCTAGTACTGTGACGGTTGTTGAACCTGGGCAGCAGTCTTTTCCCGCCAGCTCCAGCTTGCCAGTCTTCCACTCTCTCACCCTGGAGACCTCCCAACAGGTGTCCAGGTAGTTCCAAAGGAAAAACGTACATTGAAGAAGCCCCTTAGGAGACAGTCAGATCTTGCCACTGACGTTAGTACCATTGCCAGCCCTCCAGTTTCTTCGCGGCAAGATGCTGGAGATAGTCAAAGGGATGAACAGCAGGCAACCACTTCCGAATTTGCTGTAGGTGGAAGTGGTGAAGTTATTATTGGGTCAGCCCAGCCCAAATTAGAGTCCGTGTCAGCACTTAACTTGCAGAGCCATATTTCTGACACTCTTGAAGCACGAACTGACAAAGTCTCTGGCCAGTCACAGCCAGAGATCGAAGTTCCGGACTCTACGGCCCATGATACTACATCTGAGGATCGAGCAGTTGTGATTAAGGCACCGGTGAGCTCTTTCCAGGGAGAAAATGCTTCGGCAATGGATCCCCCAACTGGTGAAACCATCCAGGCAACTGGAACTGGTCATCAGTAGCCTGAACAGCTTGTTCAGCCACTCCTATCATTCACGGATCTACACATGATCAGCTCCCTTCCTTTTCTAATCAACCCCTAGTTCAACCAGTTTCAGTTTCACCTACTGTCTTCTCCACACTTCATGAAGTTCCACAATTCGCCTCAAGACAACTACTACCTTCTATGAATGTGCCGAGAAATAGACACATTCTAACACCACCATCGCCGGCGTACATACCTGAGCATTCTCAGCCTGTACGCCAACTTGCATCTTTTCCCCTTCTTTCTTCAACAACTCCTTTTGTCTCAATTAGTGCTACTACATCTGGAGAACCAACATTTGTAACACCTCCTCCAGTTGTACCTGTAGCTTTTGGAGCTGGTCCAGTGACACCTTCCCCTCCGTCACTGGATAGCCAGTTTATATCTTTTCAATCCGATATCCACAACCTTCTTACAAGGGTGGAGGATATTCAAAAGATACTTGATAAGAATACCAAGTCCCTCTCCAGGTACCAGAAAGAACACATTACAAACGTCAAAGTGGTTGACCTTGGGATCAATAAGTTCTCTACAAATGAGGACTTGGTATTTAACAAGCTCAATGAGTTGGTCAATTCCCCCAATCTACTGGCAGCATCTTTACGGGAGGCTTTTGCACTTACTCAAACTGGGGTCACATCCTCAATTACCATCCTGCTGAACACAATTGTCTGATCTTCAGAGGTTGATTTGAAGGAGCTTGAAAGACAGGTTAAGTTGCTTATTGAAAGACCTGGTCTGGATGTGATCGAGCTTTGGTAACCAGTTGGCCACTTCAGTTGGTCAAAAGATAGAAGAAACCTTGGCTGCTGAAGAACAACAATTTCTGGAAAGGGTAATGTCTGAGATCACCAAGACTGCATCGCCCCAGGTTGATCTCACTCCCATTACATCTGAGATCAATCAGTTGAGGTGCAGTCTAGATACTCTGGCCAGCAAGGTGTCTGAACACTCCACCACTATACATAATCTGACAACTGAAGTTGGCAAAAAAAAGGATAAGGAAGTTGTGAAGGACGTTGGTGCAACTGGGCTCTCTCCAGATGAGTTGACGATACTTAAAGCAATTCATGCTAGCCAAAATTAAACAAATGGCAATGTTTTGGTCCAGTCACAAGAAGTCAATCATCTTTGGAGGACAGTTCGCATGATTTATGGAGTGCAAGAACATGGGGTCATGGCAGCCTCTAGATCGCTTACCCTCAAGTCATTCAGATTTTGATGCAATTAGAAAAGGACTAGATGCTGCCAAGCGGGGAAGATCTGTTCATATTCCCAGCACTCATATTCAAACTCCAGGTTCAAGTATTGGGAAAGAGTTGGTTGTTGCTGCCAGTACTGATGCTGGTATGCACATAATTGAAGAATTTGAGGATGTAGGTGATAGGGGAAGAAGAATAAAGGCAAGGCACTTGCAATTAATGAATCTGCCCAGTTAGCCACTGATGTACCTCTATTGGAAACTGGAAATCCTGATCAGCTTCCTCCAGTGACTGAATCTGACAGCAAGAGGTTGGCTAGAATTGGAAATGCTATAAATGAAAGAAAGAAACAAAAGAAAGCCAATTTGCTGGTCTCAAGGGTTCAACTGCAAGGATCGGGTATACTAGTGTAAATGATGCCAATCTGTTGGGCATCTCACTGGAGCAATACAGGAAGGTCAAGAGTGACCCAAGGATAGTGGGACTGGTAAATGATATGATTAAAATCAATCTGGACAAAGACTATCCTGATGATGAAGCTGGGCATGATGCTAGAAACTTAAACATATCAGTGGAGAATGCCAAGGAAGTTAGAGCTGAAGGGATTTTGAAAAGGACTGAGCAGATAAAGAAAAGAGTCAAACAGGTGTTGAACCCACCCAAGTCTAAGAGTAAATCAAAGCCTAAACCCTTGTCAAGGGATGCAAACTTAAGGACATAGGTGGAACCCAATGAGCCATCCACTGAAGATATCCGAGCTGTTGTACAGAAACTAAGCACTGCCCAGATTAAACTGGTCAATGAGTTTGATGCACGTGCATACTTAAGTGAAGTTCTTCAGCGAAGATATCATCCAGGAAAAGTTAATGAAATTAAAGTTACAATCAAACCTGGAGGAAGGCAATTTGTGGTAACCATTCAATACTTGAATGGACCACAACTCACGACTGAGAATCCTGATGTTCATCAATATGGACATTCAGAGCAGGTTGAGATGCTGAATCTACTGGAGGCAAGGCAACATAAGAACAAGATCGAAAAGGGTTGGGTTTATGTACTTCAAAGTCTGATCAAGTTCAAGGAAGATGTTGAGAAAAGATTGAACTTTGATCCTGAAGATAGACAACCCATCTCTTCAGTTGCAAAGCGAAGGAGAACTGGCGAAGGGCTATCCATTTAAGTTCTTCTTCAGTTATCTATTTTGTAATTTTACTTATATTCTTGTAACTGTTGTAATTTTATCATGTATATACAAGTTGCCAGATTGTAACCACAAGATAGATAACAGATTAAATCTAACAAACAAAAAAGGAAAAACCAAGGCACTTGATGATCTATAAAAATGCCTTGGAAACTTAGATTAGATTTACTCATACAAATCTTTCAAGTTCATACTTGTATAGTTATAAGAACTTGAACAGACTTGGCAATATTTCAAGACAAATAGGGGGAATTTGTTAGGACCAGTTTCAACTAAAACTGGCCAGTCTCTAGTTGCATCTGGAGACCAAAAGATTTGTCCAGAAATATATTGAAGTCTAGATGCAACATGCAGTTAATGCAACTGAAGACTTCCTCTAGTTGAGATCTGATCAGAACTGAAGACATTCCAATTGACGTCGAAGACAACAAGTGGAAGATAGAGAATGACAATGGCAGCGAAGCCCAGTTGGCATTCTAAACAGATTGAAACTGGAGAATATCAGTCTAAAGCCTTTACAATGCTTTACACTGTTTACGAGGAAGACCTTTTTGCTTTATACAGCTTTATACAGACAATATCATTTGTCTATGATTAAAGTACAAAAGTGCATAAAGCAGGTTAGATAAAGTAACATCTTGACTTACCTTATCAAGCATTTCAAAGGAACTCATCTAGTTTCCTTAAATGCTGTCAACCATATCTATACGACAAAGTTGGAATCCCAATGCCAACTTTGTCTATAAATAGAGGTCTTTGCACAACAAGAATATAACTTTGCATATTCAGACTTTTGCAATATTCTTGGTGTACTTTTGCAATATTCTCTCAATCGTAATAGGGAACACTTCACAACTTTAAGTGTTTCGATTGTTAAAAAGAATTTCCAAGTATAGATCATTTGTATTTCATAGGTTGTTAGGATATTTACACTTATGTATTATCTTGGTTCCGCAACAACCTTGTATTTTATTTATCATCAATAAATAAACTACATTTGAAAATTACAACGTGGTCTCACCATTTTTACTTTGTTGTATTTACTTATTGCATTGTCTTTTCCTTATTGTCACCTGCTAAGTAATCTAACTAAGGACTTGGTATACATTCACTATAACTGGTCGTCTCCAGTTCACTGTTTATATTGCAAAAAAATCTCACCATTGACATAGAGGTGTCTTCAGTTAGTACCATCTCTTGAGTTGGGACTTATAAAAGTCAACCTTCAATATGAATTTTTCAACGAAGGATTCTATCATCAAAGAATGTGTCCTACCAGAATATGTCCTACCAGGTTTGTTAAAAATTTTATTCAGGATTGTCACATCAATAAGAGATCTCACCATATTGTCATGTCTCTACGTTGATCAGAATTAGTAGATACTCAAGAGGAAAATTTGTCGTTGATAGATGATATCGATCGTAATGGTTACCTGATGAATGACGAAGAAGAAACAGGGGAAATAGACGTTAGTGTGTAATAACTTCTAGATGGCAAAACTTTTGATAATCTAGATGTCGAGAATAACTTTTGATAAGGTATTCAATAATTGGCAAAACTTTTGATAATCTAGATGTCGAGTATAACTTCTACAATGAATATGGCTTATCAAAGGGTTTTGGTATTCGAAAGCATAAAGATGTTAGGCACAAGGGTATGAACGAAATTTAAAAAAAGACGTTAGTGTGTAATAAAGAAGGGTTCAAAGATATGAAAGATAAGAGAAGGTTAGGAGATGATGTGGTACGTCGTTGTATCACATAAATGGGGTGTAAAGCCATGATAAGAGTAACTCTGTTAAAACAAGGTTATTGGGTTGTAGACAAGTTCTATGATATACATAATCATCCTCTTGATCCTCCTTCACATGTAATAAAACAACGGTCACATAGCGTTTTTCATCGTTCTAGTGAATGTAAAGATGTTGTAAGTTTGTTGTCAAAAGCAGGTTTAAGTGCTTCTCAAATAACTAAAATAGTGAACGCTTTTAGAGGAAATGAAGAGGATAAGCTTAAACGTGTTCAATGTTCTAATATCATTAACAACAACAAAAAGTTTAATTTAGGTAGAGAGTGCCATGGAATCATCATGCATTTCAAAGAAAAGGCTAAACATGATCATGACTTTTACTTTGATATGGACTTGAATAAAGATGGAACACTTAGAAGTGTATTTTGGGCTGATGGGAGATCAAGGTCTTCTTACTCTACCTTTGGTGATGTTGTTGTTTTTGATACAACTTACAAGATAAATAAGTTTAGCTTGCCTTTTGCCCCAGTTGTTGGAGTCAATCACCATGGCCAATCTAAATTGTTTGGAGGTGCGTTGTTGGAAAATTAGAGCGAGATAATTTTTACTTGGCTGTTTAAGCAAATTTTAAAGTGTATGCACGAAAGTCATCCTATTTCCATTATTACTTGATCAACATTTAGCTATGGGTAAAGCAATTGGTAAGGTTTTTCCTAAAACAAAGCATCGCTTTTGTGCTTGGCATATTCAAAAGCATGTTTTGGAACATCTTCAACCATTGCGGTCTCGGTTTGATGATTTCGAAGATACATATAATCATTGGGTCAAGTGTCAAGATACTGATGTCTTTGAATCACAATGTCTAGACCTGAAGGAAAAATATAGAATATTGGGTGATAGTTGATTGGGAAACATGTACAAGTTGCGTCATTTTTGGGTTAAGACATATTTGAAAAATACATTTTTTACAGGCATGACAACTAGTGGTCGATGTGAAAGCATGCATTCTTTCTTTGATGCTTTTGTGAACTCTAAAACCATGTTAAATGATTTTGTACTACAATATTATAGAGCAGTAAGTTTAAGAAGAGATGCGGAGGAAGATGAAGATTTGAGAACTTTCAACTCAAAACCTACATTAGATATTGATCATCCAATTGAGGCAATGGCGGCCGAATGTTATACACGAAATATTTACGATATCTTCAAGAAAGAATGGAAGGCTACTTCTGATCGCGGACATGAAAAACTAAGCAAAGATACTGATTTGGTAAAATATCGTGTTGGGCATTTGAAAGGAAACAAAGAAAATTGGAAAATCATTGAATATCAAGTAAGTTCAGATTTTTTAGATACTTGTTCATGTGCGAAATTTGAAACTTATGGAATATTGTGCAAACATATTCAGTACATCATGAAGAGAAAGTTAGTAACATCCATTCCTAATCACTATATACTACCAAGGTGGACAATGAAAGCATCATATACTATTGGCAACAATAAAGAAGTCCCATGGAGATCTACCAATAATGATGCTACCAAAGAAGTTAGTTTGTTAACTATATGGTCTATAAGATCAAAAATTAACAACTTACTTGAGGATGGACGGGATTCAGTCACTCAAATTCAGAAACTTGAATCTTTTCTTAATGGACTTTTGGAAGAGCAACGTAGAAGGAAGAATTCTATAGGTGAGCGAAATCCCATTGCTAGTTCTACTATGTCCTTTCAAACTCAGAGAAACATTTAAGAACAACATAATGTTTCTGATCCCATATGTTCTGCTAAAACCAAAGGGCGTCCAAAGGTTTCCACAAGAGTAAAGTCGAGCATTGAATTGGCCACAAATCCAAGGAAACAACAAATTTGTAGTCATTGTAAAGGGAAAGGCCATTACATGACGGGATGCCAACAGAGAAAGGTACCTATATGATTTGACATTTATACTTAATTATATTCTAGTTCGTTTAATTTCTAACTGTTTAGTTGCTCATTTTTATGCAGATCGATATGGCCCAAAATAAGGAGGCGATTGGCAAGAGACATAATTCTAGTAAAACCAGTCATTGAAAGAGATTGTCGTTCGATTTACTAATTGTTATTTTTGTTGTTCTTAATTCTTGTTTTGTTTTGGTAATCAAGCCTTCACATAATGTTTGTGATTAAAAGAACAGTTATATATCCTGTGATTTTAGTTTTTAGCAAGCACTGTGTAGTTTTCAGTTATGATTTAGTGGTATCTTATGACTTTAGTTTTTCTATTTATGATTGTAATGGCTTGAAAGCTTTCGTCTATTTGCTACTAAAATTAGTATGTTTAAGCAATTCAAGCTGATCATATGTGTATATTCATTATCTTGGGAGGTCCTTTTTAAATGGCTAAGTTGAGTTAGTCAAGCTTGTGAATGAAAGCTTATGCATATTATGATATGATTATAGGCTGAAGCTTGTATTTGTGCATTGACATATTATCGAGTTATTGTTCAAGTCGCGGAGGAGGTGAGTCTATTTGCATACTTTTGTGTATACGTTGGGTCGATTTCCATGTGATGATGGACTTCATGTATGGAAATCGATTTGGCGTTAAAGCCCATGTGGGGCATTGTGATAGTGAGGCCTAAGAACCTCCGGGACCTAAAAATCCTGATATGTGATTTAGTGGGGCCTAAGAACCCCTTGTGTATGAGGCGTAAGAACCTCTGGGACCTAAGAATCCCGATAGTTGATATTGTTTGTTTTGATTAGCTAATATGGATCCATGTATAGCGTTAAAGTGCAAAGGTGAGCATGTAGGTATGGCACGACGGTGTCATAGGTTACATGTAATAGTCCTTTGTGCGTTACCCTCCTTCGTGTTCATAAATGTATGCAACTATATTCACTAAGCCTTTGCTTGTAACTTTAATTGTTTCATCTTTCTTATAGGCGGTTCTGGAAGATGGAACTACGGTTGTTGTTTAGAGCTTGAAGTAGTGAAAGTGCTTTTGAAAGTTTGAAGGTATTCCCATCAAGAATTAGGAAGTTGTAGATACCTAGTTATTCCACCTCTTTATGGCTCTTGACACACTTAGAATTTTGGTAATTTGTTCTTGATATATATTTAAGCAAAGGTGAACATATGTGGGTCATTTGCAATGACAAAACTTCTATTTTGACTTAAAAAGTGTCAATATGGGTAAATGACCTAATTGATTGTGTTCATGAATGTAGATCAAATGAATGCTGTAATTATGTTTTGAAAATGTGTCAAATACTTGTTTGTAACTCAGAAAGGTTGATTATGAAGTTTGGTTTTGAAGTTGGAAAGTTGTAGGTTTGATCAAGTGTTAAATTGAAGTATGGTTTTCTGATCTGGGTTCCCACTGCGGCGCAATGGGGACTAATCCTCCCATTGCGGCGCAGTGGGGAATGCAACCTCCCACTGCGGCGCAGTGAGGTATTTAAAAAAAAAATTCTTAATTCTTTTAAATCGGGTCGTGTCGTTTCAATATAGAGATATCAATGCTTTTAGATTTGACCAGCCTTTACCCCAGTTTAACTTGGGAAGAGTTTTTATTCTGACCATTAATATAATCGTATTACTATGACCGCTACATTTTTCTTGAAGTTTAATACTTTTAATATGACATTCGGTTTTATACATGATTTTAATATTTTATGTTATCATATACCCAGGACAGAAACAAGGCTAATCGATGTCAAGCCGAGCAAACGTCACGAAACTGTAAGGGTGTGCGTGATACATTTTTGGTCGCAAAATCCTGCCGATAAGGATATAATGTTGGAACTCATTTTTGCTGATGAACGGTTTGTAACGATTAATTATCATGTGTTCTAAAACAATAAAAATGTCATATTATATATACGTGTATCTTTTATCATTTGCTTGATTATATATATATATATAATAAAACAGATGTTTATCGTGAACAGATCGACTCGATTACCACCCCTATGCAGGAGACATGGAAGTATTATATAATATTCACATAACTAACCTGGGAAATGACCCAAGAGGTGACCAAATTAGCAGTTATAAGAGAGGCCCAACAGTCCGAACAACATTTGTATCAAAACTTAGAAGTAGCACGACATAACTTTTTTTATTAGTTGATGCAACACATGGGTAATTAATCCAAGTTTTGGTTAGATAGTAGTTATTTTTTGGTATGTAATTTCATCATATGATTATTAGCTATCTGCATAGATATAGAGTATAATGTTGGAACTCATTCTTACCTAGGGGTGGCAATCCAGATAAACATCTATTTTATTATATATAAATGTTGCAAATGCTTTTTCTAGAACGGAGCTCTTTGTTAACAGTGACATCCCGGAGGTGACAGACTTGCTGCAACGGTTAGCTCTGCCTTCTGTTAACATTTATACATTCTTTAATAACTGAACGAATGTGAGTAACTATGTACATTGGAACTGGGAATAACCTTATAGCTATGTCTTATCATTATAACACCTAGGTATGATGGAGTCGGACCTATTCAGAGCGAAGATGCAAACACACGTTCGATACAAACCAATCCATCTGACTTTTTTAAAGGCTGCAGTCATGTACCATTAACCGATTACATGATACATGAACCGGTAAATATCATATTATAAGTACTCGCATTTATTTACCATGACATTTAAGATTTAAGTGGGCATTCTTTAGCTTAATTCATGCTTTAAATAAATGTGCTATCATTTATATCATCTTAATTGGTTGACTTTTCATTCATTATTTAGCTTAATTCATGTTTTGAAAATGTCAACAGCCGTGGAATACTTGGCTTATAGAATAATGCAGTTTGTTTTTCATTAAAACTTGGATTTGGTTTTTATGTGCCTCGGTTTTGATGTTACATTTTGACATCGGATACTTGCATACTTTTGAGGCTTTTGATTATCGTTATTCAAACTTGGAACAAATAAACCTCCTTGGTGTTTTAAATTGTTATTGGATATTTGCTATTATGCCACTTTCTTGTGTACACTAGCTATGAAGTATTTTATCTTAGAGGTTCACAATTAGTGGCAAATGATGTTTGAGAAATTTTTACTTATAGCTACAACTAATTAAGAAAAGTCATAAAGGTTGAACTTGTTGAATACTTGGATGTAACGTATAAGATTTTTTTAATAATTATGCAAAAATGTAAGTGTATGTAATATGTAAGTGTACGCTCATTACCCACTTTAAAGTTGAAATAATTATGCAAAAATATATGGGTCTACATTCTATGCAATGTATCAAACATTAGTTCCTGTTATTTTCGATAGATATAATCTAACAGATTGACAGTCAACCATTATTAAAAACAAGGTTATATTATTTTGTATTTTAAGTAGTTAATGTTAATAAAATTCTTCTATCTTTTAAAAAGAAAAGATAAAATATAAAAACTATACATTTATATCTTAAACTTCTACAATTTTGTGATATTTACTTGACATACTTAACCAAATCATCTTTCAAAATTTTGTGTTTATTTAGTGTAGATGCAGATTCGTTGTGACAATCGCAACATAGATTTGATTA
Source organism: Erigeron canadensis (assembly GCF_010389155.1). Classification (NCBI taxonomy): domain Eukaryota; kingdom Viridiplantae; phylum Streptophyta; class Magnoliopsida; order Asterales; family Asteraceae; genus Erigeron; species Erigeron canadensis. Next base: position 19,140,279 of record NC_057767.1, on the reverse strand, counting down.
CTGTTTATGTTTTTAGGAACTTGTTGATAATCATTTAAATAAGAACTTGTGTTGATATTTAATGATTACGTTTGAACTTCAATATTATATCTGTTTATGTTTTATATTGTGTTTGTGTGTTATATATTGTTTTCCAGGTACAAGAACATAGAATCAAGGTTTATAAGTGTCGTAGAACACTTAAACGATGATTGGATGTTATGTACGAGCCAAACAAAGCCAAACAAAGAGTCAAAGGCATGTCCCTCGTGCTGATGTCATCAACATGAAGGATTACCCTCGTGCTGACGTCAGCACGAGGTAGATTGGCTAATTGTTATTTCGGGCCTAATTACGCAATTAAGGCCGAAGCCCACACAACCCAATATCAACTAGTATAAATACAAGACCTAATCTACGGAATTAGGTTAATCCTTGTTAATTGTTTTCGAATTATTCACAAATTTATGAGTCAAGGTTATTTGTTCCTTCGTGTGATCTTCTACACGAACCACAAGCCTTGTGCATCTCCTTGGGTTGATTAATTACTTATTAATCAACAAAAGGCAATAGCAATCTAGTTATCTCAAGAAGATTCCGCACTCTTGACATAACGAATCGCGTCTTATTACGATCCACGCAACAATAGGTCACCTTACAAGTGGTATCAGAGCCCTAAGGTTGATTACCAGTAGGTTTAAGATCGTTTGATTAGCTATTGATTGCAATTTCGTTCGAAATTCGTGTAAATTTGCATTTTCGTGCTCTTCTTCGTGTTACTTCGTGCATAGAGTGAACTTCGTGTTCGTGTTCACGTCATCAGTTAACATCGTGTTAACTTCGTGCCACATCAGCGCGAACCACTCTTCGTGACTTAGGTCGTGACTAGTGTTTCGTATACTTCGTGCTTCGTGCGACGTGTACTTCGTGGAGGTCATATAGCTTCGTGCCACGTGACTTCGTACTTCGTGCCACACGAACTAAGTACTATTTCGTTTTATTTGAATTCAAAAGACTCGAAATGACGACTATACCAGCTGCCGCAAACTCACCTAATGCCCTACTTATCAGCCAGATGATCATGCACGATCATGAGGTTGGTCGGGGTAATACACCTCCAAAGCTTTTCCGTATGGAAAATTATTGGATGTGGAAGAGACGTTTTGAAGACTACATTCGTCTCACTGACATTGAAATGTGGCTTGTGATAACTCAAGGTTTTGATTGGCCTTCATATGAGAAGAATGGAGTGATCGGTAGGTATACTTATGCTGATATGCCTATTGAAGAACGTAAAAGATACGCTTGTTAGGACCAGTTTTAGTGAAAACTGGCCAGTCTCCGGCTGCATCTGGAGACTACTAGATTTGTCCATTAATATGTGAAGTCAAGTTGCAGCGTACAGTTAATGCAACTGGTGACTTCCTCCAGTTGAAGATCTGACGAAATGAAGACCGTCCAGTTGAAGTCGAAGACATCAAATGGAAGATAGAAACTGGCCATGGCAGCGAAGCCCAGTGACCAGTTTAACCAGATCAACAACTGGAGAGATATTCAGTGTAAAGGAGTTACAAACCTTTACACTGATTACGAGGAAAATGGCTTTATTGCTTTGTGTACTATTACCCGGATAATACCAATTATCCTTGTATAAAGTACAAAAGCAGGTTGAATAAAGTATGTTCTCTGACATACTTTATATAGCATTTTAAGGATTTCCATAACAATCTTAAATGCATCTCAACCATATTTGTACGGCAAAGTTGACATCCCAATGTCGACCTTTGCCTATAATTACAAGCCATTTGCACACACAAAAACATATCTTTGCAAATATCTCTCTACAATATATATTGGTGTTCTTGTGCAAATTCTCTCAATCGCAAAAAGAATCACTTCACAACTTTAAGTGTTTCGATTGTTTTAGAGATTTCCAAGTTTAGATCAATTCTATTTCATAGGTTGTTAGGATATTTACGTACTTGTAATATCTTGGTTCCGCATCAACCTTTGTATTTTGTTTATACATCAATAAATAAAATACATATGAAAAATACATATTGTCTCACAATTTACTTTATGTATTAAGTTATTTATTGCATTGTTATTTACTTATTTGTATTGTCACCTTAATAAGTAAACCTTCCAGATATACCTGGTATACCACTTATCTTAACTGGTCTCGTCCAGATTTGATCAATGTATTGCAAAGAAATCCACTGTTGACATAGAGGTGTCTCCAGTTGTACCATCTACGTGTAGTTGGGACTTACAAGTGGTATCAGAGCAGAAAGGTTGAATTTTATATTCTATAACCTAGATCTGTTCAGATGGCTGCTACTGGAAGTGGAAATGGTTCTGGTCCTAATTTCAAAACTGGTAATTAAACACCACCTATTAATCAAACAACTCAAACTAATCCTGAGCATGTTGTTAATAATAACCCTCCTCCTCCTACCCCTCCTGCTCCCAGCCATGTCCACGTGCATTATTCCAACACCCTTGTCCCTAAATTCGAAGGGGGTGATGACAAGTTTGGCACATGGAAGGCCAGAATGCTTTTGCATTTTGGTGGGATAGACAGGTATATGTTGAAAATCTTAAAAGATGGACCATATATACCTATGTCCTCTGGTGTTAGTCCTCTTCTTGACCCAACTGGTAGAAGAGGTACTAGGGAGAAGCCTGAAGACCATTGGTCTGATGAGGATCGCAGACTGGTTGACTTGGATACCAGACTGAAAAACATGATCCTAGGCGCTGTCCCTGAAGACTTAATTCCAACACTTGTGTTATTTCCCAGTGCCAAGTCTATGTGGGATGAATTAATTCTTCAGTTTAAAGGAGGAAATGACACCTTGTCCACCAGAAAAGTTGCTTTGAACAAGAAGTATGAAACCTTCTTTGGCCAACCCAATGAAAGTTTAACTGGTACATACACCAGATTTACTAGCCTCATTAATCAGCTGAGAGGGTTGGGTGTTGAAAAAGATAAAGATATTCTTCTTGAAACATTTTGTGATATTCTTCCAACCAAGTGGGCACACATGATTCTTGTCCTTATACAAGGTAAGACCCTGCACAGTCACACTCTTGCATCTCTCTATGGAGCCTTCAGATTCACTGAAGATAATAATGCTGCAAGACTGGTGGCTGAGCAGGATGCTATCAATCATGCCCAGAGTTCAAAGGTTGCTAGCTTGACTGGCCAACCTTGTGCTGCTTTAATGTCTGCTGAGAATTTCCAGCCACATTCGATGAAGGAGATGTTGAACAGTTTCTTGAACTCAGGATTGACCACTGAAATCAGTGAAGATTGTGAGGAAACTGACAATGATGATCTGGTAGCCATGATTGCTAAAACTTTTAATAGGTTTAAGCATAAATCTAATCGATTTAATGGCTCAAATAATGCTTCCAGCTCCAACTCTCTGGATAAAGCCAATCTTACCTGTTATAAGTGTGGTAAGAAAGGTCACTTTATGAAGGAATGCAGATCTAGTCAGATGAACAATCAAACTGGTCCCCCTGCCATTACATACCATTAATCTGATGATTCTTATAAGAACAAATATAAGAAATTAAAGGCCCAAATTGCTATCCTTTCTCTTGAAAAAGAAAAGGAGCAAAATAAAATGTTTAGTGGCTAATGTTGAAGAGAAATGGGAACTCTCTGATGACTCATCTGATGATGAAGAGGAGATCAGAGATGTATGTTTTATGGCACTGGAAGACAAGCAAACTCAACATCTGGTGAAGGAAGATGTTGTCTCAGGAAGATGGGTTGATATCATACTGAAAAAGGTATATGATTATGATATTGAACAGGATACAGAATCAAAACTGGACATTGCTGAATCACTTAATGGTGATTTGTTATTTGTTGAAACTGTTAAAACCGATGGTGAAATGTATCTAGAAACAGTTTTAAATGAATTAAACAATTTAAAAACCATGGCAAATGATTTTCAAAGTGTCCAGTTGGCTCTCAATGAGTCAATTGCCTTGAATGAGGCTTTGGAACTGGATAACCAAAAATTGCAATTTTACCTTGAAAAAGAACAAATGGTTATCAAAACCTGGGTAAGGGCATCTGGGAGGAACTATGATGCTTGCACTAAGACCATTTCTGCCCAAATTAGAGCAATTGGTGCTGGAGATAAAGAGATGGCAGCTGCAATTCCTGATATTCATGAATTGCCAGATAGCATCCGAATTGAGACCCCTTATGACCAACCTGAGTGTTCCAAGAAAACTGAATCTGTTGAGACGACCCCTGTTGAGGTTAAATCTGGAGCCCAAAAGGCTAAAGTTCCAGGTAAGAAGGCTGCTGGTGAAAAGCCTTTGCCTCAAAACTCTAAAGAGCCCAAGACTCAAAAGACCAAGAGCACTGCCGAGCCCCAGTCCAAGGCTCAGCTGCCTGATGAAAATAATAATATTTTGTTAAGAATGGAAGAGCAACTCCAACTTTTGTCTAGACAGGTTCAGAGTTGCACTGCCAAAATCAAAAACCTGGAAGGAACTTCCACCCCTCCAGTTGCAAAACAAAATGTTATTGAAAAACCCCTTTCAAAGAAAAATAAGAAACAAATTGTCCAATCTGGAACAAAATCTGAGAAGAAAAAGGGTAAAACTCCTGTTATTTCCAAAACTTTTACTCCTGAAGTTGGAAAATCACCAGCTTCAGCCTCGAGTTCACAACCCCAGAAGGAAACTATGGATTCCCAGTGTGAGTCCAGTGAACCCATCGAGAGATGGGTTTCAAAAGAAAACTAATTTCTTTTGTGGGTGTGCAGGGCGATCGTAAAAAGAATACCTGGTATCTGGACAGCGCAGCTGGACGGACGATGACCGGATGTAAGCCCCTGCTGGAAGAGTTCACCGCCCAAGATGGACCGGCGGTGACGTTTGGAAATGATGGAAGTGGGAAAACTGAGGGATATGGTATAATCAATAATGGACAGATCCAGTTCACTAAAGTTGCCTTTGTCCATGGTTTGAAATACAACCTGATAAGTGTTAGTCAACTGTGTGACGACGGATATAAGGTACTGTTCGATATTGCTCAAGGTACCATATTTAACAAAGATTGGAAAGTGGTTATGGTTGCACCAAGGAAGGGAAATGTATACGTCATGGATATGGAAACTGCCCCTCAAGAGCAATGTTTTTATACCAAGGCTGATGAAGACACCAACTGGCTGTGGCACAAGAGGTTATCCCATCTAAATTTCAAAAATATTAATAAGTTGTCTAGAAGACAACTCGTTGATGGGATTCCTCAGATTTCCTTTAAAAAGGAGAAGCCATGTCCTGGTTGTGAGATGGGCAAGCAGAAAAGAGCCAGTTTCAAGACAAGGCAGAATTTTAGCATCACTCAACCTCTTCACATGCTCCACATGGACTTGTTTGGTCCAGTGAATGTTCAAACCAAAGCTGGCAAGAAATATACTTTGGTCGTTGTGGATCAATACACCAGATTTTGCTGGGTGGTATTCTCAGATCCAAAAGTGATGCACTTGCTGAAATCATCTCACTCATCAAAAGAATTGAGCTCAAATATTCTCATAAAGTTTGTCAGTTACGAAGTGATAATGGTACAAAATTTCAAAATAAAGTACTTGAATCATTTTGTAATGACACTAGCATTTCTCAGAATTTCTCTTCAGCTCACTCACCTGAACAAAATGGTGTAGTTGAGAGGAAAAGTAGAACTTTAATTAAAGCTGCCAGAAGTATGCTATCAGAATCTGGTCTTCCAACCAGTTTCTAGGGAGAAGCAGTGTCAACAGCTTGCCATACCCAGAATCGATCTGTTTATGTCAAGAGACATAGGAAGACTGCCTATGAAGTGCTTCGCAAGAGGAAACCAAATATTGGTTATTTCCATGTATTTGGTTGTCCAGTTTTCATCTTAAATGACTCAAGTCAACTTGGCAAGTTCGATGCCAAAGCAGATGAAGGAGTATTTCTTGGATATTCGGATATCAGAAAAGCTTTTAGAGTTTATAATTATAGACTTTTAAAAGTTCATGAGACAATTCATGTTACATTTGACGAATCCAACGATGCAATTTACAAGAAACCAAACTTTGATAATTCTCAAGCTTCCTAGATTAATTTTGGAGTGTCTGACCAAGTTCATCAGTCAGTTAGCCCTCCAGAAGATGTTTCCAATCAACCAGGATTGGAACCAGTTAGCAAGAAGAGGAAGAATTCCTCAAGTGACATTTCATTTTATCCCTCCATCAGTTTTAATTTACCACATAAACTGGTGATTGGATCAGATGTTCGTGCCACTCCAATATCAAAACCTGAAGATATCCAGATTGCTGCAAAAAATCCTCCAGATTCACCTGTACTTCAAGAAATGCCTTTAAATGAAGTATTTCATGATGCAAATCGTGATCTAAATGATTCTGATGAAGATGCTGAAGTAGCCTGGGCAGATCCTCCACCAGTTGCTACAACTGAAGAGGATCCCCAGGTGACTTGCACTGATATTGTATCCTACAATCCTAGACATTACACCAGATGGACAACTGCACGTCCAATTGACCAGATCATTGGAGATCTATCTAGTGGGGTTCAGTCTAGAAGAGCCACCAGTGAAGAATGTTTAAACGTTACCTTCTTATCACTGATAGAACTGAAGAAGATTGACGAGGCTATGGCAGATCCAAGCTGGGTTGAGGCTATGCAAGAAGAGCTCAACCAGTTCGAAAGGAATAATGTTTGGGAATTAGTTCCTTGTCCACCCGGTTTGAAAAAGGAACCGATTGGAACCAGATGGGTCTACCGCAACAAGATGGATGAAGATGGCAATGTTGTAAGAAACAAGGCCAGATTGGTTGCCAAGGGTTACTGTCAAGCAGAAGGCGTTGACTTTGATGAGACTTTTGCTCCAGTTGCAAGACTTGAGGCCATCAAAATATTTTTGGCTTATGCTGCTCATTTATAGTTCAAGGTCTTTCAAATGGATGTCAAGAATGCGTTCCTGAATGGAACACTGGAAGAAGAAGTGCATGTTCAACAGACACCAAGTTTCATTGATGAGAAACATCCTCATTGGGTCTATAGAATGAACAAAGCATTGTATGGTCTTCGACAAGCCCCAAGAGCCTGGTATGACACTTTAACCAAACACCTGCTTAAAAATGGTTTTCAACGTGGTGCAATAGATAATACCTTATTTATTTTGAAGGAAAAAGGTAATATCTTATTGGTACAAATTTATGTTGATGACATTATATTTGGTTTAACTGATGATGGAATGTGTAAAAGGTTTTCAAAAATTATGTCTGAAGAATATGAGATGAATTTAATGGGTGAATTAACATTTTTTCTTAGGTTTAAAAATTAAACAAACCATGGATGGTATTTTTATTAACCAAGAAAAATATGTCAGAGATTTGTTAAGAAAATACAAATTTGATTCAATCCCTTCGAAAACCACACCTATTTCTGTACCATTAAATTTGGACTCTGACCCCAATGGTAAATCTGTTGACCAAAAGGAATATCGTGGCATGGTAGGTTCCTTAATGTACCTAACTGCCAGTCGACCAGATATAATGTTTGCAACATGTCTCTGTGCCAGATTTCAAGCTAACCCAAAAGAATCACATTTGCACGCTGTCAAGCGCATCTTCAGATACCTGAAAGGGTGTCCTAGCCTTGGCCTTTGGTATCCCAAGGGCTCAGGGTTAGATCTAATGGGTTATTCAGATTCAGATCATGCAGGTTGTAAGATAGATAGGAAGTCTACAACTGGTGGTTGTCACTTTCTTGGAGGAAAACTGGTGAGTTGGACCAGTAAGAAGCAGACGTCAGTCTCTATGTCGACAGCAGAAGCTGAGTACATATCTGCGGCCAGTTGTTGTGCCCAGATTCTCTAGATTAAAAATCAGTTACTTGATTATAATCTCAAGTATAAAAGAACTCCAATATTTTTTCATCCGTGATCATGTTATGAAAGGTATCACTTCATTCGTGATCATGTTATGAAAGGAGACATTGAAATTCATTTCATCCCCACTGATAAACAGTTAGCTGATGTTTTTACAAAACCTCTTGATGAGAAAACTTTTAAACATTTCATCAGCGAACTGGTAATGTTAAATCCTTATTAAACTGGAGAGGCCCTCCAGTTGAGGATGGTCCAGATGATCCTTGATTGGTTGGAGATTGAACGCCTTGATGTACTCTAAAACCAGTCATTGATTAGATGGATCTTGTTTTTAGGGGGAAAAGACTCAAAATATTTTTCTAATTAAAATTCATTTTATTTTGAAAAATGCATCTGGAGAATCTGTCCAGATGAAACTGGCACCTGGAAACCCTCCAGTTTGCTTGTTTGGTCTTTGTCTTAAACTGGTAGTCAACCAGAATTCATAACGTTATGTTTTACTTGGTCAATATTGAAGACAGTCTTGCACTCGAGTACTTCCCATCAAGTTGTACTCTCATGCTGACGTGTCAAGGTTAAATTGGTAAAAAGTTGCACTTTTTATGGGGATTGTGAAAAGTTAGTGGGTGCGTGGGAAGTTATGCCGTCGTAGCATCAAATGCTACGCAGTAAAATTATGTTATTTATTCAAATTCAAATTGTTTTTCACTAAAATGTCAAATCAATTTTTATTTGGTTTATAAAAAATCTTTTTGGTATCTTCTTTTGGAATTCATTTCGATATAAATATCAACATTTACTCCCAAACACATTTACTTCTCTTTTCACATTCCTTCATTAACTCCCACTCATCAAAATTCTCTAAGTCCTTTTCTCTCTGCTTCAATAAATTCAAGAACCCTAATTCTCAATGGCACCTAAAACATCCAGAACCCGTGACATAAATCTCTTGAAGAGACCATATGTCCCCTCACCAGATGTTAGACAAGCATCTGGTGCTCCTGGTAACGCTACGCTCATCAAACTTAACCCCAATAATCCGATGGCTAGTTTACAAGGAACCCAAGGGCCCAATACTCTCATTGGACGTATCCATGCACTTTTAAAGGATAGTCCTATTGGACCCCAATTTTTTGCTCACCCAACAAAGATGTATCACGATTATCTTTGTGAGTTTTGGTACACGGAAGTGAATAATGATGATAATTCGGCCATCACTTTTACATTGAAGAATGGAATAGTTCAATGTACCATTACTGCAGAAACCATAAGGGATGCCCTACATCTCAACTATTTAAGACAAGGAGAGTCTTTTATAGTCATCCCTCACCAGAGTATCAATTTTCGCCAGACGCTCTATGAAATGGGGCATACTGACTGTCTGGATAATGGCGTCCTGAAGACGAAAGGAGCCACGACCATGAAGGGACTTACACCATCCTGGAAGTACTTCATGGTCCATCTAGTGGAGAGTATGGGTGGGAGTTCTGGTGGACTTGACCAGATTAACTCCTCACAAGCAGAGATGGCTTACTGCTTGTGGAATGGTTTGAGGGTAGACTTTGCTGACATCTTGTTCAGAAGTCTAGTGAAGAAGCTGACAGGCACCAGGGGTCTATGTATACCATTCGCCAGGTACCTTTCTTTATGCTTCAAACTTATTTTGGGAAGAGAGGCATATAAAAATACAAATTCTGATTTCTCTCTTCCCGAAATGCTAAGGAACTTGGACTCACTTGTCTCTCTTGACACTGAGGTCCCAATTCCTGAAAGAATGTGACTGGCATTCGCTAAAACTGATGCACCAATACCAGGTGAGTTAGAAAGGCAACTGGGCGAGCCTCAAAACAATGAGGGACCCACCGGTTCGTCCTTTGGCATTGTGACGGTTGTTGGTCCTGAACAACAGTCTATCCCACCCAGCTCCAGTCAAACAGTTTCCATTCAACCAACTGGGGACCTCCCAACAGGTATCCCAGTTTCCAAAAAGGCTAGAATCACTCGTCGGTCAAGATCAGTACAAGCCGCTGGTCAAACTAACCCAACTAGCCCTCCAAATGCCTCCCAACAGGTATTTGGAGAAAGTCAAATGGGAACACCGCAGGCAACCACTTCCACAACTTCTATAGGGGGAAGTGGTGAAGTAATTATTGGGTCAACCCAACTCATTGTAGAGTCCGTGTCAGCACAAGTTGTCCCTGGCCAAATTTCTGAGACTCTTGCACGGATCAACGAAGCTTTTGGTGAGTCACCACCAGAGGTCGAGATCCCCAACTCTGCGGCCAGTGATGCTATGGTTGAGGATAGAGCAACTGTAGTTGAGGCACCAGTGACCTCCCAAGAAGTCCACCCAGTCCAAGCCCAAGCCTATTCAAAGGGATGCAAATCTTAGAACATGGATCGAACCAACTAGTAAGGTTTCTAATGAAGACATAAAGGATGTTGTGCAATCTGCTGGAACTGGTGCTCCAAAGATTGAAAATGAATCTGATGCAAGAGCCTTCTATGATCAGATTGTTGGTAAAAGAAACCATGTTGGTAAGATAAATGGTGTAAGTGTGAAAATCTGGCCAGGTACCAAAGTCTTTCATGTCGAAGTCAGTTACACAAGAGGACCAGTTATGAAAACTAACAACGCAAAGGTACTTGGATATGGATTTAGTGAGTGGGTGGAGATGCACAGCTTTTTGGAACAAAAGGGATCGAAAAATAGGTTCGAGAAGGTTTGGATGAATCTGTTGAAGAATAAAATCGAGCACAAGGAACAACTCGAAGAAAAACTTCATATAGATAATGAAGACACTCAGCCTATTGGATCGGTGTTGAAAAGGAGAAGAACTGGCGAAGGGCCATCTGATTGAGTTCTTCCTTCTTTTCATTTTTATCTACTTGTAATTTTATTTACTTTCTTGTATCTTATGTAATATTTTACATTATGTATATACAAGTTGCCAGATTGTAACCCACAAGATAGATAAGTGATAAAATCTAACAAGATAAAAGAAAATATTTCTAAGGCATTTAATGATCTATAAAAATGCCTTGGAAAATTTAGATAGATTTTGTCAAACCAAGTCCTTTCAAGTTAACACTTGTATAGATACAAACTTGAAAAGACTTGTGCATATTTTTGGACAAATAGGGGGAATTTATTAGGACCAGTTTTAGTGAAAACTGGCCAGTCTCCAACTTCATCTGGAGACTATTAGATTTGTCCATAAATATGTGAAGTCAAGTTGCAGCGTACAGTTAATGCAACTGGTGACTTCCTCCAGTTGAAGATCTGACGAAATGAAGACCGTCCAGTTGAAGTCGAAGACATCAAATGGAAGATAGAAACTGGCCATGGCAGCGAAGCCCAGTGACCAGTTTAACCAGATCAACAACTGGAGAGATATTCAGTGTAAAGGAGTTACAAACCTTTACACTGATTACGAGGAAAATGGCTTTATTGCTTTGTGTACTATTACCCGGATAATACCAATTATCCTTGTATAAAGTACAAAAGCAGGTTGAATAAAGTATGTTCTCTGACATACTTTATATAGCATTTTAAGGATTTCCATAACAATCTTAAATGCATCTCAACCATATTTGTACGGCAAAGTTGACATCCCAATGTCGACCTTTGCCTATAATTACAAGCCATTTGCACACACAAAAACATATCTTTGCAAATATCTCTCTGCAATATATATTGGTGTTCTTGTGCAAATTCTCTCAATCGCAAAAAGAATCACTTCACAACTTTAAGTGTTTCGATTGTTTTAGAGATTTCCAAGTTTAGATCAATTCTATTTCATAGGTTGTTAGGATATTTACATACTTGTAATATCTTCGTTCCGCATCAACCTTTGTATTTTGTTTATACATCAATAAATAAAATACATATGAAAAAATACATATTGTCTCACAATTTACTTTATGTATTAAGTTATTTATTGCATTGTTATTTACTTATTTGTATTGTCACCTTAATAAGTAAACCTTCCAGATATACCTGGTATACCACTTATCTTAACTGGTCTCGTCCAGATTTGATCAATGTATTGCAAAGAAATCCACTGTTGACATAGAGGTGTCTCCAGTTGTACCATCTACGTGTAGTTGGGACTTACAACGCTGTTGAGGGAAAGGCATTGTCCACTCTTACTATGGCCTTGCCTCAAGATAGTGTACATCTGTTCAAAAAGTACACTACTTCAAAGGATTTATGGGACGCGCTTGAAAGATATTGTGAGGGCGATGTAACTTTGAAGAAGAATCGTATCAAGCTTCTGAAGCGCCAGTATGAAGCCTTTAATGGACTGAAAGGAGAATCTCTTGACGAGATTATTATTCGATTCAGTCATTTGACCACTGAGTTGTCGTACTTTGAGGTTGTTTATCCTCAAACAGAGCTAGTTGATAAGTTTTTGGACTCCCTGCCTAAGACATGGACTGATTATGTTCATCAACTTCAAGATGATCAGGAATACAGTACATGGGACTTTGAAAAGGTAGTCTCCAAGCTGAAGAACAGAGACATGAAGAGAAGGATTAAAGATACTCACTTGGATTTTACACAAGATCCATCTTTATATCATGCTAAGTCTGTTCATTTAGCAAGTTCTAGCTCAGGAAACAATGCATTTCTAAGTGGTGCAGAAGCTACACCAATAGTAGATGCTGAAGGTATTGCTGGATATGTTTCTTATGACAATACACATTCGAATGTTAAGACCAATGTACAATCTTTCCACTCTATGCCAATGAGTATGAGTTCTGCAGAAGGTAGAATGAGTGTTTACTCAGCCTTTTGTAATGCTTATGAAGCATTTATTGGAGGAAAGATTACTGATCTTGCAGTAATTGATGAGGATTACAATCAAATAGATCCTGGTGATTTGGAAGAAATGGATCTACAATGGCAGCTTGCTATGCTTACTATTAAGGTCAGAAGATTCACTCAGAGAACTGGGAGAACTATAGGTAATGGCACTAAAGGCTTTGATAAATCCAAGGTGAAATGTTATAACTGCGATGGATTTGGTCATTTTGCAAGAGAGTGTCAACGACCTAAGAGGATTGATAATACCGTTGCTGGTCATCAAAATTACAATCAAGGCGGTATTACTCCGAGTAATCATAAGACACAAGCAATGATTACATATCCTGCTACTCCACAACAGCCAGTTTCGTCACCATTTTCGGAATCAAAGGCTGTTGTTGTTCAAAATCCAGATGGTAGTTATCAATGGGATACACAATCTGATGATACCTCGAATCATGCCTACATGATAGAATTATATGATGAGGTAGCTGCAACAATTGATTATGCTGTGTACTCAAGTGAAGAAAGTGCATCTGAGATAGTTCAGAAGAATATATGTAGTGTTGCTGAGACCGTAATATCTGAGAGTGAACAAATGACAGCAGTAAAAGCATCTGAAGAAAAGGAAGAGTCATCAAGTCCTGTTGATGACATTTCCATGAAGAGCATTGAAGAACAGATGATGAACTTTGTGATACCTGAAGGTATGACAACTAAAGACTTTGTTGCATACATGGCAGATTGCAAGGCTGCAGATCAAAAGGGAGAACCAAGGAAGCCTATCAGTCTTTGGTATGTTGACAGTGGATGCTCTCGGCACATGACAGGGGACAAAAATGTTTAGACCAATTATGAAGATGTAAATGGTTCGTATGTTATTTTCGCTGGTCCCAAAGGCGGCAACATCTCGGGCCAAGGTGATGTTGTCAATGGGAAGATTACGCTGGAAAAAGTCAATTATGTGGAACAGTTTTCACATAATTGATTAAGTGTTTCTCAGATTTGTGACAAGGGTAACACTGTCCATTTTAATGAGAAAGAAGTACTTATATTGAAACCAGGATATGTTATTCCTGAAGACTGGATCCTGCTGAAAGCTCCTAGGAAGAGAGACATCTATGGCCTTGTGTTAGGTGTTGATAATACAGAGGAGTTTGTTTGCTTATTATCAAAAGCAAATGAATCTGAATCGTTATTATGGCATAGAAGAATGGGACATATCAATTTCCGAAAGATGAATGACATTGTCAAACATGGTTTGGTGGACGGCGTTCCCATGAAGCGGTTTGGAATGGAAGACAAATGTGTACCTTGTCTGAAAGGTAAACAGCAAAAGTCTGCACATAAACCAAAACAAGAAAATTCTATTGCCAATCCTATCGAGTTACTTCACATGGATTTATTTGGTCCAGTAAATGTAAGAAGTATCGGTGGGATGTACTACTGTTTGGTGGTTACCAAAGATTACTCAAGATTCTCATGGGTATTCTTTCTTAAATCGAAAGATGAAACTCCGCAGATTTTGATAAATTTCTTTGTCGAAACTGAAAACATTTATGGAGTTCGTGTTAAGTGAATTAGGAGTGACAACGGAACTGAATTCAAGAATAATGTGATGGATGTCTTTTGTTTGTCATATGGAATCGAACATCAATACAGTTCTCCATATGAACCACAACAGAATGGAGTTGCTGAAAGAAAGAATAGGACTCTAATCGAGACAGCTAGAACTATGCTTGCAGATTCTAGGCTTCCTACTATGTTTTGGGCGGAGGCGGTGAATACAGCTTGTCATATTTTAAATAAGGTTACTGTAGTTAAGCATCATAATAAGACATGTTATGAGCTTCTACATAAGAAGAAACCGAATTTACAGAATGTTGAACCATTTGGTGTACCGTGTACTTTCTTGAGGTATCTACCTCAGTCAAAGTTTGATTCAAAGGTTGAAGAGGGATTTCTGATGGGTTATAAACCGGGAACATCAATTCGACGGGTTTACAACAAACAGACCGGCAAAGTTGATTTGGTAACAAATGTCAAGATTGTCAGTCATAAGCCCGCTATTCATTCTGGAAGTGGCAAAAACTTCGATTACGATAGTGTTTAGTTCACTACATGGTCCTGATTCTTATTCAGATCCTGAGACAGTTGATGATGTCATTATTTTAAGAGATCACATAGATAATACTCCTATATCTCCGCCTACTCGAAATGTCAATACTACTCCAACCAACGTTCAGTCTACTACTGATGTTGATGAAAGTGGTAAGGGCAAGAATAAGACACCAGATTCAGATAATAGTGAACCCGAGAACATTACACCACCTACTCCATCGAAGGTTACACTGCCTGATGATGATCATATTTCTGAAGAATTGGAAGATGATTTTAGCTCTCCTGGGTTCAGATTAGAACAAATTTAAGAGAAAGCCTGAATGTTGATTCGGTTCCTCAATATCGAATTAATAAGGATCATCCAGTTGAAAATATTCTTGGAAATGCTACAGAACCCGTTCGGACTAGAAATCAGTTGAATAAGGACCTGACTAGTTTGTTCTGCGAAGTGAAAGACACTGGATTGCAACTGAGTGTTTATATTCTGGTTTCATTTCACAAGTAGAACCTAAGAATGTTAAGGCAGCACTTCAAGATCCATGTTGGGTTGAAGCTATGCAAGAAGAATTAGCTCAATTTGAAAAACTTGGAGTTTGGGAGTTAGTAGATGTGCCTAGAGGTAAAGAACCGATTGGAACTCGTTGGGTATATAAATGCAAATGAGATGACAAAGGGATCGTTACTAGAAATAAAGCACGTTTGATTGTTCAGGGGTTTTCACAATGAGAAGGATATGAATATAACGAAACTTTTGCACCAGTTGCTAGGATTGAAGCTATAAGGTTATTTTTAGCCTATGCAAGTTTCAAAGGTGGGTGTATTAGTTAGACGTTAAGAGTGCCTTCTTATACGGTGAAGTCAAAGAAGAAGTGTATGTTCACCAACCAACGGGGTTTGAAGATCCGAACTATCCAATAAGAGCATATCGATTGGATAAGGCTCTTTATGGATTGCATCAAGCACCCAGAGTGTGGTATGAAAAGTTGTCGACGCATTTGTTGACAAATGGATTTACAAGAGGATCGATAGACAGCACATTGTTTATCAAGTGGAAGAAGCGAGATTATCTAATTGTACAAGTTTACGTAGATGATATCATTTTTAGTTCATCTAATATAAATATGTGCAAAGAATTTGAGATGAGCATGAAAAATGTATTTGAAATGAGTGCTATGGGGGAATTGCAATTTTTCCTCGGACTACAAGTAGATCAAAGGAAAGATGGATTCTTTATTCACCAGTCTAAGTATGTCGATGACATCTTGGAGAGGTTTCAAATGCTAGAGTCCAAGACATATGGTACTCCTATTCAGCAAAATCATGGTTTAGGAGTTCTTGATCTGAAAGATGAACTTGTGGATGCAACTTATTATCGTGCTATTATCGGCTCATTGATGTATCTGACTGCTTCGCGTCCAGATATCATGTTCGCTGTTTGTCTTTGTGCTAGATTTCAAGCTAGTCCGAAAGAGTCACATTTGACGGCAGCAAAACGTATTCTACGTTATCTTACGGGAAACCAAGGGCTTGGTCTATGGTATCCAATGGGAGGAACGTTTGATTTTGTGGCATATACTGATTCGGACTTTGGCGGTTGTAACAATGACAGAAAGTCTACGACTGGAGGTTGTTAGTTGTTAGGAGGAAGATTAGTATCGTGGCAATGCAAGAAGCAGACATGTGTTGCTCAGTCTTCATGTGAGGCAGAGTATATGGCTGCTGGTAGCTGTTATTCCCAGGTACTGTGGATTCAACAACAACTTCGTGACTACGGTATGGATTTTCTTGATACTCCTATTAGAATAGACAATAAGTCAGCTATAGACATTACAAATAATCCTGTCATGTATAAGGTCACCAAGCATATTGATATTCGACATCATTTTTTGCGTGATTGTGCCCAAAAGAAGTTAATTCATTTGGAAAAGGTTATAACCGATGATAATTTAGCTGATCTGTATACCAAAGCATTTGATAAGACTCGATTTGAGAAGTTAATTCTTCTCAATGGGATGAAGAATGCTGATTCATATTAAATCTCTCAAAGAACTAATTTTGTAAGTTTGTGTCTGTAAATATCTAGAGTCATGATATGTCCATTTATATGCATATTTCCATATCGTTTCTAAGACGTTTTAAGCTTAATTATGTGTAAATTATATGTATATTCGATGCTTTGATGGTGTTGTTAGTGATTTCAGGCTTAGAACAGGTAAAATGGTTAGAAACAGCTTTTGGAAGACTAGAAGATGCATTAGGATGGTTCGTGGACGCATACGAGTGAAGACGGAATGAAAACTACAAGTTTTGGCTGAGAACAGGGTAGGTGCGTCGCACCATGTAAGGAGGTGCAGAGCATTTTCTACTCAGAAACTTGGAAGAAGTTGGAAAGCAGGGAGGTGCAACGCACCAACCCTGTGGTGCGTCGTATAATGGGCAGATTCAAATTTGGTAACAAGGCCAGGTGCGCCGCACCTGAAGCTTGGTGCGTCGCACCTGTAGGTCGGTTTGTGAAGACCTCTTGCAAACTCTATAAATACAAGACCATAACCCTCCCATTCGACACACAATCACTTCTAATCGACTTTAGGGTTCTTTGGGGTTATTCTCAGCAGCTTTTTCATCCATCAAGGTCTAAGGGTTGTTCGTGAGCTTCAAGGCATTCGGTTGTCGATTTTCTTAGCGTTTACTTATTTTCTACACATTGGTACAATATGTTCTTCTATATTTTTTACTCTTTGTGCTTTGTTTTTGATTATGAGTAGCTAAATAATTCGTCATTCACTGAGATGAAGTGATACATTGAATAATGGTTGCATAAATCTTTTGAATTCAAGTTGATTTGATTTAACGTTGTGTCGTAATCTTAGCTATTTAATTCTTTGTTATTTAACTCTCAATTGCGGATAGTTTTTGCATAACTTCAGTGGTAACTAGGTTGTGTAGAAGGTATTTTCATTGCTTGGTTAGAAGCAATTGTTTCTATGACGGGTACGGTAGGAAGTAATTGATAGTTAATAAGGGTTAATGGGTTAATGGTTGGGTACAATCAATAGACACAATTGTTATCTAAATAACCAAAACAATTAGTTGACTCGGAAAGTTATGAAAGGCGTCTTGGGGTACCGGTCTTAGTAATGAAACTGGTTAATTAAGGGAATTTAATAAAGTAACGAACTTGACGGGTACGGGGTGAGTCTTTGTTTGTTCTCGGTTATAAAATCAACATAATTGAATTGGTTCTTTAAATATATGCAACCTAAATAATGTGTATCATGGAGTCGAAGTGGATGATCTTCTCATCTTATTTGATTTAAAACAAATCTCTTTTCGATAAATTCTAAGGAATTTCTAACTCTTTTAATCTAACTAACTTTCAATTTAAAATCAAGATGACGTGGTGTCTTTAAAAACCAAACTCTTTTTAAATTACTTAAAACTCGCTAGCTCTTATTAGTCTCCGTGGAACGAACCGTTACTTACTTTAATCTATATTACATACGAACGGGTCCACTGCCCGATTGTGTGTGGTAAACGATTCGAAGTATTTATCAGATTTTAATTTAACTAGATTTTCACACATCAAGTCATAAAAATACAAAAAGAGTTCTTAGTGTCATAAAAACCATAAAAATGAGAAAAATGAGAAAATGACAAAAATATGGAGAGATTTAAGTTAATGCTGCCAGATGATTAGAAGTGAGGATACTTAGCTTTTAAGTCTGCTTAATCGTAATATAACTGCTTAGTTCAGTGATTACAATTTGGGATGTATTGTTAGACACAAAGTAGCAAGGTTTCCTTAATCTGAACTTATTTTATACAATGTTCTTGTGGGAAACATATTCAGATATATGGCTGAGAATGCTTGCTTTTCAGTAATGAATTGATCTAGTCCTTAAATTTTGTGAAAGATCTAGCATTACTATAAGATTTGTTCAATGTAAAGGCAAAAACCTCTACCAATCATGAGCATGAAAGTTAAAGGTGATATTGTTTATGCAAATGAAATGAATGAAAATTAAGGGGCTAATGTGGTCTTTGAGATTCAGACAAGTATGTCCTAGGGGTGTCTTTGTATACCTAGCCTACCTAAAGCTTCCAACTTAGGATAGGTTGTCAGAAAGTTCGCTACATGGGCCTCATAGAAAATCACGGGTTCCTTATTAGTAATGAAATGCAAAAGCAAATACGTTAAATCACAAAGTAATTAAATTCAGTTATCTAAAAATGATTTGTTTAAAGATGTTTTTGAATTTATATTGAATATTTGTTATCTTAGTGCTTGTATCGATTATGAAAGTATATCTGAATGTGGGTCACATAAGTTCGCAAACTATTCAATGGCATATTAGGCTACTCGGGTTACATGGTGATTGACCTTGGCCAGGGTATGTTGAAAGTGTCATAATTCGAAGGAAACTGGAAGAACCGAGTGTTTAAGAGGACAAACATACCGGTAATCGTGGTTGGGTCACTGTTCATAACTAATAATAAGAGAATTATTTCTCATTTGCAGACTTATGTAAATGCTAATCTGATCTAATCTGCGGAAACTTAAGATTTCTTGTAAATAAATAAAGTAGTTTAGTTTTTATTTTATTTTATTTTGTAGTTTATTTTGTTTTGTTTTCATTTTTACTTTTATTTTTATTCTTGTAATAAGTGTCAGTTTGTGTGTCAAACTAGTTCTTATTGCACGAGAGATTTGATAAGCATTAAAAGTTATAATTGTTAGTGAATTATAAAAGTCTTGTTGCTTACGGTATAAATGTTTAAAAGATGGATTTTCTAATTAATACATAAGTTGTTAATTTAAAAAATGAAATGGATTTGAAATTGAAAAGTCAAATATTTTTGAATGTGTTTCAAGTAAATTTTTGAAATTTCAATTGTTTTTGGTTGATAAGTATGCTTGACAAAGATTGGACTTGCCTTAGATCTTGTAATGATTGCTAGGTTAAGATTTTGGTTGTTTTGCATATTTATGATATTTTTATTATTTTTGATGCATTGATGAAGTTTGTTAAGTGTGCATGTTACAGATATCAAATTTCATTTGAATACCATGTTGAAACAAGTCGGATTGGATATATCACGATTAATCTACATGCGGAATGCATCATTGCCTATTTGTTAACCTACGACTTAGTGTGATAGGTTATAATTTTATTATCAAGATCACAACCTAAGATGTAATGTGATAGGTTGTTGATATGATATTTTGATGTATTGTAATGCATTAAACATTAAATATGTTTTAATGTAAGTTTGCATTGTTGAGTTAAACATCAAAGAAGAAATGATCGATTTTATGTCAAGATAATAATGTAAGATTTATTTGATACATTATTGTGATGACAAGTTAGTACGGATGATTTTTGATTGCGTATTTGAGTAGATACATGTTTTTAGTAACAAATATCTACATGTTTATGTTTCTGGAATTTCTGAATTTTTTTTTCCTCGTTTAAATTTCTGGAAAATTCGGGAAATTTAGCTAAGGAAAGAAGCTTATGTGGTTTAAAATCTGAAAATTCGAAATCACCTCGTGCTGACGTCAGCATGCCTCGCGCTAACGTCATCACGAAGCCCACGAACTGAGTGTTCGGCCGGCCCATGTGGATTCGAATATATATATATATATGGGTTATTACAATTCATTAATTACCAATTAATCGAAATTAACCCTAAGTAAATCACACGAACTTCGTCTCCTTCGTGCTACTA
Organism: Erigeron canadensis; assembly: GCF_010389155.1. NCBI lineage: Eukaryota > Viridiplantae > Streptophyta > Magnoliopsida > Asterales > Asteraceae > Erigeron > Erigeron canadensis. The sequence continues at coordinate 19,119,730 of NC_057767.1, read as the reverse complement.
TTCATCCGCTCCTTAGTTCGATCGATTCTTTCTTTCTTCGTGTTATTCATCCGGATTTGTTGGTATAATTCCAATCTAGGATGATTGATTGATGTTTTGACTATATGAATTAACAATTACAAGTCGTTATAATGCCCGATTTTCAATTTTACCTCGCGTGAACAGTATCTCGGACGAACCACGAATTAGATCTTTGATTTTTGATGATTTGGAGTTAAATTGATGTTTAAACATGTTAAATCTAACATAATTTTAAGTAAACAATTGATAAATCAAGATTAATTGAAGTATTTATGGTTCGGTCACTATTCACACGAAGCACGAAGACCATTCACTTCGTGCTCAATTAACTCGAATTTTAATCAGTTTCTGGGCATGTAATCGAAGTACAACAAGTCCAAGTTGATGTTATTCATTGATTTAGATTAATTTTTAACATCAAATGGAGATGTTTTTACTTTGTGTTTCTGGGTTCATGCTTGGCTCGTGCTGACGTCACGACGAAGGAAATCCTCCTCGTGATGACGTCATCACGAAGCAGACGAGCCAAAACCCTAATTTTTAGTTTCGTTTATTCTAACTTTTGTTTTTCTTGTCGTTTTTGTCTGTTTTTTGTGCAGGTATAGCAGGACAAGGTAATAATGCTCGTGTGTTCGTCAAGGAGCACAATGCTGCACTGGATCTTAGCATTACACAGACGGGGTGCACTTCAGAGTTTCACGGTGTCCTACAATTTCTTGCACGTTCTCGTGTTCATTTTGCAGTAACAGAGAACCCTCCGTTGGTGATTAGTCTCATTCGGGAGTTTTGGAACTCAACCCGTTCAATGCAGATGGGTGCTCATACATACATTCGCACTACTGTTGGAGGACGTTCATTCTCATTTTCGGCTGGAGACTTACGGATGATTTTACACTTGGGTGATGTCGAGATAGAGCAAGGTCCGACTGGGTTTTCTGAGGAATTCTGCGACGGTGCTCTACGTCATATGGGGTATACTGGTGCTATTTCTCACCCATACTTCAAGAATCATCTTCGTGGCAAATGGAAGCTTCTTGCTTACTATTTGTTGAGGGTCATTAGTCATCGGAGTACAGGCTATGACCAGATGAATATCCAGAACGCTTCTCAGATGGTTGCTCTGGTGCTGAACAAGCCATATAGCTTTTCTCAGTACATTTTTGATAATTTGGAGAAGCAGTTGAGGTCATTTGGTACAGACAAGAAATTCTTTCTGTTTCCAAGATTTGTGATGATCATAATTCGTCACTATGCAGCTGATTTGCCATTTGACGGTCCTACGTTCAATTTAGGTCGTCTTACTTATAAGGCATTTGTTGAAAGTTTGAAGCACTTGTCGGGTAAAGAATGTCCGATACATGTTGATAATCCATCATTGTTCGGACATTTGATCAATCCTAACTATGTTGCACCCAGACAAGGTTGGGAGGATGAAGAACCCGTTGCTGTTGCTGCTGCTGGTGGTGATGATCAGGCTCAAGATGATCCTCAAGAAGAACGAGCTGATCAATTTGATGGACTCAATGATGTTCCTCTGTATGCTGGAGATCTAGAGCATGATTCAGATATGGATGCTCTCATGGAGGATATTGATGATCCTACAAATCTTGTACCACCATCTACTGGAGTTTCTGCTTCTACTTCTGCTCCAGTTGATGTTGATGTGGGTCCTTCTGAAGTCCCGGAGAATGTGGTTGAGGATTCAGAAGATGAAGAAGAGGAAGAGAGATTGCCGAAGCGAAGAAGAAGACAAGCAATATCTCAAGCTGAAGTTGATAGAGAATTTGCTGCTTATAATGAAGCCATGGAGAGGTCTCATGCACCTACTGTTGATGATACTCCATCGGTTGCTGCTTTAAGAGCTTTAGTTTCTGCTGTTCCTATTTCTATGTCTGCTGCTTCTGCTTCTGGTGTTGTTGTTGGGGAGAGAAGGTCAAGACCAAAGTTTATAATAAGAGGAATTGGTTCTCGCGCACAAGTTGTTACTGAGGCTACAACTGTTACGATTCCTACTGCTCTGGAGTCTACAGTTCGTCAAGAGCCAGAGCCGTCACTTGTTGCTCCTAGGCCTTCGTCTGCTCCTAGTCAGGCAACAGTTCCTGTTTCGAAAATAATGGGACGTCTGTTGGCTCCTCTGCAAAGACCACAGATGCCTCCCCACAGGAACTTTCAGTGCTCGTATGCCTTCATTTGAAGCTACGATGCCACCTCAGGCCTCTACATCTGATGTTGCTTCTACGTCACGTCCAGTTGCTCTAGTTCAAGTGCAGCTTAGTCGTTTATTTTCAGAGAAGAAGATGTTAGAGATGAGGGTTACAACTTTGGAGAATCAGCTAAAGCTCCAAGCTGCTAAACATCAGGAAGAGATGGACATGATAACAGCTCTTGTTCATTCTCTTGGTTCTAGACTTGACCAATTCTTGGCTCAAGGGGGAGATAAGAGTGGTTGTAAGGATGATGAGCTAGCAAGGAAGTCAAGAGATGATGATCATGAAGATCAAGATCCAGCTCAAGGTCCAAATCAAGCACAACCATCTGTTGGTGAGCCAGAGAATAAAGATCAAGGTTAAGATCAAGAGGCTGCTGTTGATGATGCTATGGATACAGAGACTGCAGATGTTCAGGGGAGTCATCAAGACAAAAAGAGTCAGAGATTGCTGGTACAACTGGTGCTAGTACTTCTAGGACTCAAGATAAAGGCAAAGCTGTGATGGCCGCTCCAGATGCAGATCCTGATGATCCAAATAATGATGATGAGAAAAATTCCAATTCAGGTAACTCTGATTCTAATTCTGATAGAATAGAAAGGCAGATTCGAGAAAAGCTAGTGAATGATCCTCATAATCATATAGAAAAAGAAAATCTTAGCAAAGGAAAATCTACTCAGGATAGTGAGTCAACTAAGACTGATTCTACTACCAATGCCTCTACAGAGTCAGATTTGCACCCTTTAATTGTGCATAGACTAGAAAAGAGATTGGGATATGATCCACAAGTTCATATGAGAGCTAGAGCAGAGATTATGGATTATGATGGTTATTATGATCCAGGATCACTTAGGGATCAAATGAAAGAACAGTCAGGGTTAACTCATACATCTTCAGAGTCAGAGTCAGATTTGGATTCAGATTCGGATTATGAACCTTGGTGCTAATGATTTTTGTTTAGTAATAATTATAAGATAAATATGAATGTATTTGTTACATTATATTTATGATATAATATTATTGTTGTAAGTTAAAATAGATAAAAATTATAAGATAAATATTAATGTAATTATTGCATTATATTTATGATATAGTATTATTTATTTTAATTTCTTTTATGTATTTATACTATTTTATTATGTCTTGACTTATTATTTATGTTCTTTATCTTTATATATCTAAATCGTTTGAATTGCAGATAAGCTTCAAAGGATAGGTGCATTGGACGATCTTGATGCTGAAGAAGATCTAGAAAGTATCGATGATGAAGATTTGGAAGAAGGAGAGTTCATTACTTCAGAAGCTGATAGAAAAAGGTTGCTTGAGATACCTTATGACTTTGATCGTGTCTTTAATGAAGATGAAGTCATTCAAGTTGAACCAATAGCTGAAGTGGAACATCTAAATCTCAATCCAATCAGAGATAGTCCAGATGAACCTAAGAATGCTGCAAGTTTGAGATTTGCTGTATATGCAAACATAGTTGATGAAGGACATGATAATATTTTTGATCTATACTGGAATATAGACGCTACACGAGAGGTTGATCTTGGAAGATTTAATATACCTCCGGTGCAGCAAGATCATGAGTTTATTGTTAATAGACTAATTCCAGGTTATACAGGACATACTGGTTTGATGATACGTGATACGTATAAACCATCAATGTTTTGGGAATATATCTCAGACAAGGATGCACCCAAATACTTCTCAGTGATACAAAGTTGGTTCTATGATCACAGAATCAAATTGTTTATTATCAAGAGAAAGGAGGGATGCCAGTACATGTCAATAAGTCAAAGACACTTCCACTCTCACAGTGATTCTGACATGATAAATTTGGGAAGACGCTGGTTCGTTAATCTTCAGAGCAATGGACTTGCAGATTTCTACTGGAATAGATTCAGAGATGAAAGAATTAAGTATTTCAGTGATAGAGGTCTGAAGCCAGAAGAAAGGTTGATAAAGCCAACACCCATGAAGAAGATTAAGAATCCAGATGGCACATTTCGTTTTAAACAACGAAGGATTAAATGTGTTAAGAAGGTTCCTGCTATCAGATGGGATCAAGATATGCTGACAGAGATGACAGTTTGGCATATAGATATCAAGTTAAGCGAAGCACAAATTTTTGTTGATGATTCACAAAAACAAATGTTGCTACGCATGTATGATCCAATGCAAGTTGTCAACTTGTCAAGAGGTGATCAAAGAAGACTTTTGGATACACCTTGTTCAGCAGTGGAATTTTGGAGAGTTGAAGAAAGACGCTAACGCAACATTCTCGCACATTGTTTGCAAGAGAGAATTCATGCGAATAACATCAGACTTTTGTTTAATGGATAGCTTTGAAGTTCAAGTTTTGAAGACTTTAAAGAGATCTAGTTGCAATCGTCAAGGGGGAGTCTGTAGATGCAGATTCATTGTGACAATCGCAACATAGATTTGATTATTGTTTATGTTTTTAGGAACTTGTTTGTAATCATTTAAGTAAGAACTTGTGTTGATATTTAATGATTACGTTTGAACTTCAATATTATATTTGTTTATGTTTAATATTGTGTTTGTGTGTTATATATTGTTTTGCAGGTACAAGAACATAGAATCAAGGTTTATAAGTGTCGTAGAACACTTAAACGATGATTGGATGTTATGTACGAGCCAAACAAAGCCAAACAAAGAGTGAAAGGCACGTCCCTCGTGCTGACGTCAACACGAGGTAGATTGGCTAACTGTTATTTCGGGCCTAATTACGCAATTAAGGCCAAAGCCCACACAACCCAATATCAACTAGTATAAATACAAGACCTAATCTACGGAATTAGGTTAATCCTTGTTAATTGTTTTCGAATTATTCACGAATTTACGAGTCAAGGTTATTTGTTCCTTCGTGTGATCTTCTACATGAACCACAAGCCTTGTGCATCTCCTTGGGTTGATTAATTACTTATTAATCAACAAAAGGCAATAGCAATCTAGTTATCTCAAGATGATTCCGCACTCTTGACATAACGAATCGCATCTTATTACGATCCACGCAACAATAGGGCACCTTACATTTAGTATCTTAACTCACTAACAACCGACTATCTTTTCCTTTTATTTAGTATTTTTATTTTATTTTTATTCTATAACAATAGAATTAAATATATTCCCTATTATTTTGCATCTATATATATGTACGTACAAGCTTTCATTGTCATTGTGCTTGAGATTTACCCAAATGGCAAACCACAACCGTAGGCTTCTATTATAATAATTATATTCCTCTTTATATTATTTATTTATACTTAATAGTTATATTTATTTTACCTTTAAACTGATTTACTGATATATCTAATTGTTGTGGAGTCTTATTCAATCAACACAAACCTGATAGAGCTTAAATCGACAAAGGCCATACAACTATTATCTGATCATGTTTCCATTGTCGATAATATACTTGATAAATACGTACTTAGAGCTACAGCTAATTAAGAAGAGTCATACAGGTTAAATTTGTTGAATACTTGGATGTCATGTATAAGATCGTGTTAATTATATGTAGTTTCATTCTTCTAACAAATTACTATACGTAATATGTGTTTAATTATATGTAGTCCATTTTCTATGAATCACGTAGACTACTAACTAGCCCAATGCAACGCACGGGTTTCACCTAGTATTCTAACAAAAACATGTTGCAACATATGCCTTCTGACCATCACCAAGTTGTAACACAAAAGTTAAAAAAGAAAGAAATTACAATGCACCTACACTTGTTCGTCCAAGTCAATAGTTCAAAAAAGAAAAAGAAGCAAATTGCAGATAGGGAGAAAGCTATGTTAGAATATGAACACATAAATAAACATATAATCACGAGTAAGCGCAACGGAAGAAATCGAAACATATATGCAATCAATTTAATTAACAAAGAATAGAATTGAGTTGTGTACGTTATGCAAAGCTCCAATAAAGTATAATAATAATAAGATTATTATTATGTAGGGTTTAAAGCAAAACCCCTCTACGATCGCACACTAGACACCCATTAAACCGTATGCTAGTACCCCGATCACGAACCAAACAACTCTTTACTTGAACCCTTAACTTGAAACCGAAATCCCTTCAAGAGAGATAGAGAGAGGATGACTAGAAAGAGGGAGGGACGAGAGAATTTGCTTTGTAAATGTGTGTGAAAAACCTTTAACTTAACCCTCTATTTATAGGGTATAATTAGGTTAAAGTTTTCTTGGAAAAGAAGCTAGATTAAGGCTTAAAAAGCCCTTAACCCAAACCGTCCCACCCCCACCCCCCCTTTAGGGTCCAATTTCATTTTTTCAATTTTCACATTTTTAATCCCCCTCTTTAACTAATTAAATAAAATTAACCCTTTAATTATGTTTAATTAATCATTTCGTGATCAAACTAATTGTTAGTTTAGAGTTACCGTGTCATTTCGTGTGACCCCGTAGGCTTAAACTATTCCCGGACATGCGATTTATAATAAAATGATCACACTCCAACAGCTCCCACTTGAGCATGGTATTATAAAGGCAATAACATTGGTTGGAGTCTAGCAGCACTCCAATGTTCCCGAAAATATTTAAGAATAGATTCTTAAATTGCCAAGTTGAAATGATTTAGTCTTTAATATCCCTTTGTTCAGGTACCCTTGTTAATTATGAATATGGATCAATGTCATTCCATAGTTTAACGATTATGTTTCTCATTTCTACAATTAATTAAGATTACCAAATTAGTCAAGACAACTTCTTGAGTTCATTTGGGTGTGGCCACACAAACATTTTCAATTAATTAATGAGGGCGCCAAATGGTATCATACTTCAGTTACAAATTGACTACAAGTGTCTGGCCATGTCGTTTCTCAACATTTCTGAAGATAGCCCTTTACTACTGCCTTGTTCAGGACAGATTGGAACTATATCAAGAAATGCAATCCACACATGCATAACTCACTTGTATCTCAAGTCAAATGATAAATAAAGTAACCATTTCAAGAATTTCATTTAATGACGTCGATCCATAAAATGATAATTCGCTCTGTGCGGTAAGTCCAATATTCACCTTTTGAATATCATGTGAGTTTGGTACGATCAATTATCTTCAAAATATTCCATTAAATATTTTTATCAATCTCTCACAATTGTCTTATTTTAATTATATTCCCATATAATTAATCAGCAATGGACATTTAGAATATTCAATTAATATCCATGGATTTAAACATGCAAATATAGGATACAGTTATTATAAAATGAAACCACTTATACCACGTATAAAATTTTTATTGAAAATAACAATTGTTTAACATCCCATTATCCAAATACCAATCACAGATTTACATGATATAACTTAGCAATATCTAAGACCTAAGCCTTCTACATGCCTGTTGAACTTCCCTTTGACAATGCCTTTGTAAAAGGATCTGCCAAGTTATAATCTGTGTGAACTTTGAGTAAATTGATTTTACGTGATTCGATTTGCTGACGAACGTAGTGATATCTCCTTTGGTAATGTCTGGCACCCTTTTGAACCTCAGGTTCATTGGCAATGACAATTGCTCCAGAATTGTCATAGTACAAATCCATAGGTGTGTTATTTGATGGCATCACATCAAGCCCAGAAATAAACTTTCTGATCCAGACAGCTTCCATGGCTGCATCCGTAGCAGCTATATACTCAGACTCTATAGCAGACATAGCAACAGTAGATTGCTTCTTGCTCTTCCAATCTACAACACCTCCATTTAAAATGAAGACATACCCTGACTGAGATTTGGTATCATCCTTATCAGTCTGAAATCCAGCATCACAATATCCAGTGACTTTAAGCTCAGCATCAAGATTTCCTCCAAACACCAAAAAAATTTCTTTAGTACTTAAGAATGTTCTTTACAACAGTCCAATGATCCTCTCCGGGATTTTGCTGATAGTGGCTTACTATTAGAAATCCAAAAATAGTGATAAATTGTAATTTAAGTTAGTGGACTGAATTGTTGTTTAGACATGGTGAAATGATTTCTAATATTGAGGGGTTAGATATCACAATAAGGATATTGTAATATTAGAGTATAAATACCCTCAATACATTAGAAATCATAACACCAATAAGCCTTTGATCCATTTTCACATATACAACATACCAGATCGTCTCTTTTCTCTCTCTCTCTAGAAAATCACACACACTAAACACACCAAGAACACACACACTTGAAACGCAATTGTTGAGATCGAATCAATAGCAGAAATCGTGTTATTACATGTGGTATCAAAGCAAAACATCACTTTGATATCGATCCATAACTGATTTTGATCTCAATTTTCATTCAAATTCATTTCAAAAACCGTTTTTCATACCGTCACTGTTTCATTATTTTTTCACCAGAAAAATCACATAAAATCATCAATTTTTGTTCACCAATAGATTCCTGATAGTTTTAAACATAATCCTGTCAAGTTTCAAGTTCCAATTCGATCTAAATCTCTAGATTGAAATTTTTAGTTTTGGCGCTAAAAAATTGGGTTTTGATTCTGTTGTGTTATAAGCTGAATTGTGTATTAGGATTTGTTGCGGACGTAATTACAAACGTTTTGCAAGTGATTTCACATTCTAACACTCAGTAAATCGAAAGTTATTGAAGCTTGAAAATTCATCAATGGAGTTTTTACTTTGTGTTTTGTTGGATAAGACGACCTTAAACGATCTTCACTAGGACGATCTTCACAAGATCATCTCAGTGTTTGATTCTTCATACTTGATACATTCTGTGTTGTTGCTTGTAGGACGATCCTCACAAGATTGTTCTAGCAAGTGTGGTTGTTGGAAAAGTGTTGTTTGTGGCTAACTGGTCCATTTTGGATTGGTTTGGTCAAAATTCAAAGTGTTTAAACTTTGAAAAAGAGTTGGCAGAAACTAAGACGATCTTGCCAAGATCGTCTCAGTTACCTGACTACTAAGACGATCTTGACCAAGATCGTCTCAGTGTCTGTTGATTGTTGAGTTGGTGTGGTTGATCATTTGAAGTTGTTGTGATTGGGAATCATACACTTCCTGGGTAACTGATCATTATTGATTGGTTTTGCTCAAATCAAATTTCTTCCAATTCAAATCAAATCTCTGTCCAAATTTGTCAAAAATACTTAGAAAAATTTCCAAGTCTTCCAAGACGTTCTTCACAAGACCGTTTCATTTTCTTTATCAAAAATTCCAAAACGATCTTATCAAGACCGTTTCATTTCCTTGTTCAAAATTTCAAGACGATCTCTTTTTAGATCGTTTCATTTCCAAAGTTCTTTATACTTCAATTTCAATTTCCTTTAATTCCTTTTCAGTTTCCATTTCCAAAACTCAAAATCATTCCTCAATTTCAGTTTCATTCAATACTTAGCCAAAGTTTATCAAATTTCATTCACGACGATCTTCTCTAAATCGTCTCATTCTTCTTAAACTCAAGACAATCTTTTCCAAGTCGTTCTTAAATTCATTCATCTAGGATGATCTCTTCTAAGACGATCTAATCCTAAGACGATCTTCCCAAGATCGTTTCATCTTCTGAAATTTTCAACTTTCATTCTAATTCAAGTTCCAAATCAAATCTCCTTCAAATGGCTTCTCGTGAAGCTTTGGCATTAGGTTCTGATACAAGACCTCCAGTTCTCTACCGTGGTTCTTATGGATTATGGAAGAAAAGATTCATGGATTATGTGGAATGTCAACCAAATGGTCACTTTCTTAAAGATTCCATTCTTAATGGACTTCCAGTTCATCGCCATCCCACCACTGGTGCAATACTCACTCTTGATCTTTTGAATGCTGAACAAAAAGATCGAACAGCTGCAGATAACAGAGCTAGATCATGCTTATACAAAGCACTGCCAGATGAAATCTATGGTTCTGTTAATTCTTATGATACAGCCAAGGAGATATGGGATGAGGTGGCAAGACAAATGGAAGGATCTGACCTAACTTCAACAATTAGATTGACAAATGTGTTGACTGAGTTTGACAACTTCAGCAAATTGCCAAATGAATCTCTAGAGGCTGTCTACTGTAGATTCTACAATGTCATAAATGAACTTAAGAAGAACAATGTCAAGAAATCAGAGATGGAGTTAAGCATCAAATTCATCAAAGCTCTTGGTCCTGAGTGGGAAGATTATGGAACTCAGATTAAGCAACATCAAAATCTGGCCAAGTTCTCCATCCATAATCTTCATGAATCCTTCAAACTCAATGAACATCAAGTACTAAACAAAGCTTCATCGAACAAAATGCCAGAAGTTGTATCTTCTGATCCTTTGGCATTAATTGTTGAAAAGAAGGTTTCTGAAGCTCTTAAAAGGCAAATGGTAGTTGTTTCTTCGTCTGATGAGGAGGGAGATGATATGTTGGCTCCAAGAGATGGTGTTTCTGACGAATTATATCAAGCTCTTGCCGCAGTGACCAAGCACTTCAAGAAAAAGTACTACAAAGCGAAGCCAACTAACAACAATCTCCGCACTTCTTCCACAAGTGCATTTCCTAAGAAGGAACACTATCATTCAAAGAATAATGGTCAAGGTGAATCAAGTGGATCCAAGCATGTGGAAAATAAAGTTGAAGGTTATGACAAACAAGCTGTTGAAAAGGGGAAAGCTTCTGATAAAAAGTGCTACAACTGTGGTATTCCTGGTCATTTTGCAATTGATTGCAAGCAACCCCGCAAGAGAAACTATGAGTACTACTAGCAGAAGATGCTTTTAGCAAAGCAAGTGGAAGCTGGTCATGCATTGCTGGCTGAAGATGACAAGTGGCTTTTGCTATCAGATGATGAAGATGAAGATCTCTCTACAAATGTGTGCTTCATGGCGAGGTTGGCCAAGAACAAAGCATTTGAAGCTGAAAGCACTGATGATGAGTACCCGGATGATGAGGTAAATCTACACTCTACTTTTTCTTTAGTTAAAGATAAAGAGTCGTTTGATTTAGCATTATCTAACTTGACAACTCATATTACGTCTTTAGCCAACAAAAATAAGAAGTTGAAAAATAGTATTTCATTTTCTAAAAGTGAATTTTCAAAACTCTTTCAAGAACATTCGAAATTACTTTTTGATTATGATACTATTAAACAAGATTTTCAAACCTACAAAGATCAAATGTTGGTTAAAGAGTGTGAGTTGAATGCATCTCCTGATTCTAAGTTATTACAGAAATGTCACAATCTTGAAAAGACCATTCATGATCTTGAAAAAGCCAATCAAGATCTTGAAATTCAAAAGACTAATGAGTGGCTTCAGGCAATGCAAGACAAATGGATGTTGATATTCTTAACAAGAAACTTTTAGAATCCAAACCTAACAATATTGAACTTGAACGAAAGATTTCTGATTTAAATCATACTTGTTTTTTGAAAGGCGTTGAAATTGAAACTCTTCAAAACCAAATAGAGGAATTTAAAAAAAATATACTTTTCTATCAAGAGAAGTTATATAAAGTCGAACAAAACCCTCTTTTGGATTTTACCGCCTATTTCAACAAGTCAAAGATTGACAGATCGGAACTTCTTCATGGGTTGGGATTTGAGAATATCTCTCCATTACAAAAAGCCAAAGAACAAATCGAACCCTTGTATGATGAAAGATTTCTACGCCTTGGTATGGTACAACAATTTATTCGTCCACTGAATGACGAATTTGAGACTGATGATGTTGAGAAATTACCACAAAATGATTTTTTGGTTAACTATGATGTTATTAATGCTTCAAATAACTCGAAAGAATCTTCAATTTTCAAATTGGAAGAAATAGCATCAAATTTTCAAAATCAAGAGTCAGTTGGTAATTCACCTAAACCTACTAAAATGTATGTTCCATCTACCATTTTGGAAAAACAAATAGGGATAGGGATGCTTCAAATGGTGCAACTTGGTATACGGATAGATATGGCTGGTTTTCTCATGATAAACCTAAGAAAAAAGAAGTTTCCGCACCGTCAAAAGAGACTAAAAAGATAAAAGTTCTTCAAAATTCTCGTTCTAATCTTCTTAGTGTCAATCCCACAGGTGGAAATAGCTTGATTAGTGAGTCTAAATGGGTAGCTAAGTCATTAGTACCTAAGATCACTAAAGTTGATAAAAAGAAGAAAAGGCAAAGAAGAAAAGCGGGTAGTAAGAAGAAGTTTGTTTCTGATGTTTCGAACAATTTATCTTTTAAGTCATCTTTGAAAACAAATGTTAATGATGCCAAGGCAATGCCTTGTGATGTTGTAAACAATGTTAGTTCTCGCTCTTATCTGTATGGTTTGAATGGTGGTAGACATGTTACTTTTGATTCGTGTGTTAATATTCGTTTGTTTGATCCAAATGTGCTTGTTGATAATGTGCTTGTTAATAAGTATGTTGATTCAAAAGCATGTTTGTATGCATATCCTAAGTTATATACCCTGCCTGTTTTAAGTAACCACAAAGGACCCGTCTTCAAGTGGGTACCTAAAGTCGGTTAAATTTCTTTGATTGCAGGAAATAACCATCTATGTTTGGATACTCGATTCCGGGTGTTCAAAACACATGACTGGCAATAAAGCATTGCTCAAGAACTTTATCGAACGATTCATGGGAACTGTTCGGTTTGGTAACAACAATTTCCCTCCTATCTTAGGTTATGGCGACATTGAACGCAATGGAATTGTCATTAACAAAGTTCACTATGTTGAAGGATTAAGTCATAATTTGTTCAGTGTTGGACAATTCCGTGACAACAATCTTCAAGTTCTTTTTCGACAATCTCTCTGCATGGTTCAAACTCTAGATGGAGTTAACATTTTGTGTGGCGACCGCGATGATAACCTCTTTACCGTCAATCTTGATGATAACCAACCAACCGATAATATTTGTCTCATTTCAAAGGCTACTTCAAAGAATTCTTGGTTGTTGCATAGAAGACTTTCTCACCTAAATTTTCCTACCATCAATACTTTAGTCAATAAGCATCTTGTTGAAGGCTTGCCAGACTATAAGTATGAAAGTGAGCATGTTTGTCCTTCTTGTGCCGTTGGGAAGATAAAACGAGCTTCTCATAAACTGAAGAAATCTCCAAATTCTTTAGCACCTCTTCATTTGCTTCACATGGATCTTTGTGGTCCAATGAAAGTTCAAAGCCGAAAAGGGAAGAGATACATTTTGGTTATCGTTGATGATTATTCAAGATATACTTGGGTCAAGTTTCTTGCCTCCAAAGATGAAACAACTCAAACTTTGATCAATTTCATCACTTTTACTCAAGTAAATCTTCAACTTCCAGTTCGTACATCCGTTCGGATAACGAAACTGAATTCAAGAATGTCGTGTTTAATGAATTTTGTAAATCCAAAGGCATTACTCACCAATTCTCTGCGGTTCATACTCCACAACAAAATGGTGTTGTTGAAAGGAGAAATCGAACGCTTGTGGAAGCTGCAAGAACCATGCTAGCTTATTCTAAGTTACCTTCCAACATGTGGCCTGAAGCTGTTGACACTGCTTGTCACACTCAGAATCGGTTCATTGTTAATCAGCGTTTTGAGAAGACTCCTTATGAGGTTGTTAACAAACGGAAACCCAACATCAACTATTTTCATATCTTTGGGTGTGTTTGTTATACTCTGAATGATCGGGAGAATCTTGGAAAGTTCGAGAAGAAAGGTGATGAAGGTTACTTTGTTGGTTATTCCAAGACATCAATTGCCTATCGAATCTACAATCGCCGAACAAATACGATTCAAGAAACAATGAATGTTTGGTTTGATGAGATGTCAGGCATGATTTTCGAGCAAGAAAGTTTGCTACCAACAAATAGTGGTCCAAGTGATTCAAGTACTTCATCAAGAACTTCTACTTTAGCATCCAAATTCAAGAAGTTTCCAGCTCCAACGAGTGATGAGTTAGACATTCTTTTTGAAGAATTCTACAAATCAAAACCTATTCATGATGAGGAACCTCAAGTCATCATTGAACCAATTCCGAAAAATGATCCAGTTCCTGACAACCTTCATGAATCATCATCAAGTTCTCCTGAGCAAGTTGCTATTTCTTCAAGTAGTAGTTCTTCATCCTCTTCTAATGATTCTTCTTCTCAATCCTCTCCTGATAATTCCTCTCCAGTGAATGTTCAAGAACAACCTACCCAATTTACCCAGACTACCAATCCGATAAACACTCCAAATGTATATGTGCCTCTTGACTTCGATCATCCATCTTACGAGGAAGCTGTTCTAACAAAGCTATGATTCCATCTCTCAGCAAAACTCTGGATTTAATGATGATGATGTTGATGTCAATCTTCAAGATCCTCTTCCTCATGATCGCAAATGGTCACGTATGCAAAAAGATCATCCTGTTGATCAAATTACTGGAGATCCACAAGCCGGAGTAACTACTCGTACTTCAGTGAATGAGTGTCTTGTTGCACTTTCTCTTAGCAACATTGAACCCAAAACTGTTTCTGAAGCTCTTTGAGATCCAGAATGGGTCAAAGCTATGCAAGACGAACTCGCTCAGTTTGAAAGACTGAAAGTATGGAGATTAGTTCCAAATCCAAGGAAAAATGAACCTATTGGTACAAAGTGGATTTTCAAGAACAAGAAGGATGAGAATGGAGTGGTAGTAAGGAACAAGGCTCGATTAGTTGCAAAGGGTTATTGCCAACAACCTGGTGTTGATTTCGACGAAACTTTTGCTCCAGTTGCAAGAATGGAAGCCATTCGGATCTTCTTAGCTTATGCTGCATTCAGAAACTTCACTGTGTTTCAAATGGATGTGAAGGCAGCTTTCTTGAATGGTGATCTCAAAGAAGAAGTTTACGTTGAACAACCAGAAGGTTTTGTTGATTCCAAAAGACCAAACCATGTCTACAGGTTAGACAAGGCTCTCTATGGTCTTAAACAAGCACCCCGAGCATGGTATGATTCCTTATCTACTTTCTTGATAAGAGGTGGCTTTACCAAAGGCACAATTGACCCTACCCTATTCATTCGCAAACAAGGTAAGCATGTTCTTCTTGTCCAAATATATGTTGATGACATTATCTTTGGGTCAACCAGTCAAACATTTTGTCGAAACTTTTCATCTCTAATGGTTAATCATTTTGAAATGGGCATGATTGGGGAAATGAACTACTTTTTGGGTCTTCAAATCAAACAACTACCAAATGGTATTTTCATATCACAAGGTAAGTATATTCATGACATGTTGAAAAAGTTTGATATGATTACTTGTTCTTCAATTTCAACTCCAATGGCTGCTCGTACAAGTATTATTGTTGATAAAAATGGGAAACCATTTGACCAAAAGAGATATAGAAGTATGATTGGTTTATTGTTGTATCTTACAGCATCTCGCCCAGATATAATGTTTGCAACATGTATGTGTGCTAGGTATCAAGCTACTCCAACTGATTTACATTTTCAAGCTGTGAAACGAATATTTCGTTATCTGAAGGGTACACCCAATTTAGGTCTCTGGTATCCAAGGGATACTGGATTCAATTTTACTGCCTATTCAGATGCAGATCATGCAGGTTGTAAGCTTGATCGCAAGAGCACTTCTGGTATTTTACAATTTTTGGGTGATAAAATTGTGAGTTGGTCTTCCAAGAAACAAAATTGTGTGTCACTATCAACAGCTGAAGCTTAATATGTGGCTGCGGCTAGTTGTTGTGCTCAAGTGTTGTGGATGAAGACTCAACTTACTGATTATGGTCTGAAATATGATCATATTCCCATCTATTGTGACTCTCAAAGTGCCATTGCTATTGCAATCAATTCAGTAAACCACTCTCGATCAAAGCATATTGATGTAAGATATCATTGTCTCAAAGATCATATTGAGAAAGGTGATATCGAGCTCTACTTTGTGGGAATTGACTATCAGCTTGCAGATTTGTTCACTAAACCACTAGATGAGAAAAGGTTTAACTTTCTTATCTCTAAGCTTGGCATGTTAAATCTTGAACCTTAACTTATTTTGTTCTTAATACATTCTTGAAAAACAAAATACAAAAGTTGAAAAGACAAAAATCAAATACAAAAATATAAAATTTTGAAAAATAACAAAAAGATTGTCTTAAATTTTTTTCTTTTTCAAAGTGGCTTGCATGTATTCTGTATGAAACCCGTTCTTCATTAAGCTATTTATTTCAATGTGGCTTGCATATATTCTGTATGCAACTAGTTCTTCATTAAGCTATTTATTTCAAAGTGGCTTGCATATATTCTGTATGCAACCCGTTCTTCATTAAGCTATTTATTTCAAAGTGGCTTGCATATATTCTGTATGCAACCCGTTCTTCATTAAGCTATTTATTTCAAAGTGGCTTACGTATATTCTGTATGCAACCCGTTCCTCATTGAGCTATTTATTTCAAAATGGCTTTTGCATACTCTGTGCATAATCCGTTCTTATTTGAAATTATTTATATTTCAAAGTTGGTATAAAATGTGTTGTTATACATATAGATTGATATAAGATAACGCGGAATTGAACGCCTTTGTGTACTTCCAAGTGGTCTTATATGAAAATGTATGTGTAATGGCAATTTTTCATTTGATTGAAATTGCAAACAATTCTCTTTAAGAGTCTTGATTTTGTTGCAAACAACTTCAAATTTTTCAAATGAATTTCATATTTCAAAAAACTCTCAATTGTTGATATGAGAAGCAAAGGATTGAACGCCTTTGTGTACTCCCAAGTTGTCTCATCTTGAACAATTGATTGAGTTAAATTTGTGCTTAAATGTTTTATTTGCATCCAACTTGTTGATGTAAGATGCGAATGATTGAACGCCTTTGTGTACTCCCTAGTAATCTTACTATGAACATTGCTGTTGACGCAAAACTTTGTGTTTCTTACAATCTTGTTCACTTTTAGACTCTCAAATTTTTTTTTCATGTATATATCACAACAAATATTTTACTCTAGTTGACTTCACAAAAACCAATTTTTGCTCTACCTTTCTATGAAAAACATTTTTGATCTACCTTAGCATAGATTAAGGGGGAGTTTGTGATTTCAAAATTTCAAAACTTCAAATGTGTTTTCAAATCATTTTCTTACACACATTTGATGATTTTCAAATGATTTTCATCAATTGAAGTTCGGTGTTTCGTTTGCACTTGAGCGATTCGTTCAATTCATGAACTTCATCATCATCGATGAGTTCTAACTCTGGAGTATTCAATTCTTTCTTTAGATTGTAAGGGTATTTTGAGTGATGATGATTTCGTGCAACTAGGATGGAGGGAGTAAAGTCGAAAAGTGAGAGGTTATGGTGATATGTTGTGAGAAAAGGGTTAAAAGAAATGATACCCTTCCCTAAAACTCTCAAATCGCTGGGTAAAACACATTTATATCGGATCTTGATTAAGACTTCATAGACCCAATGAAGCGATGCACATCTTTACCTAACCACTCAAGTGTTTCTTAACAAATACTTGTTTTATTTCTCACGGAGATTTTCACATTTCTATTGACTCTTCATTTGGAAGATGTTGATATTGAATAAGGGCGACATTCTGCTCCGGTCCCCGACTTCATTTGATCATGTTGTGTCTAGAGCTATCTTGCTTGATCATTAATATGATCCTTATTCATTTTCTTAAGACACATTCGAGTCATATCTTTGTAATATTATTGCATATCTATGTGATATAGCCGGAACATTTGTAGTGATATCTTAATTGATATTCCACAATGATCAAATGGAAATCCTACCAATGCTAACATATTTTTCAACATTGAACGTAGGTCTCATAATTACATTTATGTGATTATTGAGTAAACGAGAAGTCTAACAGTGACCTCGGTTCTTACGTAAAAAGTCTTTAAGGATAATAGATTGTGGTTATCGAACGCCTTAGGTGACACTGCCCATGATTTCTATTATTTAAAGCAATCTCGTAGTTGAAAAGCTACAAGACCGAATTATGTTAGAAAATTGCTTTGTGCATAATTCAATGATACATAGGAAATCTGAAAAAGTCATACATTTCTTTCGGTCATTTCATTAATCCTTTTGATTTTTGAACATGTTAACGGATCATCCTTATCCGGTTTTTTTCATTTCTTATCTCATAAACAAAAAAAACTACCATGCAAGAGGTTTCTTTTCGCATTTTATCAATCAATGTTTGCATAATGACATTGGTTCCCAACTTTGTCATTATGAGGGGGAGAAAAAGATTATGATTGATTGAGAAAGAAAAAGATGAAATGAAATGTAATTGTGATTGAAAAAGAAGTGAATTTTGCCACCGAAATATATCGAAAATAAGGATATTGTTCAAAGATGCTACAAAATGCTTACACTCATGAATTGAGGGGGGCATGATTAATTCAAAATATTGTTCGAAGATTTCTCTCCAAAGTGTTTAAGTCAAAATGACAAAGATCAAAGCTACAAAAGTTGAAAGATTGATTGGAAGATTCAAGACAAAGAAGTAAAACTTCGAAAGAGTCTTCATCAACACATTTCATTCTAGATCTTGATCAAGAAGATTCAAGGCATATATCAAGGGGGAGAGTTTAAGTTTTTGATACTTCATTCCAAGGAAACAAATTTTCATTCAAGAATCAAAGATTGAAGAACCAAATTTATACCTTCCGCACTTCAAAAGACAACTCTGATTCACGGTTCAACAATTTTCAAAAATTCTAGACTCATTCATTTTATTCCCTGTTCAAAAAGAACATTGAGAATTTCATCATATTTTAACTACAAGAAGCC
The DNA here is from genome assembly GCF_010389155.1 of Erigeron canadensis. Lineage (NCBI taxonomy): Eukaryota > Viridiplantae > Streptophyta > Magnoliopsida > Asterales > Asteraceae > Erigeron > Erigeron canadensis. The sequence continues at coordinate 19,100,763 of NC_057767.1, read as the reverse complement.
CAAGACCAAGATTGATTCAAGTTCTCCAGAGACAATGAGAAAGCTTTGAAGACTTGTTTCATCACACCAATTGTCTTTACCATCGGGCTCATCAACTTAATTCCTACAGGACAAAATAACACGTACTCCATTCATTACAATATATCACTAAGGGGGAGAATGTTAGAAATCCAAAAATAGTGATAAACTGTAATTTAAGTTAGTGGACTTAATTGTTGTTTAGACATGGTGAAATGATTTCTAATGTTGAGGGGTTAGATATGACAATAAGGATATTTGTAATATTAGAGTATAAATACCCTCAATACATTAGAAATTATAACACCAATAAGCCTTTGATCCATTTTCACATATACAACATACCAGATCGTCTCTTTTCTCTCTCTCTCTAGAAAATCACACACACTAAACACACCAAGAACACACACACTTGAAACACAATTGTTGAGATCGAATCAATAGCAGAAATCGTGTTATTACAATGATCACTTCATAAGAGATTTATCCAAATTTCATTCAAATATTTACTCTCCAAAGTGTTCAAGTTAAATGTAACAAAGATCAAAGCTACGACAAGTTGAAAATTGATTGGAAGATTCAAGACCAAGAAGTAAAGCTTCAAAAGAGTCATCATCAACAGATTTCATTCAAGATCTTCAAGTTGTTTATTTACACTTAACTCAGTAAAATCACTTAACAGAAATCTAATCACTTATACTTCTGCATAAGAAAATGATACCAAATGTAAAATATAAATGACCACCCAACCCTGTGTGTTAGTCGTTTCTTGCTTCCATGCTGAGATCTTGCTTGACAACCTACAAAATTAAAAACATCCGTTCATTGTCCTGCACATCTCAACAAACAATCATCATATCTTCTCAAAGTAATAACATACAATCTGAAGAAATGAATAATTCAGCAAGATAAAATACATGAATCTATAATTCATTAAGATCTATAATTCACTGTCAAGCACTTTCGATTCTAAACACAATCATTTGAAATCTCAGTTTCAAATCCTTTTGATTTAACAAACATCTTTTCAAGAATAATTCTCAAACTATGAATCATCTCCCCATTCATTCTTTGAGAATCTTTCTTCTAAAGATCAAATCAGTTCTTTTAAAGATCAAATTCAAAACTATGAGCAACTCTGTGTTCATTCTTAAAAAAATTTTCTTTCTAAGAATAGAAACATTTCTTTTAAAGATAAAAGTCAAAACTATGAACAACTCTGTGTTCATTCTTAAGAAAATCATTTTTCTAAGAAATTTACATTAACCCAATATTTGTTTATTGAAATCAACAACTCTGTGTTCTTTTCCTTAAACCGATATCTTTGTTAAAAACAACTTTCTTTCAGCTTATGATCCTTTCACTATCGCATAACTACCCTCTTGGAAACTAGATTCTATTCTGACTCTGTCTCTCGTGCAATAGGAACTCTTTATTTAAAACAATACAAATATATATAAACATACACACAGTTTACGAGACACATAACACACACACACACAAACATATACGAATAACATAGTTACAAGAGCTAAAGTACTGTATTGATTAGATCAGCTTAGCATGTTACATAAGCCCACATGATAAATAATTCTCTTATTATTAATTATGAAAAGTGATCCAAGATGATTACCAATATATTTTTCCTCTTAAACACTCGGTACTTTCAGTTTCCTTTTGTTTTGTAACACTTTCGACATACCCTGGTCAAGGACAGTCACCATGTAACCCGAGTAGCCTAATATGCCACTTAATCAAGTTTGCGAACTTAAGTGACCCACATTCAGATATACTCCCACAATCGACACAAGCACTAAGATTAAGACATTTGGCAACTAAAAGGAGACTGTCTTTAAAAATCAAGTCAGCGGTGACAGGTCGGTGATTCCTCACACGCAGAGTGACATAACTTGACTCACGTATGGAAATATACCCAACATTACATAATGCCAAGTACTTGATATTTGTGACATAACTTTAAAGCACTTATGAAAACCCGTGACTTTCTATGAGACCCGTGTAGCGAACTTTCTGACAACCTATCCCAAGTTGGAAGCTTTAGGTAGGCTAGGTATACAAAGACACCCCAAGGACTTACTTGTCCGAATCTCAAAGGCCACATTAGCTCCATAATTTTCAAAAGATTAATTAGATATTTGCATATCTTGTCACAAGTACACATCCGAAAAAGCAATACACACTTATGTATGTACCCAAGACCTTCTATATAATGACCAAATATACAAAATTACAGTGCTAGATCTTTCGTAAGATTTAAGGACCATATTCCAAATAAAGAGCAGGCATTCTCAGCCATAAATCTGAATATGTTTCCCATAAGAACATTGTATACATTTAAGTTCAGATTATAAAAAAAAAACCTTGGTACTTTGTGCCTATTGATACATCATATAATGGAGTCACTGAACAAAGCAATATTAAAGTACAATTAAGTAGGCTTAAAAGCTAAAGTATCGTCACGTCTAATCGTCTTTCATACGGTGACCTTACTCTTTTTTATTATTTTCTTTTTCTTTTCTGATTTTTCTCATTTTTTATTTTGTTTTTATGACTCTATTTGACACACAACACGACACGACTCATTTTACAAAGTTCCTGTTGAGAGACACTGTCACTATAGATTTCTCATTCCAATCAATTGGACTAGCAACTCGTAACGAGTTCGGTCAAAAGCCTTAGTGAACAGATCAGCTAAGTTAAAGTCACCTTCAAAACTAAAGATATTAAACACATGACTTTAATTTTCTTCTGCACAAAATTCAAAGTAAATAGATCTTTAAGTCAATTGTGCTTAACAAGAATAGATATGGTGGATAAATGTCCTTCTTTATGAGAGTATAAAGGAACTTCTAACCGTAAACCTCTGAGCCTGTAAACAAGCATTCACTTGCTGTAATGTATTCCGGTATCTCTCCTAAGATCGACATCCACTTAAGTCTATTTCCTTAATAACACCAGTTTCTTCATCCCTGTGATTAAACTACTGCAATTCTAGAATAGACATAATACATATCCAATATCATACACACACACACTATAGATCATCATATAGAAATGATCTTCTATAGTAAATAATCTATAACAAACTTTAGAAAACATAACAAATGATAAGACTAATTTGAACATGTTTTCTTGAAGCAATGATCATCACTTTCATGGAGTTTTCTCTTTCGTCCATCTAACCGATCTTCAAAGTCCTTCACAGTTTGTTCATGAGATCTGCATATCTTTTCTTCTTCAGGGGTTAACACGAGAGGTATAACTCTTAGATAATCACGATAGTGATCTTCCATGCCAACCTCAACACTCCACACTTTGTCAATCAAAACCCGAGGAAAACAATCTTTTGAAAATTCTCTCTCGATAAAAACCCGATCACCACCCTTTAGTGTATAATGTGTAAGATAGACGTTTTCCTTTTCCAAGTCCTTCTCTAACATCCGTACACCTGGTAGAGAGTCTTGATCCTGTTTTTCAACAAAATTAACACGGTCAATTAAAATACTTCCTTTTACAACTTTTCCAACACCGGAGATTTTTCCGCCTTTAGAATCTACAAAACAGACATATGATCCTTTGACAGGAGTAAACTCTGTCACTAGACCCTTGTCTTCCATAATATGCCTGGAGCTTATGCTATCGACAAACCATAAACCTGCAGTCTTCCTTAGCAGCTCCTACACATTCACAAACATATTAGTTTCTCAAGGGACCCCTAGCTTTACTGGCTTTGGGTCTTTCATTTTCCTCATCAGAAACCATATCGGCCCAGTAACCACCAGTAAGAACCCATGATTTAGTAGGTTTAGCAGTTGAGCTGCCAGAGGGTCCTTTTCTGGGGCAATTTCGTGAACCTTTTCCATCACTGGGTCGACGACTTGGGGAACCACTAGGCCTCCTATTGGTAGGTAACCTCTGGTCATTATCCCTCAGATTCTTTTGAAGTCTAGACATTCTCTCAGGATACGAAGAAGGTAATCTCCTGGGACTATGTCTCTGAAAACGGTCAACTGGATTAGACTGCACATTAGAGATAATCCTTTCATAATAAGCTTGGTCTGATTTTATCTTGAGTGGAGATTTTGATCTCCAATTACTTGATTGACTTGACCTACTAGAACCTTCCCTAAAAGAAACACCTCTAGGCTTATTATCAGTTTCGCAGTCCTTTTCAAATTTCCTAAATCTTAAATAATTTTGAGCTGTTAAACTGTCAGGATTTCTCTTAACCCACTCCTCAAAATAGTTTTCTTTATGATCTTTCATTGAAATCCCTTTTGATGAACCATAATTTCCACTAGACTCCATACTCCCTCTAGATTTTTCAGGTGAGACCCTAGATTTATTCTTCTTATAAGGACAACAACTTGACACGTTACCTATTTCACGACACTTAAAACATGACCTTTTAGAAGTTTTCTTTGATAAATCACCATGAACTATCTCAGGCACTGGAACCCCATGATCCCTTAATTCATCAATATATTCAAGAGTGGCATATGCTTCTTCCCAAGTAGTTGGAGCTTTAATAGGGTCAGCATATCTTTTTATAGTCTGAATCTCAGGACCACGACCAACAGATAACATTTCTTTAAGTTTTCTATCAGCAAATTGTTCTGGTGTTTCAGATTGTACACTTTGACCTTCTGCATCCATTGTGGAAGTTTGAACAAAACCCTTTGTAACACCCCAACTACGGCGGAAAACTCGGGATGTAAGATAAAGCACACGCGCACATGGATGTTACATAGGAACAACTAAATGAGTGCATAGGATAAGCATAAATAGTCGATTTCATAATCAAATAAGCATAAGAGTAGTTATCACACATAGGTCCAACCAAGCATTCAATAAATGTATGTTAAGTTCCCACGCAGGGGAAACGGTTAGGCATATTGCCAACAAACATAAACGAAAACATGCAAACTCCAAAACCTAGCCTGCAGTCTGCTCTGAGTCCCAAGCTACCATTCCTAGCCACGATTTGCTTGATTACCTGAAAGGAATACTTAAACGTGTCAACACAAAGGTTGGTGAGTTCGTAGGTTTGAGAACATTAATAAGTTGTATAAGTTATGATTTATGTCGTCAATAGAATTCGAGAATAAAGTAGTATGATGTGGCTAGAGACCCACTTTGCACATGAGTATGAGAATGTGTATAATCGTGCACTTACAGTACTTAGCTAGAATAAATCAATCGTGCACTCACAGTCATAAACATGACATGGCTAGTATGTATCAATCGTGCACTCACAGTCATAAACATGACATGGCTAGTATGTATCAATCGTGCACTCACAGTCATAAACATGACATGGCTAATATGTCACAAAGTAGTCTAACAGCCATAGAATAACAATGAAAGCAGTTATGGCATATATAAAAGCATATTTTGAATTCCTTTCACCCCAAAACATAAGTAAAGAAAAAGGGGCTACGAAGACTCACAGTGATCAGGTACAAGCGTAGTTTACAAACACAGATATAAATAGGTTATATCTATTTGAATCCAACTACGTCTTGATGTAAACCTAGTTACAAGTCATTGATCATAAATGAACACATGTATTAGTTCTTGTGATTAATTATTCACTAAGATGTCCTTGATGAACTGATGATTTGGTCCTTTAAAGATCTTTGAACGTTTTGACTCAAAAGAGTTTGAATGAACTTTAAGTACATGAACTGGACTCGAACTGAACGTCTTTGAACTCACACATAAGTACTTATCATGTTAATGAGTTGAACGTGTCTTTAAATAATGAACTTTAGCCTTAAGAACTCGATTTATTTGTTCATAGAACTCGTACTTTAATGATCAAGATAGAACATGTCTTTGTGTACTCAATTAAGGTTTGCACAATGTACGTTGTTTTAGAGTGATTGATCGAATGATATGTAGCCTTTAGAGTGATTGATCGAATGATAAGGAAGCTAAGAAGTGATTTTGGTGATTAGGTACATGATTAGATTGTTTTAAGTGTGATAAGTTATAGGTGTTAGGTTGTGTTAGGGTTTCGAAGTCGTTCTAGGGTTTAAGGAGAACTTAGATCGTCCTAGGTGTTACTAGGTAGGCAAGATCGTCTCTTGTTGACTATGCTTCAAGATCGTCCTATGCTCACTAGACCTCAAGATCGTCCCAAGCTCACTAGTCTTCAAGATCCGTTCAAGTGCCAAGGTTTAAAGTCGTTTCATCTGTCTATACAACCAAGATCGTTTTAGGTTAGGCTAAGTCAAGACCGTTTCATTGCTCAAGCTCAATCAAGATCGTTTCAAGTTACTAGACTTCAGGATCGTTTCACAAGCCAAAACTCAGGATCGTTTCACAAGTACACAAGGTGCAAGATCGTTTCAGGTTCTTGGCAGCTCAAGATCGTTTCATTTTCTAGGGTTTAAGATCGTTCTAATGACTCAAGGACAAGAACAAGAACAAGATCATTTCTTAGGTCAAGTACGTGTGTTTGAGCAAAACCGATCCAAAGGATCAGTTACCCAGTGAACGTACCAACAACATCACAACACCACACAAGATCAAACGAGTATGCACAAGAACCATTAAGCTGCCTTAGGACAATCTTGGGGACCAAGATCGTCCCACCAAGACCGTCCCATCATCCAAAACGGGTTGAACAAGTGCCACAACCAAAACGGAGGTCTAGATCGATTCCGGGACTTGTTAGAACATAAAACTAGTACATATATGCACAATAACATCTACCATTAACACTTTTAACGATTTCAAGACCATCTATAACATGAACAAGGTGTGGCACATCAAGAACAAGTTTTCCCTCACTTTCAAAAATGGGTTTTGTAGATTAAAGCATGTTATGACCCAAATTTGTTTATAAAAATGTTACTAAACACATTTAGACTCAAACCCATTAGCTATTAACACATTTTTCATTCAAAAATTGGACCAAATCAAAAAGAACATAACCTTGAAAAAGTACACTTTTAATTTGATCAAAAACTCAAAATTTGTTGTTGTTACTTGAGATTTGATTCCAGAAATATGTTTTGATTATAACAAGGATGCTAAAAGTACAAATAATTTTGGTTTAACAACCCAAAATCAAAAGATGAATTTTGTGTGTGTTTATGGTGGCTGCACTATGTGTTTTAGAGAGAGAGAAGAAAGATGGAGAAGAAGGGTGAATAGTAGTTTATCTCTCAAGGGTTTCCATCATTTTCTTTATATACCTTTCCTACATTAAACGAACACAATAAATACAAGGACTAATTGTGAACATTTTGGACTAGAACTTTTATAAATTTGAACGTTTACGACTCGAATTCTAGTATTTTATCGCATTAAATTATAGGATTGTCATTTAATTCAAGGTTTAAGATCAAATGGGTCTTCATGTAAACATATAACTGAGTCTAAAATATATCAAGAACTTGAATTGAATTGAACTGTCTAATCGTTCTAATGGAGAAAGTAAGATTCTAGAAACTTATTTAAAACATTTCTATGACGGTTGTTACACCCTTTTTGAAAATTTTATTTTTAAACTCTTCACATGGTTTTGGCAAGTTATCAGATTTTATTGGTTCTTCAAGACTCCAGATTTGTTCAATGTTTTTCGGATATTTACCATTTAAATCTGACTCCTTTGCTGAGAACTCTTTTCCATTACCTTTTAAAGTGTAATAGACAATAGTTTCAAATTTAACTTCCTTTTCAACACCATTTAACTTGTTATCTGTTGTCGGCTTAGCTTCACTTGGGTCTGAGTGAGCCTTAGGAATACTAGTCTTGTTCTCAGATTCCTCTAACTTGGATGTCTCAGGAATAGGAACATCACTAGACTTGGATGTCTTAGGCACATTTTTAGATACACTCTTATTTGATTCTTCTAAGGTCAGGTTCTGAATGCTGTCATAATTGTGACTAAATGATGGAGGCACAACATTGTATCTTTGGACAAAACTAGGTTGTTCACCTTTAGACTTGGCATCTCTAAGGTGACCCATCATGGTTCCTATGTCTCTCATTTGATTTAACTTACCACTTAGTTCAACAATTTGTACCCTAGAATCTGCTAATTCCTTGTCCTTATTAGCACTTTATTTTACTACCCTTTCAAATTCAGTATCCAGCACTTGCTTTCTGCCTAGTAACTGTGCATACTCAACTCTAAGGGATTCGAACCTATCTTCTTCAGATTTTATCTGATTAAGATATTCTTTAGAATGACCTTTATAAACCATTACATCAGTTGCTAACTTAGATCGATCACTAGTAGCATCATTTAATCGGGTCTTAGCTAATTCAGTTTCCCTTTTAAGATTAGTTACTTCGCTGGATAAGCCTATGCTATACTGACACACAGAAACAAAAGCATGTAAAGAAAAACTTACCTGTTTTTCAGGAGCTTCAAGATTAGCTACATAGTTTACAAGCTCTTCTGTGCTTAAATCATCAGGTATCTCAATCTTTACATCTTTGTCATTACTCTTTACTTGAGAATCTGTTTCAGCTTTTGCATGAACCTCTGTCTCATTTAATGTCTCATCCTCAGTAGAGGCTCTTCCGACTTCATCTCTTACCGGTTGTGATGGTTTCGGTTCCTAATCTGCCTTCTGATGGAAAACTATCAACATCATTCGTGCTGGCATACCTATAGTCAAATGAATTATCAACAAGATCGTTCATCCCTCCATCAAAGTCTTGAATTTCTGCCATGAATGCATGATTCTGATCATCGACACTAGTTGAACCCCAATTATATGTACCATCAGATTGAACCACCAATGCTCTTGAGTTATCAACTTCTCCGGAGCTTCGGTTCCTAGTATTAGCACATGGACGTCCAGAATTCTGACTAGCAATAGAACCTCCCTGATTGAAGTTCTGACGACCTGTAGCTGAATTGTTGTCCCGTCTTGGCCTCTGACACTCACGAGCAAAATGTCCAAAGCCATCACAGTTGAAACATTTCACCTTGGTTTTATCAAACCCTACTTTGCCATCAACCATCTTCCTTCCTGGTTCTATCAGTGAAACGTTGAACTCTCAATGTTAACATAGCCAATTGCCAGTTCAGGTCCATTTCTTCCAGATCATCTGAATCAACTTGCTTGTAGTCCTCCCTAACCAGTTCAGGATCAGTCAGTTTTCCTCCAGTTAGCTTTGCATGAGCCGACACAAAAGAAGCGAGCATGCCCAGATGTCCCTGAGCAGATCTTATGCTCATCGGCATACTTGTTAAACCCGAGCTTGGAGAACTACTATTCTGATTACCATTATGCACAACAATCGCTGATTCTGGAGAGCTTACATACAACAAGTTGTTGTCAGAATCCATTGTCCTCTTCATCTTCTCATCATCTCCACTGTAGAAGGCAATAATCCCTCCACTTGAAGATCTTGAGGAAGGAATGCTTGTCTTGCTATGATAGAGTTCAGGACGCTGAACAAAATCACTACAGCTTGCTTCATTCGACTTTCTTTTGTTGGATAAAGGTGATAAATCCTTCCCATTTGTCAGGAAGTGATTCCAACAACTTCTCGATCACGTCTTCTGGATCCGGATTATACCCAAAGTAGGCAAGTTGAACCAGCAGATGACTGTAACGAACCAGGGTCTCATCAAGAGTTTCATCTTTGAAGCTAGTGAACACATAATACTGCTTCTTCAACAAATCTTTCCTACTCTTCTTGAGATCGTCGTCACCTTCACAATGCTCTTTGAGTGCATCCCATAAGCCTTTTGCTGTATCATACTTTTCAAACAGATGCAAAACTTCCCTTGGAGAGCCATTCGGAGCGAACCCAATGCCTTGCTTTCGGCTTCATAATCTTTCTTTTTATCGACATCCATTTGCTCATATGAAGCAAGCCTAGCACCGCTCGAACTTGATGTATCACCTGTTACTTTTGGAGGAGTATAACCGTTTGTAATACATATCCACATCCTCACATCCATCAGTCTACAGTATGACTCGAATCTGCCCTTCCAATTGAAGCTAGTAAAGTTCACGAACTGCTTAAAAATAAACGAGGTCGTAAAGTTCACGAGGTCCAAGAATACGAGGTCGCAATTTGAACTTGAGGTCGTAATTGAACTGTGAGGTCGTAATTGAGCTCACGAAGTCGCAAACGATATACGAGGTCGCAATTGAACTGGCGAGGTCGTAATTAGCTACCCAAGTCGAAATACGAGCTGGATGAGGTAATACGAGCCTGCGAGATCGTAAACGATGCTGGTCCGATGATTCTGTTGAATTTGAAACCCTAAAAGCCACAAAACACCCAGACGACGACTGCAAACACCAAGATATGCCACGAACAGGATTTCTGGTCGTAAACTCATGAAAGAATCACGTCTAAACAACCCTAAATCAATGTTGTCTATCACCAACAAACTATAACCTTCCGGTATGAAACCAAGAGGCTCTGATTCCACTTGTAAGTCCCCTTGACGCGGATCGTTAATAGATTGATCCCGTTATCCAAAGGTGCGGAATCCTTCTCTATAACGTGGTGATTCACAACGAGAGCCCCTAGATCAGCTGCTGCCTCGCAGGTCTTCTTCGGGCTAGCGGAACGACCTTTGACCTATTAACCTGCACAAATATGCTTGATAATTCAACAAATGTTCGACCCTAATCCCTGTTAGGGTTCTGGTATATATAGGAAACTCGACATGGGCTACAGCGAGTCGACCTCGCATTTGCTGCCCAGCTCGACATAATTATGAGGTCGTAATTGATGTCCTGCCTCGTATTTGACCCTGCAAATACGAGGTCGTATTTCCTATATGTCACCTCGTAATTATCCCTGCAATTACGAGGTCGTAATCACTATCAAGCAGATTAATTATACATTCAATACAATCTAGACTGCTATTGACATAGACGTGCACTTACACTAAATTCCAACACTTGTGTTGTTTCTTAGTGCCAAGGCCATGTGGGATGAATTGGTCATTCAGTTTGAAGGAGGTAATGATACCATTGTCACCAGGAAAGTTGCCTTAAACAAGAAGTATGAATCCTTTTTTGCTCTTCCCAATGAGAGTTTAACTGGTACCTATACCAGATTTACTAGCATCATCAATCAGTTTAGAGGTTTGGGTGTTGAGAACGACAAAGACATCCTTCTTGAGAAATTCTGTGATGTTCTTCCATCTAAATGGGAAAATATGATTCTTGTCTTAAGACAAGGTAAAATCCTGCACAGTCAGACTCTTGCATCCCTCTCTAGAGCTTTCAAATTCACTGAGGATATTAATGCTGCAAGACTTGTGGCTGAACAGGATGCCATGAACCATGCCCAGAATTCTAAGGTTACTAGTTACACTGGACAACCTTATGCAGCCTTAATATATGCTGAGAATGTCTAGTTACATTCTATGAAGGAGATGTTACGCAATTTGCTGAACTCTGGTTTGACCATTGAGATCAGTGTTGGTTGTGATGAAACTGACAATGATGATCTGGTAGCCATGATTGCCAAGACCTTTAATAGGTTTAAGCATAAATCTAATCGATTTAATGGTTCCAACAATGCTTCCAGCTCCAACTCTCTGAACAAGGCCAATCTTACATGCTATAAGTATGGTAAGAAATGTCACTTTATGAAGAAATGCAGATCTAGTCAAATGAACAATCAAGATGGTCCCCTTGTCCCAATTTATAATGTGTCTGATGATAAATATAAAGCTAAATATAAGAAGCTTGAGGCACAAATTGCCCTCTTGTCTCTTGAAAAAGAAAAATAAAAGAACAAAATCATGATGGCAAGCACTGAAAGAAAGTGGGAACTCTCTGATGATTCATCTGATGATGAGGAAGAGATTAGGGATATGTGTTTCATGGCACTGGAAGATCAACAACAACATCTGGTGAAAGTTGATGTCATTGCAGAGAGATGGGTGGACATCATTTTGAAAAAGGTATGTGATTATAACAACCAAGATGATCCGGAACTAAAACTGGACATTGCTGAATCACTCAGTGGTGATTTATTGTTTGTTAAACTGTTAGAACTGACTGTGAAAGGTATATGGAAACAGTTCTAACTGAATTAAATAATTTGAAACCCCAATTGAATGATTTGCAAAGCATCCAGTTGGCTCTTAACGAGTCAGTTTTGAAAAATGAGGTTTTTGAACTTGAAAACCAAATATTAAAATCTGATCTGGAAAAGGAACAAATGGTTATCAAGTCATGGGTAAAAGCATACGGAAAGAATTATGATGCATTTTCAAGAACTATTGATGCCCAGAAAAACGCATGGACATCTGGAGATGTGCAAATGGCTGCACTCATACCTGATCTTCATGCATTACCTCAAAATCTTAGAGTTGAAACACCATATGACCAACCTAAGACAATCAAAACTGAATCTGATGAGACCAAACTGTTGAGATCAAAACTAGAGCCAAACAGGCTAAAGCTCCAGTTAACAAGGCTACTGGTGAATAGCCTTTTCCTCAAAAGTCAGAGGATCCCAAGAATCCTAAGACCAAGAATCAAACTGAACCTAAGTCCAAGGTTCATGTGTCTGTTGAAAATCACATTTTGTTGAAACTGGACAGTCAACTCCAACTTTTGTCTAGGCAGGTTCAGAGTTGCACTGCCAGAATCAAAAATCTGGAAGTAACCTCTTCTCTTTCAGTTGAAAAACCAAGTGTCAAAACCCCTTTCAAATCAAAACAGAAACAAAAGGTTCCCACTGGAACCAAAACTGGAAATAAAAAAGGGAATAAATACCGTGTACCAATTGTCTTTACTCCTGGATTTGGAGCTGTTGAACATGCTCCAGATTTAGCCTCCAGTTCCAACCCTCAACAATCAACTGAGGCTTCTCTAATTAAGTCCAGTGAACCTATCAAGAAAAGATGGGTTCACAAAAACAACTAATGATTTTGTAGGTATGCAGGGCGATCGAAAGAAGCATATCTGGTATCTGGACAACGCAGCTGGACGGAAAATGACAGGTTGTAAGCCCCTGTTGAGAGAGGTCATTGTTCAAGATGGACCGACAGTGACATTTGGTAATAATGGTAGTGGGAAAATTAAAGGATATGGTGTGTTTAACAATGGACAAGTCAAATTCACTAAAGTTGCATTTGTAAATGGTTTGAAATATAACCTGATCAGTGTAAGTCAACTGTGTGATGATGGCTTCAGAGTTTTGTTCGATGTTGCACAAGGCACCATTTTTAACAAGGATTGGCAAGTGGTAATGATTGCTCCAAGAAAGGGAAATGTGTATATCATGGATATGGAACCTGCTACAAAAGAGCATTGTTTCTATACCAAGGCTGATGAGGATACAAACTGGTTATGGCACAAGAGACTATCCCATCTAAGTTTCAAAAATATTAATAAGTTGTCTCGTAAACAATTAGCAAATGGGATACCTCTTATTTCCTTCAAGAAAGAAAAGTCATGTCCCGGGTGTGAGATGGGCAAGCATAAAAGAGCCAGTTTTAAAACCAGGCAAAACTTTAGTATCACTGAACCTCTTCACATGCTTCATATGGATCTATTTGGTCCAGTGAATGTTCAAACAAGAGCTGGAAAACGTTATACTCTAGTTGTGGTTGATGAATTCACCAGATACTGTTGGGTGATATTCCTCAGATCCAAAAGTGATGCAGCTGCTGAAATCATCTCCCTCATTAAAAGAATTGAACTCAAGTATACTCACTGTAACAACCGTCTTAGAAATGTAATAAAAAAAATAAAAAAGAATCCACAAATTTATCAAAGTTCTTGACGTGCTTTAGACTTAAGATATGTGTTCACATGAAGGCCCATTTGATCTAAAATCTTAATTTCTAAGACGAGTCTATAATTTAATATGATAAAATACTAGATTTCGAGTCGCAAACGATCGTATTTATGAAAGTTCTAGCCCTAAAATATTCACAAATAGTCCCTACATTTATTAAGACCATTATTATTGGAAAACTATAAATAACAGAACTTAGTGAGAAAAACTCACTCCTTCATCTTCTTCATCTCACCTCTCTCTCTCTAAAACACACACTTGCAGCCTCCATTCACACACACAAATTTCATCTTTTGATTTTGGGTTGTTAAATCAAAATCATTTGTACTTTTATCATCCTTGTGACGATCAAAACACGTTTCTGGAAACAATTCTCAGGTAACAACAACAAATTTTGAGTTTTTGATCAAATTAAAAGTGTATTTTTCAAATATTATGTTCTTGATGATTTGGTCCAGTTTTTCATTGAAAATCGTGTTAAAAGTTAATGGGTTTGTGTCTAAATATGTTTAACATCATTTGTGTGAACAAATTTGGGTCATAACATGCTTTAATTTATAAAACCCATTTTTGGAATATGAGGGAAAACCTGTTCATAATGTGCAACATCTTATTTATGTTATAGACGGTCTCCAAATCGTTAAAAGTGATAATGGTTAGTGTTAATATGTATATATGTATTAGTTTTAGGTTCTAACAAGTTCCGGAATCGATCCAAATCTTCGTGTGTTGTTTAAGTTCAAGTTTCAGCCCGGTTTGTATGTGGGACGATCTTGACCCCAAGATCGTCCTGGGCAGCCTCTTGATTCTTGGTTCCTGCTCGTATGTTCTTGTGTGATGTTGTGATGTGTTGGTACGTTTAATGGGTAACCGATCCTTTGGATTGGTTTAGCTCAACCACCTGTTTAATACAACCAATCTTGTGCCTTGATCTTGTCTTGGACTAGGACGATCTTGTCCTTGTCTTGAGAGACGATCTTAACTAAGGGAGAAACTAAAACGATCTTGCCCTAAAACCTTGAAACGATCTTGATTTCCCATACTCTAAAACGATCCTGAGTTCTTGTGTATCTAAAACGATCTTAAAGACTTGTGCACCTAAGACGATCTTGAGAGGAAGATGAGACAATCCTGAGCTAGTAAACTAGGACGATCTTGAGGCTAAGCAGTGGAACGATCTTGACTGGCTGAAACCTAGGACGATCTTGACATATGGGAGCTAAGACGATCTTGAAACCCTAGACCCTAAAATGACTTTGTGAACCTTTGATTCGACATGTACTTGTTCTATAAAACACCATACTTGACCCTCTAACACCAAACCAAGTTCATAACATCATTATCATTCAATTAAAGACATTAAAGGCCACATTTTAACATCGAACTAGTTCAAGAGTCGATCTAAAACAAGGTACAATGTGCAAACCCTAATCGAGTACAATAAGGTCATGTTCTATCTTAATCATTAAAGTTTAAGTACTATGAGCAACTAAATCAAGTTCTTAGGGTTAAAAGACAATTATTAAAGGCACATACAACTCATTATTACGAGAAGTATTTATGTGTGAGTGCAAAGACGTTCATTTCAAGTCCATTTCATGTATTTAAAGTTCATTTAAAACGCTTTTGAGTCAAGATGTTCAAAGATCTTCCAAGGACCAAACCATCAGCTCAACAAGAACATTTCAATGACTAATCAATCACAAGAACTAATACACGTGCTTATTTATGAACAATGGATTGTGATTAGGTTTACATCAAGGCATACTTGGATTCAGATAGATACTTATTTATCTCTGTGCTTATTCTCTGTGCTTGTAAACTACGCTTGTACCGGATCACTATGAGTCTTCGTAGCCCCTTTTTCTTTACTTATGTTTTGGGGTGAAAGGAATACTACATATGTTTTTATATATGCCGTAACTGCTTTTACTACTCTATGGGTATCTGACTACTTGTTACATATCAGTCGGTCCTGTTGAGGATTGTGTGTGCTCGCTTATTACATATCAGCCGATCCTGTTGAGGATTGTGTGTGCTCGCTTATACATATTAGCCGGTCCTGGTGAGGATTGTGTGCGCTCGCTTTATACATACTTACCGGTCATGTTGATGACTGTGTGTGCACGATTAATTACAAACACTTACTTATGTGCAAGTTGGTCTCTAGCCACATTATACTACTTTACTCTTGTTAGAGATAAAAATGGTGTTAAAATGTAAGTATTCTAGATGTGGAAGGGGCATTAGTCAAACTTAGCTTTAAGGTATAAATAACCCCCTTCCACATATTAATTGTAAGCTTTTCCCCCATTTCCATAATTAATCCCAATCATTCCACTCTAATTTCTCTCTCATCTCCATCTTCAACCTCCATACACACACAAACACCTTTTCACACACTAACACCATTTTTGCACAAATCGAGCTCAAATTTCTATTCTACTTTTGGTATCAGAGCAAAATCAGTTAACCTGAACGATCCAGAACTAGATTTGTTCACAATTTCATCAAAATTTGAAAACAAAAACCTTTTCTTTTTCGTCTACTTTTTCTTCATATTTCACTGATCAAATCACATAAAATCATAGATATGTGTTCACCAATAGATTCGTGATAGTTGAAAACATAATTTTGTCAAGTTTCAAGTTCCAATTCGATCTAAATCTCGAGGTTGAATTTTTGTATTTTGGCTCAAAATTTGGGTTTTGAATCTGTTGTGTTTTGTGTTGCATTTTGTTAATCGGTGTATTGCTAAGGTGAAAACAAACAGTTTGCAAGTGATTTCAAGTTCTAACTCCTAGTAAATCAAAAGTTATTGAAGCTTTTTGAAGTTGTTAATGAAGTTCATGTTCAAAACTGTTTTGATGAAGAAGATGATGGCCCTAGGACGATTTTGCACTAGGACGATCTTGCCAAGATCGTCCTAGCCTCTGAACTTTGCATTCTTTCATTCTAGTGCTTTGTGGCTTGTAGGACGATCCTCACAAGATCGTTCTAACAAGTGTTGTGTGTTGAGAAGTGTTTTTTGTGGCTAATTAATCCTTACGGATTGGTTTGGTCAATTAAAACACTTGGAAAGTATTTACACTAAAAAAATTTAAGGGCAGAATTCTAAGACGATCTTCACCAAGATCGTCTCGTTTCCTGAAAGCTAAGACGATTCTGACCAAGATCGTCTCAGCAGTCACATTCTAGGATGATCCTGACAAGATCATCCCAGATTCCTTTGATAATTGGTGTGTTTTGGTTGATCTTTCGAAGTTGTTGTGATTGGGAATCGCACACTTCTTGGGTAACTGATCTTCTAGATTGGTTTTGCTCAATTTCATTCATTCCAATTCATACTAAAACTCTGTCCGATTTTCTTCATTATACTTAGAATTTTTCTTCAAATTTTCTTGAACCTAAGACGATCTCCTCAAGATCGTTCCATTTTTCACTTCAAGATCGTCCCAGTTTCCATTTCACTTCAAGATCGTCCCAGTTCCATTGAAAACCGTCTTACCTTTCCTTTCTTAACACGATCTTCATCAAGATCGTTTCAATTCCAAGAATCCATTTAAAAAAAAAAGAAAAATTGAAGTTTGTTAGTGTTCAAATAGCATGATTCATGGAGATTTGATGTTCGTTAGTGTTAAAATAAATTTTGGTCCGTTTTTGTGCGTTTTCGACGCGGTTTTGGCAAAAAAAATTTAGAAATTATCAAATTTTTCCTATGATCATGATATCCAAAGTTTACACGAAATTCAAAGTTTCATAAGAACATATTTCGGCAGCAAATTTTGGAGGGAAACCTGAAATTCAAAAATTTTCAATTCTTAGTTCTTCATTTCAATTTAAAACACAATATCATTTCATTTCTTTCCACCTTTACTCAACAAAATGACAAGTCCAAGTATCTCAAATTCGGTCAAAAATGATTACGTCTTCAATTTTTGGTTAACTTCTTCACCCAAGACACCTACTTCATCTGAAATAAAACTTCATAAAGGTGGACTATGCTCATGTTGTACGACTACTTTTTCGCAATCTGAAATAACTTCTTGTCAAGTAATGAAGTTAATGATTCATTCGATTGCAACTGAAAATGTAAAGTTTCAAGAGGAAGTAGTCACGTTACAAGATGAGAATGTCAAACTGAAAGAACAAATTACCTACTTTCAAGCTGGGAATGTGAGGCTTAGAAGTGAGATAAAAGAACTTCAAGATGAAATTGGAAACCTTAAAGTTTGGAATGAAATTGACAAGCAAACTTTGAAGAAGAATGATAAGTTGATGTCACAAGTTTCATCCTTAGAAGCTCGTCTCTTGAAGGAAACAACTCTTGCTTCAAAGATAAAGGCTGAAGTGTCAACAATTTCTTTGTCTGATTTGAGTTCTTCGGTTGAAAAACAGCTTGAGAAGATTGAAAGTCGAATTGAATCTTTCAAGTCGAAGTCTCTTGATAAAAAAGTTGAAGCTCTTCTGAAACAATCGAGTAGTTCTCCTGTTTACAAGATTGGTGATATTCCAAAAACCCCCCAACCGTAAAGTGTCTCAATTTACAAACTATGCCATGGAAAAGGATAGAAGGTGCTCTCAGAAGACAAATATTGATGGAACAAAGACTCTCATTCCATTCTTATCATTTGAAGACAATACCAAGTTCATCTCTCAAGCAAAAGCTCAGTTGACAAAGACTGTGCCAAAGTCATTTTATAAGCCTAAGTCAACTGAGTTAAGAACATTCAAATATTCATTTTCGGAGCTATTTGATCTTGCACCAAAACCATTTGCAGTGCAAAAAGTGAATGTCTTTGCATCTTCACTAAGTCCACGAAAACTCAACTTTTCAACGACTTCGAGTTTTCACCCTCCATGGACTGCAGATTCTATTCGTCGAATCGATGACACTTTCCTTTGGAGTATCAAGACTAAAACCATTGGGCCTACACTAAAATGGGTCCCAAAGGTTGTTGTTAAGTGATTCGATGAATATGGCTTATACACATGTCAGTGTATAACCCAGGCTAAAGATGTTGTTTATTGGACTACTACTTCATAATGGTTGATTCCCCAATTTCGACTTCAAAGAAACATGATGAACATGTAGCCACACATTCATCATCAAGGGAAGAAAGAGAACAATGTGTGGGAACTTGTTCCTTGTCCACTAGGGTTGAAGAAAGAACCTATTGGTACAAGATGGGTCTACCGAAACAAGATGGATGAAGCTGGAAATGTTGTAAGAAACAAAGCCAGATTGGTTGCCAAGGGTTATTATCAAGCAGAAGGTGTTGATTTTGATGAAACTTTTGCTCCAGTTGCTAGATTTGAAGCCATAAGAATTTTCTTGGCTTATGCAGCCCATCTGCAGTTCAAAGTCTACCAGATGGATGTCAAAAGTGTGTTCCTAAATGGAACATTAGAAGAAGAAGTGTATGTTAAGCAGACTCCAGGCTTCATTGATGAGAAGCATCCTCACTGGGTATATAGACTGAACAAAGAATTGTATGGTCTTAGACATGCCCCAAGAGCCTGGTATGACACTTTAACCAAACATCTTCTTAAACATGGTTTTCAAAGAGGTGCAATTGAATAATACCTTCTTTATCTTGAAAGAAAAAGGTAATATCTTACTGGTACAATTTTATGTTGATGACATTATATTTGGGTCAACTGATGATGCAATGTGTAAAAAGTTTTCAAAAATCATGTCTACTGAGTATGAAATGAGTTTAATGGGAGAATTAACATTTTTCTTAGGTCTTTAAATTAAACAAACCAAAGATAGTATTTTTATCAACCAAGAAAAATATGTCAGAGATTTATTAAGAAAATACAAATATGATTCAATCCCATCGAAAACTACACCAATTGCAGCTCCATTAAACTTGGACTCTGACCCAAATGGCAAACTAGTGGACCAAAAGGAATATCGTGGAATGGTTGGTTCACTATTGTACTTAATTGCCAGTCGACCAGAGATAATGTTTGCAATATGTTTATGTGCCAGATTTCAGGCTAACCTAAAAGAATCACATTGGCACGCTGTTAAGCGCATTTTTAGATACCTGAAAGGGTGTCCTAGCCTTGGTCTTTGGTATCCCAAAGGTTCAGGGTTAGATCTAATGGGCTATTCAGATTCAGATCATGCAGGTTGTAAGATAGATAGAAAATCTACAACTGGTGGTTATCATTTCCTTGGAGGGAAACTGGTGAGTTGGACCAGCAAGAAGCAAATCTCAATTTCTATGTCCACTGCTGAAGCAGAGTACATTTCTGGGGCTAGTTGTTGTGCCCAGATTCTCTGGATCAAGAACCAGTTACTAGATTATGGTCAAAAATACACAAGGACCCCAATCTTTTATGACAACACCAGTGCAATTGCTATTTCTCACAACCCAGTGATGCGCTCCAGAACAAAACATATTGACATCAGGTATCATTTCATTCGTGATCATGTTATGAATGGAGACATTGAAATTCCTTTCATCCCCACTGATAAACAATTAGCTGATGTTTTTACAAAACCTCTTGATGAAAAAACTTTTATACATCTTATCAGCGAATTGGGAATGCTAAATCCTTAAAACTGGAGAATTTGTTATGAACGCACTAGTGACACTGATAAAGTTCTTCAGTTGAGGAGGTCCAGATTGCTCGCTAGGCTATCGAACGCCTTTATGATACTATCCTAGTACTAATTGACATATGGGTCATCATTCTAGGGGAAAAGACTCAAAAGATTTTTCTGACTAAAATTTTTTTTGTTTGAAAAATTGCAACTGGCGAGCTCTCCAGTTGTAACTGGCACTGGACTATTCCTCCAGTGTAAAAATTTGGTCTTGTCTTAAAACTAGAGGTTAACCAGATTTTCATAACGGTAGGAATACTTGGTCAATTTTTGTGATACGTGATGGTATTCGAGTGTTTTAACCCACTTACAACTGTCACATGACGTGTCATCACCATGTTATAAAAGGATGCACTTTTTATAGGGATTGTGAAAAGATAGTGGGCGAGTGGGTATACAAGCCGTCGTAGCATTTAATGCTGACATGGAGAATTAAATGTTTTGTTTCAAAATTCAAACTCATTTTTAACAAAATATCTTAAAGATTGATTTTTGGCAATAAAATATCTTTGTACTTCATTGGATTGTGATTACACCCTATTTGTACCCTTTATTTACTCCGAAACTCATTTACTTCTTTTCACATTCCTTCATTCAATTCCAATCATCAACAATTGCTTCATTTCCCTCTCTTTTCAATAAATCAAAAACCCTAATTCCTAAATTCAATTCAGTTTCAATTTTATCAAACTAAATCCAAATAATCATTTGGCTAGTTTGGTGGGAACCCAGGGGGCCAATACCCTGATTGGGAGAATCATAAAATTCTTAAAAGATTCTCCTATTCGCTCATCCTTCTCTACTAATCCATACAAGATGTTTCATGATTGCTTGTGTGAATTTTGGTACACGGCCAAACTCAATGAAGACTGTTCTACTATCACTTTCACACTTAAAAGTGGAACAATTGAGTGTACCATATCTGCAGAAACATTGAGGGACGCACTTAATTTGAACTACTTGAAACCTGGAGAATCACCAATAATTGACCCTCAAAGTATTAACTTCAGACAAACCCTCCTTGAAATGGGTCACAAGGAGTGTCAGGAAAATGGTATCCTGAAAACAAAAGGTGCCATGACAATGAAGGGCCTCACACCATCCTGGAGGTACTTCTTTATTCATCTGGCAGAAAGTATGGGTGGGAGTTCTGGTGGACTGGACCAGATAAACTCCTCATAAGCAGAAATGGCCTACTGCTTGTGGAATGGACTAAGAGTAGACTTTGCTGACATCCTGTTCAGAAGTCTGGTGCAGAAACCGAAGGGCACCAGGGGACTATGCATCCCCTTCTCCAGGTATCTGTCTCTTTGCTTCAAACTTATCTTGGGCAGTGACCAATACAAGGATACTACTTCTCCCTTCACTATCCCAGATTTGTTGAGGAATCTTAACTCACTTCAGTCTAAAGCTAGTGAGGTTGAGATTCCTGAAAGAATGTAGCTGGCATTTGTTAAAACTGATGCACCAATACCAGGTGAGTTAGGAAGACAACTGGGCAGGCTTCAAAACAATTAGGGACCCACCGGTTCATCTGCTGGACATGTGACAGTTGCTGAACCTGGGCAACAGTCTGACCCCTCCAGCTCCAGCTTGTCAGTTCCTTCCACTGTCACTGGAGACCTCCCAACAGGTCTCCAGGTAGTCAAAAAGGCAAAACGTACACATCGTCTTAGGAAAAGGTCAACACTTGCCACTGACAGTAGAGACCTTGCCATCCCTCCAGTTTCCTCCCAACAGGAAACTAGAGATAGTCAAATGGGAGCACTGCAAGCAACCACCCTCGAAATTTCTGTGGGAGAGGGTGGTGAAGAGATTACTGGGTTACCCAACCCAGATTAGAGTCTGTGTCAGAACTTCCATTGCAGAGCCAAACTTCTGACACTTTTATTGCATGAACTGACAAAGTCTCTGGACAGTCACTACTGGAGACTGATGTTTTGCATCCACTACTGAGGCAACCTAAGTGACCTCAATCCAAGGTGAAGTTGTTTCGACAATTGAACCACAAACTGATGAAACCTTTCAGGCAACTGAAGAAGGTCATCAAGGGTCTGGACCACACGTCCAGCCATCTCAGTTATTCATGGATCTGGGAATGAATGTTGATGAATTCCAGTTAGAGTCTTCGTACTCTGGAAGGACTGCCTCTGATCAAGAGATGGTTGATTTCTCTGTACAAGATCAACCTTCTTCATCTCTTGATCTGCCCCCAAAACCACAAGTTTCAGTTTCCTCCACTCAACAAAGAGCTACTGAAATGCCACCACCACCACCTCGCTAAAGATCTTTGATCTCATCCCTCTTTGTGCCTAGAAATAGGCACACTCGACAACCGTCGCCGTTGTCCACACCTGAGCATTCTCAACATGGACAACAAATTGATCTCTCTATTCCTTCTTTTTCTACAACTCCTTTTATTTCAATTTCTGCTGTTACTTGTCAGTCATCATCTAGGGAGGCTCCCTTCACCTTGACTCCTCCAGTTGCCAAGTAGCATTTGTTGCTGGTCTAGTGACCCCCTCTCCTGCATCACTGGACAGTCAATTAGCCACCTTTCAAGCCGACATCCAAAACCTTATCCAAAGGGTGGAGGATGTTCACAAGGCAATTGACAAAAACACCAAGTCTTTCTCTAGATACAACAAGGATAATGTCACTATTTCCAGGGTTGTCGATCTGGGGATCAACCAATTTGCAATCAATGAAGACTTGGTGTTCAAAAAGCTCAATGAGTTGGTCACTGGCTTTAACCATTTGGCCACTTCTCTCAAGGAAGCCTTTGACGTTACTTAATCCAATGTAACAACATCAATCTCCAACTTGCTAGGGAATACTGTCAGATCCTCCGAAGTGGATCTCAAGGAGATAGAGAGGCAGGTCAAGAAACTATTTGATCAACCTGGCCTCAATATGGAAGAGCTTGGGCAACAAATGGCTACTTCAGTTAGCCAGAAGATTGAAGAAACTTTGGTTACCTGAGAAGATGAATTAATTAAAAAGGTAATGTCTGAGATTGCCAAGATACCCCCTCCTCAGGTTGATCTCACCAAGAATACCTGGCCTTGGTGCAAGACAACTGGCGGAAAGGCAAGTTGTTGTTGCTGGTACTGATGTCAGTCAACAAGTGATTGAAGAATTTGAGGATGTGGGAGATAGGGGGAATGTTGATAAGGGCAAAAAGATTGCAACTGTTGAATCTACCCAGCCGGCCACTGATATACCTCTACTAGAAACTGGAAATGTTGACATGCTTCCTCCAGAAACTAACAGTGAAAGTAAGAGATTAGCAAGGATTGATGATGGCATTAAAGAAAGAAAGAAACAAAGACATGCCAACCAATTAGCTGCTAGGGCACATTTGGAAAAATTGAAGTTACTGGATGTTAGTGATGCCAAACTGTTAGGCATGTCAACTGAACAATACTTGAAGGTGAAAAAGGATATCAGGATAGTGGGCATGTTGAGTGAAATGCTTGCAATAGAACTGGACAAACAATATCCTGACTATGAAGCTGAATTTGATGCAAAAAGTTTACATATATCAGTGGAGAAGGCCAGAGAAAGTAGAAGTGATGGGATCAAGAAACGAATTGAGAATGCGAACAAGGTTGTGAAGAGGTTACTTAACCCACCCAGGTCAAAAGGAAGAACAAAGCCACTATCCAGAGATGCAGAATTAAGAACCTGGGTGGAACCAACTGAAGCATCAACTAAAGATGTCAAAGCTGCTGTACAAAAACTAAGTATTGGCCAGTTGAAACTGGCAAACGAATCTGAAGGAAGAAATTACTTAACTGGTGTACAACAGTGGAGATATCATCCAGGCAAGATCATTGATGTACAAGTATCAATCAAGCCTGGAACAAAACATTTCTACATTGGTGTGAAGTACTCAAATGGACCAATACTGTATACAGAAAATCCAGGTCTCCATCAGATGGTTATGCTGAGCAGGTGGAAATGCTGAGTCTGTTGTAGAATAAGCAAGTGAAGAACAAGTTTAAAAGGGGTTGGATCTTTGTGCTGCAAAATCTCATCAGGTTCAAAAAAAGTGTTGAAGGAAAGCTGAACTTTGATGCAGAAGACCAACAACCCATCTCTTCAGTTACAAAACGAAGGAGGATTGGCGAAGGGCCATCTGCTTAAGTTCTTCTTCAAGTTATCTACTTGTAATTTTATTTACCTTCTTGTAACTTTTGTAATTTTATCATGTATATACAAGTGGCCAGATTGTAACCACAAGATAGATAACAGATTAAATCTAACAAACTTAAAAGAAAAACCCAAGGCATTTGATGATCTATAAAAATGCCTTGGAAAATTAGATTAGATTTGGTCAAACAAGTCTTTTAAGTTCATACTTGTATAGATACAAGAACTTGAAAAGACTTGGCAATATTTCAGGACAAATAGGGGGAATTTGTTAGGTCCAGTTTTGTTTAAACTGACCAGTCTCCAGTTGCATCTGGAGACCAGATTATTTGTCTAGAAATATATTGAAGTCTAGTTGAAGCGTACAGTTAATGCAACTGAAGACTTCCTCCAGTTAAGATCTGATCATAACTGAAGACATTCCAATTGATGTTTAAGACGACAAGTGGAAGATAGAGAATGACGATGGCAGTGATGCCCAGTTGGCATTCTACTCAGATAGAAACTGGAGAGCATCAGTTTAAAGCCTTTACAATGCTTTACACTGTTTACGAGGAAGACCTTTTTGCTTTATGCAGCTTTATACAGACAATATCATTTGTCTATGATTAAAGTATAAAAGTGCATAAAGCTGGTTGGATAAAGTAACATCTTGATTTACCTTATCAAGCATTTCAAAGGAACTCATCTAGTTTCCTTAAATGTTGTCAACCATATCTATACGACAAAATTGGAATCCCAATGCCAACTTTGTCTATAAATAGAGGTCTTTGCACAACAAGAATATAACTTTGCATCTTAATTCTTAAGTTACTAAAGATTTGCACAACTTTACTTCTAAAAGTTCTAACGACATATGTTCAAAAATAATTTATTTAATGATGATTAGGATTAATGATTAAGAATAACATAAATGATATCGATAAATACATGACAACTTAAAATTTGAAAATTAATGAAAAAATGACAACTCATACAAAATCCTACATATCATGTTCTTATAAATGCAAACATATTCTCTCTTAGTTATATAGAGAGACTCCTATTTGGTAATTATTTTAACATACAAAACACTTATTTGGTAATTATTTTTACAACCACACTTGTTTGGTAAATATTTTTCTTAAATATCACATTTTGGTAATAAACTCTGAAACGGAACTAAAATCCTCCATACGTTAGTTTATCTAAGAATTTTTTTGGCTTAATAAAGATATAAGTAGGACAAAAATAACCTCTAATTCGTTGGTTGATTACTCGTATAATTTTTTATAATTTTTTTTTAAGATAAATATCTATATATCTATTAAAACAGTAATTAACCGGACGATTTTAAAGCCTCTACAACTTAAAACTAGCCTTCTAACATTATCACATAGAGTTAATCTTAAGTGGCATCTTCATGTTAAATTACAAAGAAAAACAACACTAGGACCTAAGCCCGACCCGCTTAAACAATCGTTCTTCAACCCGTTTTTGTTTCATACCCTAATCACTACCATGGTTTCTTCAACCTCTGTCGCCCCTAATTCCTCAAACGATTTGTTCAGCCCCTAATACCTCACACGGTTTCTTCCTCCTGTTTTCTTTCTCTTCTTTTTGTTGTTTCTTTACATTACTATAAGACTATGTGTATATATAGACGTTTCGGTAGTAGGGCTAGACACGACATGAGAAGAACTGAATCAGTTTTCTCTTCCACATTTACAGGTTTTTTAATCTTTTTCTGTTTTTTCTATCCTGACCAGTTTTTAATTGAAATATACCAAGTAATTTAAATTGGGTTTTCTATAAAAAAAAAAAAGAAAAAAAAAAGCAGGTTATCTTTAATTTATCTTTCTTTGTATTTTGCTGTTTATATGTGTAGTTTTTCTCATAGATTCCAATAAGATTCTATTGCTCCGATAATTGTATGTATGTATATAAGTATAGGTATGTATGTAACAATCTTATATGGATATTCTTATATACCTTATATTCCATCTTTTGTATCGTTCTTTTAATGCTCACAAGACGTTTGATAAAATTCCACTATATCATCTTATATAATTCTAAATAATGAAAAATTCTTCTTGATCATGGGTTTCCAATTTAGCAAACTCATTCGTTTGTGGAAAGAAAACGTATAGCAGCAATGTAAAATCCATTACTATTGTGACATAACTTTTCGTATTGAAGATGGTAAATATGAGAAACCTATATATCCAAAGTTATTTACATTTGATCATTTTTTGTCAAACAGCAACTCAAATTTCTGGAATTATTATTGACATTTGATCATTTTCAAAAACTAGAAGATAATGTTAATGATTAATTACCACTGAAAAAGCAACTGCAAACCAGTGGCGAAACATCAGTAAGACCAAAAGGGGTTCTGGTCCCTCCAGATATTTGGAATATAATAAGCAGTTATTAATATTTTATACTGAAAATTAAAATTTATGTGTATTTACCCCTCTCAAAATTGAAGATATATATATGTATTAGATTTAGAAAAAATTTGACCTCTCCTATAGTGATGTTCAAATTTCGCCGCTGCTACAAACCTCTCCAAAGGTTTCTTTTGCTAATTATGTATTTTGCTCCTGTAATTGTCACTTATATTTTTAATTTAGGAGACTCCTAGCGTTCATACATGTTTCCCCACTCTATTATGTTGCTCGAGATGGGTGGATTCAATTTAGAATACGGAGATAAAGCATATATATGTTGATCTTAGTTGTTTAGATGGGTTAACTTTATTACTACAACTAGATCACGTTGTGCTTTACTCATGTATATGTTTTTGTTTTTGGCATGTCTATCACACATAGTATACCATGCAACACTACTCTCTCGCTTGAGCATTAAGTTGGTGTATTGGCTTTCTGTTACTACAACTGAAAACATCAAAGCACAACAAGTAACAAATACATTTTACCTGGATGATTGCTTTACTTGATCATGTTCGTAAATATTCAATCTAAATGCCTAATACCACTACCTATTTTTTGTGTTATCATTATTTGTTTAGATCACCTTCATTCATTGGTTTACTGCACCATGTGGGTGATGGGTCATTTAGCCATTTGTTTCGAAAATAGTTCTTTCCTTAGTCTATTTAAGCCTCTAAGTGGTCATTCTTACATATTTTACATATTCGTGCATCACATTAGTATATATCTCCTATTATTGTTTTGTGTATATCTCCCCTTTACTTTTAATATCAACATATAAAAGAATGATACATTCTTATAAATTTGATTTCTTTTTTCGTGCTATTAAAGCTACTATCAATGGTTGCTTCTCTTTTCTTTAGAAAGATTAAAAAAAGGTTATATTTTAGGGTGGCTGTAATTTTAAGTTTGATATAAATGTTGTATTTATCGTGTAATGGTTTATAAATATTCTTAGTCAGTTGGTTGGTTCCGTTACAAGCACCTGTGGGTGTGTAAGGATGTATAACTAACCAACTCTCAATAAATTTCAATTGTATGCAGAGTTTATGTATATTTGTTGCAGGAGTAATCTTTTATGTTGATGAATAGATAGCGTGTTATTCATTATCAATCTTCCCTGTATTTCGTTTCATTTTTTTATACATTAAATTATTATTATTATTAATTGATTAATAATATTATGAAGTACTAATCTATGCCGTGAATACGTTTTTGCGTTTCACACACTCCGTCGCTACACAAATGGTGTTTTTGATGACATCAAAATATTTTGGGCTAAATGTTTTGTGATATGGTTTTATTGCAACTTTTGTCATCAATTATTAATTATTTTTGAATATACAGATTAGCATGTTTGTAATATGTGATAGTTGTATAATCGTCATTGACTATTTTCGAATATGCAGGCCAACATGTTTATAAGTTTGAAAAATCAATCTAACATACACGGGTAAAATATTAAGACAAAATTTAAATTTTCTAAAATTAAAGAAGATAAATAAGTAATAAATACTTGGTATAATGAAGAGAGAGAGACCCGAAAGGAGGGAGGGACGGACCACTTGCATATTTTTGTCAACAATCCTTTTCTTTTCTCTTTTCTCTCTATAAATAAAACCTTCCCTCAAAATGCTCTCTTTTTCCCTTTCTTTCATTATTTTCTTTCCTCTTCTCCGCTTTCTTCTCGCCGGCTTTTCACCGGAATATCTCTTCTTCCTTCATTCTAAGGTTTTTTACCTCTTTCCTTTTTCTTTTTCATTTTCATATATTTTTTTAATTAAATTCAGATCTGTTCATATTGTATATTATCATGGATCTTGGAAATTTTCTTTCAACACTTTGCTAATAATTATATAATATAATATAAATATTAATGATTTTTGTAATTCTGATCGTTCATTATTTGAAAGCTTTCTTTTGGATTTTTCTGCTTTTTTTTTTTCCCTTTCCTTATTATTATTATAATATTTTTCCAACACTATATAAAAAGTACAGTTGTACCTTTTTCTTTTTATTCTTATCTCATAATAATTATCTGCTACCTCAATTATACAACTTCTTTAATATTTGTTAAATAAATACACTTGTATATAATTATTACTGTATAATTATAGAGTCAAAATGTGATGGCTTTTAGGGAAACGGATATTAGTTGTATGTTGGCCTAGCTTGTTTGATAAGTCTATCTTTTCGGGGTGTTTGTATTGTGGCTTATTTGTACTTGACTTATCTTCTGTAAGCCTGGTTTTATTTTTGGACTTATGAGCTTATCATGACTTGTAATTACAAAATATTTTACTACTTAGTAATGTCTATGATGAACACTAGTCCCCAGGTAACTATTATGCAAATTGATGAGCTGATCTGTTGACATGTCAGCTTCTATTAGGATAATATAGATTACACAAGCAGTTAAACTGTCCTTGTCATTTTTGTTAATTTTATTACTTGTTTACTTTCTGTATATAGAAACCAAGAAAAAATAGACATGGCTCATATTGATAATATGTATATATATATATATAGAGAGAGAGAGAGTTAGAAGTTAATCCATTATTTTTGATAACAATATTTGGTGCAAGAGTCGAGTGTCATGGATGCCCCTAAAGAGTCTGGACTTCGTAATGTTAGCTCAGTTTGCTCCATCCTAGAAATGGATGATTTTGATCTCACTAAGCTTTTGGATAAACCGAGGCTTACCATCAAAAGGGAGAGGTCATTTGATGAGAGGTCTCTTAGTGAGATGTCTTTAACAAGGGGTCTAGATAATTTGGAACTAGCATATTCTCCAGGGGGACGGTCTGGATTAGATACCCCAGCTTCGTCTACTCGTAACTCTTTTGAACCCCATCCAATGGTTGCTGAAGCTTGGGACTCTCTTCGTAGATCGTTGGTCTATTTCAGAGGCCAACCAGTTGGCACAATTGCCGCATATGATCATGCATCAGAGGAAGTTCTTAACTATGATCAGGTAACGTATTTTAGATTAAGAACAACAGTGTTTAATATATGTATATATAAAAGCAATGTAATGTAAAAACATTGCTTTTCAATGATATGCAGGTCTTTGTACGGGATTTTGTGCCAAGTGCACTTGCTTTTTTAATGAATGGTGAACCAGACATAGTAAAGAATTTTCTGCTGAAGACCCTCCAACTTCAAGGGTGGGAAAAACGAATTGATAGATTCAAACTTGGGGAAGGAGCAATGCCCGCTAGTTTCAAAGTACTTCATGACCCAGAACGTAAAACGGATACAATCGTGGCCGATTTTGGTGAAAGTGCCATTGGAAGAGTTGCACCAGTTGATTCTGGTTTCTGGTGGATTATATTACTCCGTGCATATACGAAGTCTACCGGAGATCTAACACTAGCTGAAACACCAGACTGCCAAAAAGGAATGAGGCTTATTTTAACTTTGTGTTTGTCAGAGGGTTTCGATACATTTCCTACCTTGTTGTGTGCAGATGGATGCTCTATGATTGACCGAAGAATGGTAAGAATATTTTCAGTTTCTCAGCATGATTTTAGATGGTGGTTTATTTTACAGCTTTTTAAATTAGGATTTTGTGTATCCAAGCAGAGATTCATTTGACTACTTTACTCTTAGAGGCGGCCTCGTAGGGTAATTCATAATAATGGCGCATGTGAACTGTCCCAATTGATGGCTTGTTCTTGATCTCCTCTTTCTTTTATTTTTCTTCTCAAATCATACTTTACTTCCAATAATAAAACAAAGATTTTTTTTTAATATAAACTTTGGCTTTTCAGCTCATTGTTATGTATTTTTTTCCTTATATAATTGTTGGCCACTAGACTATGTACAATAATAAATAATGGTGGTATAGATTATGCTATTTGAAATATTACATCAATATGGCCATTTCAAGTATGTTGTTCTGATTGGTTAGATCTTATAAATTTCATGACAACACAAGAGTCAAGACTAACAATAATAATGATATGTTGCATTAATCTTTGTTGATTTTATGTAGAAAATGGAGTAGTTGAAAAATTCGAATGTGCTATGACCTTAGAAGGAAAGTTGTATTTACATAGCCCCATTGTCTGATGAGTTGACTTATGAAATGATGAGTTGACTTATGAAATGATAATTCATGGTAATAATTGTTATTGTTAAACTGCACATACACTTTTTTGCCGTAATTACTCTAATTTGTTCATGATTCTTGTGGAAATATACTAAAGTTACAACTTATCTCAAAATGATTTTGCTTTACCATTTCAAGGTCATGAAAGACCTAAATTTTGATTATTCTCGTGTTTAAAGAAATCATAAATGCGATAGTAGTCATAGTACTAAGAGGTTCCTCAACTCATGTTAGTTATTTGTATTAGGCTTTACATCATATGTTTATGGTTCATTTGCATTAAACTCTGTATAATAGGGATGAGCAAAAGACCCGGAAACCCCTTGCTCGACCCGAGTCGACCCGTTCGAAGCACTAACGGGCCGGGTCACGGGCCACATTTTCAGTGCATTTCCGGGTCACGGGTTAGACGAGTTGGGTGAAGCCAAAAACTGAAAAATTGTGAAGGAAACCCGTGACCCGCCAGAACCTTCACGGGTCGTTTCATAGTTCCATTTTTCTTGCTCTTGCGGGTCACGGGTCATCCCGGTTCAGGTCGGGCCGGGTTTCGACCCGTGCACATCCCTACTGTATAGTTAGTGTTCTTTCCTAGTACCTATTTACAGCTTGTTCTACAAAATCTAGTCTTGTCATTTTTCTAATAGTTCAAATTGCGGCATAGCTGAAAGAGTCATGGTGGATTAACAAACATTTTACAAACTAATTTTTACAAACATAAGGGGCATGTGAGGTGGTCCAATCAAGCAAGAGAGAGAAAGAAGAGGGAGAATACATTGAGATGATTTATTTGGTGGAGTTGTATTTATATTTTTGTTTGGAAATTGTATTCTTTTGAAAGAATGGTTTTAATTGCTGATGTTGGTGGCATTAATCTACGAAACCAAAATATAGTGATGTTGCTTGTCTGGGCTACATCCAATTAAGTATCTTCTTCATGCATCATTGAACACCGTATATCTCAATAATTTATCAATATCTACAAACATTGTTTTTAATATATAATTGGAAAAATATTCATTTATATTCCTACCTGGAAATTGCAAAACTAAAAGCTCAGTTCACTCGTAAGTTTCTCGAAAGATAGATAGTGTTGATTGGCTCATGTATTTTACCTTTAGCTTAATTTTGCAATAGTTTCTATACATTTTCTACTACTTCTTTGCTAAAATCACATTTCTTTTTCTATTTGTGTATTTATGCTATTATGACTTCAACTTTCAGGGAATATATGGTTATCCTATAGAAATACAGGCTCTTTTCTTTATGGCATTGAGATGTTCCTTAGCTATGCTCAAACTTGATGCGGAAGGAAAAGAATTCGTGGAAAGAATCACGAAGCGGTTGCATGCTTTGAGCTTTCACATGAGAAGTTATTTCTGGATTGACTTCCAACAATTAAATGATATCTACCGTTATAAAACAGAGGAGTATTCTCACACTGCTGTAAATAAGTTCAATGTTATTCCTGATTCAATCCCAGATTGGGTTTTTGAATTTATGCCAACACGTGGTGGTTACTTTATTGGAAATGTGAGTCCAGCAAGGATGGACTTTCGTTGGTTTGCTTTAGGTAACTGTGTTGCTATCTTATCTTCACTTGCAACTCCTGAGCAAGCTTCTGTAGTTATGGATCTTTTTGAAGCACGTTGGGAAGAGCTTGTGGGGGATATGCCTATTAAGATTTGTTATCCAGCAATTGATAGTCATGAATGGAGAATCGTAACCGGTTGTGATCCTAAGAACACTAGATGGAGTTACCACAATGGAGGATCTTGGCCAGGTTTGTCTTATTTTTCAGTTTATTGACTTATTCTAACTTCTAGAGTTTTTCTAGCTTCCCTATTCCGCTTTTGTTAGAGTTTTCTTTCATGATAATATACTAGGGCAACACATTGTGTTCTCCACATTTTTAGGTTCCATATTTTATTACTGTTACATACTTTTTTCTTACTTTCTTGTTTTTATAGTATTGAAACGGTTTAATAGTTAAAAGCCTTTACCATAGAATATCATATTCAAGTTCTTTGCTCGTTATATGTATAGGAAACGGGCTTCCCGTGATCAAATATTTTTAAGCATCATTACTAGATCACACACCTTCAATCGTATGCTTAAGTATTCTTCTTATCACTTATCTTTAAACCCCAATATGCGTTACTATTATTGAATTTCATATTTATCTTTTCTTTCTTAGGTAGTTATTTGTTGCTAGTTTTTAGGTTACATTAAACTCTGTGTTACATCTGTGTTTTTTGTGTTTCATTATTGCAGTTCTTCTATGGTTACTAACAGCTGCCTGCATCAAAACTGGGAGGCCTCAAATAGCAAGACGTGCAATAGAACTTGCTGAAAGCCGCTTACTAAGAGATGGATGGCCCGAGTATTATGATGGAAAGAAGGGAAGATACATCGGTAAGCAGGCAAGGAAATATCAAACATGGTCAATTGCGGGATATTTGGTAGCAAAAATGCTGTTAGAAGATCCCTCACACTTGGGGATGATCTCTCTTGAAGACGATAAACAATTGAAACCTATTATTAAAAGATCTTCCTCGTGGACTTGCTGAAGGGTGAGTAATCTATTTTTACTTTATGAGGACTATAAGGTGATTGAATTCTGTCTTGCGTAGGTTGTATTGAGTGTTCCATTTTGTGTACAATAGCATTTGACACATCTACATTATTGCTTCTTTAATGAGACAATAATGGTGATGCTCTTTATTTGTGTTATATAATGTTCTTGAATGTTTCCAACTAGAGGCGCAAATACCAGTTAACCGGTTCCGGTTATTTTTTTTAGTAACCGAAACCGGTTATTTTTTTAAAAAAAAATAACCAGTTTTGGTTAATCGGTACCGGTTAATAACCGGTTTGTATGTTGGAAAATATAAACCGATGAAACCGATTCCGGTTTATAATAACCGGTTAACCGAAGTGGTTAACCTACCCAGTTAACCGGAAAAAAAATACAGCAGAATGTAATTATATATTGACATACCCTATTATAGACCCACACCAGAACCAAACCCGCCGCTTCCAAATCGAATGAAATCCTCCCAAATCGAAGGACTCAAAAAAACACAAAAATAAGTGTTTGGATCAATTACTTCAGATCTGTAACAAATGTAACAAATGGCAAGATTGAAAGGAGAGAATGGAAGAGTAGCACAACAAGAAACAATGACGAAATCACCGTTTCCACTCCTTATTCTTGTTTGAATCAAGATGTTGATGGTGATTTCAATATTCACTCTTCAATTGAATTGGACTCTCTTCTTGATCATCACGTATGTAATAATTACTTAAAATTATATATATATATATATATATATATCATGTTTTGATTATATCTAGTTTTTGGATAAAAGGGTGTCGCCTGGGATATAGAAATAATATTTATAGTCTGATAATAAATATATAGGTTAACCGGTTATTAGTTAATTATTTAATAAAAAAACCGGTTATAGGTTAATCGGTTAATAATCGATTTTTGTTTTGAAAGTAAGGATCGATTCCTAACCGACGGTTTATAGTAACCTATAACCGGTTTGTACGGTACCGGTTCTTAACCGGTTGGGTTAACCGGTTACATATCGGGTCGGTTAGGTTAATCGGTTTTTTTTTACACCTCTATTTCCAACTGTCTCAAAAAGGGTAATTGTCGGTATGGGCCAATACTTGGTAAAATACCTGTTCACTGGACATAATCAGGAAATATAATTGGTATAGTTTTTTGTTTTTTTGGAAAGGCAAATCTTTTTGATCATCAAGAAATATATGAAAATACATGACCATTTTTGGGCACCAAACAATAGTTAAGCTGTAGCCAAACTATTACAAACAAGTCCTGTAACACCCCACCGTTGGCGGAAACATGAGGTATCATGAAAAGTACAGCACGACATGGAATTACATAGATACTGCTATATGAAATAGAATATAATGAATATATTCCCCAAACATGAGTTCAATGTCATGACAATGCTAGGAAAGCTTATTACAAGTACATCCATAAAAGGAATCAACCAAGGCATGCAGTCTTAAAGTCTGACAAAAGTAAAGGAGCTCTAGTCTTCAAAGTCCAGTCCTAACATGAAAATCTTTATTTCTGAATAGCCTGAGTACCTGAAAAGTATACTAAAATGTGTCAACACAAAGGTTAGTGAGTTCGTAGGTTTTATTCAAAAAGTCTAGTCAAAGAAATAAGTATTTTGTCAAATTCTTTAAAGTCTAAACATGTATTAGTTCAATAGATAATGAGCAGAGTTACGCCATAATATGTCCAAAGTCTCAAGTCTCATGTCTCATGTCTCAAAGTCTCGATGTCTCATAGACTCAATGTGTCGAAGACTCATTGTCTCATAGTCTCAATATATCAAAGTTCAGCCTTACGGTACCTGCCTTAGTCCAAGTCTCATGTCTCATGTCCAAGTCTCAAACTCATACAATAAGCACGTCCAAACCATAGATCACAACAATAAACACATAAATCACACACATATAAACAAAATCAAGCACGTCAAATGGCACAAGTAACTATATACGCACAGCCTCCGTATTGAACATAAACATAAATCGACAAAACTGTTTGAAAAAAAAGTATACTTTCCTACCCAAAACTTGTAAAAAGAGGGGCTACGAAACTCACCTGAAAAGTGTTATGAAAGTATAATGAACGAGCACGACAAGCACAATCAAAGTCCACGATAATCAACACCTATCAATAATATATGACAAGTCAAGATGAACGTCCTTTGTCTTAAGTCTTAGCCTATTAGAAATGTCTTTAAGTTCATATGTCTTTATTTAACTTTTAAAACGACGTTTGTTAAAATTTACGAGACTTGAATAAACCGAACAAGAGTCTGGATTTGACACCAATGACCTTTCTTAAGTTTGAAATACATTATATTATCAATACAACCTGATTTGAAATTATTACATAGCTCAAAATAAGTTTTACTCGAATTTAATCAAAACTAGACGAAACCGGAGATTTTAACCGAAAAGCTTACGAAACCGAAACTAGTTGAGGTTGAGCTCAACCTTATGGTTGAACTCGACCAACTACAGCCCAAAAATGTTATTTTGAAACCATTTATTGATACGTTAATCAATTGGACCAAAACTACACTTTTTGAAAAAACTAGTCAAGTTTAAGAACCGATTAAGCGACTATGGACACGAAAGGCCAAAGAAATCGATTATATGAGTTGGGAAGTGGTCGAACTCGACCATGACAGGTCTAGTTCGACCTGGACAGAGTTCAAAATGAGTTTATCCCAAGTCTTAAAGGTCCGGGAGTTAAAACAAGTCATTTCGGGTCAAACTAGGAACTTTACGAGCCGTTTAAGCGACAAATAAAAACAAGTCATTTCGGGTCAAACTAGAAACTTTACGAGCCGTTTAAGCGACAAAAACCTATGGAGGTCGACCTAGACCATATATCAGAGATCGAGATAGACCTGTTTGAGGTCGAGCTAGACCAGGTAGAGGTCGAGCTAGACCTGTTCGGGGTCGGATTTGGACGCATTTTGAGCAAAAACGAACGATTTCGATGCAATTTTGTTAAAACGACGAAGATTATGGCTAGCCAATTCATACCCATGGGTCTTGGATGCACAAACGTTACACAATTCAGTACAAAAAGGGTGATGTTCGACCAATTTCATACGCATGTGATTGACAATTGCACAAATCTTGATCTAGGATACGAAATCGACTAATGTTTGAGTCATTTAGCCAAATAAAGGATATCTTCAATTTGTAGTTGCACAAAACCGATTACATGAGTGCATAATGAGTCAGATCAAACCTTAATCAAGGTTCAATTTCAGTTGTTACAAACAAATGTAACCCAAAGATGCACAAACAATAATCAAAGACAAGATTCGCGTAGCTTTTGATAAGAACCGAAAAGTAAACATATATATATATACATATAAAATGAAATAAGAAGATGAAAAACATAATTTACCCACGTTTTTGATGAAGAATTTGATGGCACACACTTGTTTCTTGATCAAAGATTGAAGCCTCAAATGATTTGCAAACGTTTAGAACCGAAAATCAAGAGATTTTTCAATAGAGAATTTTGAGAGCAATATTCTATGTGTGTGTGTGTGTTTTAGATCAGCCAACAAGAAGAAAAGAAAACACAAGGCTTGGCCTTGTATTTATAGGCAAGGCCTAGGGAGGGGAGGTCCGTCAGACTAACGAAACGTCTGACAGTTTTAGTCCTTTTTGCTTACCGGACGAACACCAAATGCCATAGAAATGATATGACCATATATTTTATGATATATTTTTGAATTACGAACACAACGACTAGTCATATGACCATATTTGACTCACGAAAGTATTTTAAGTCTTTATTTAGGCATTTCTATTAGACAGCTAGTCTACTTCAAACATTCGCACCAAGTCTTAAAAGTCTAAAACACTACTATATAATAAATATGAAATGTCTTAATCATACTTTAATCCATAAACACTCACGTCTTTAGACTTTAGATTGACAGTTTCTAACCTTATTCGAACGGAAAAGTATAGTCGACGAACGCTCAGGTGACGGTTGTTACATCATTACCCCGTTAAAAGAATTTCGTCCCGAAATTCAACATGTACTAGTCCCGTTAAATAACTGGGGATATTTTGTCTTTAAATGATCTTCCCGTTCCCAAGTATACTCAGGCCTTCTCTTTGAATTCCAATGAACCTTAACAAAGGTATACTTGGTTTTATTTAATTTCCACACCTTACGATCCACAATCTCCAAAGGCTATTCAACGAAGTTCAACTTATCATCGATCCTGATTTCGTCCATAGGCACTTGACGTTTCTCCTCGGCTAGACATTTTCGAAGATGTGACACGTGAAATACATCGTGAACTCCTTTAAGCTCTTCCGAAAGTCTCAACCGATAAGCTAACTCACCAACTAACCAACTCTTTCCAGTACCTCAAATGGTCCAATAAATCTAGGTCCGAGCTTTCCACTCTTGAGAAATCTAACCACTCCTTTCCAAGGGGAAACCTTTAGAAGTACTCGATCTCCGACATTGAATTCCAAAGGTCTACGTCTGATGTCAGCATACTTCTTTTGTCGTTCACGTGCTACTCTGGGTCGCTCTTTAATCTGAATTATCTTCTTGGCAATCTCTTCAATAAGCTCAGGCCCAACCAACTGACTATCGCCAAAGTCGGCCCACGCGAAAGGTGATCTACACTTTTGTCCATAGAGTGCCTTGAAAGGAGCCATATTAATACTTGCGTGATAACTATTGTTGTAAGAAAATTCTATCAAATGTAGATGATCATCCCAGTTACCACCAAAATCTAAGACACACGCTCTCAACATGTCTTCTAAAGTATGAATTGTACGCTAACTCTAACTATCAGTTTGAGGATGGTACGCCGTACCCATGTCTATTCTAAATCTAAAGGCCTTCTGGAACCCTCGCCAAAATTAAGAATTGAAGTGAGTATCTCTGTCCGAAACAATCGATAACGGTACACCATGCTTCAACACGATTTCTTTTACATACTTCTTCACCAATTCTCTGTGGTGTCTTTCTCGCGAATAGCCAAGAAATGAGCAGACTTGGTCAATCTATCAACGATCACCCAAGTCATATCATGACCTTCTTTTGGTCTATACAATTTCGTAATAAAATTCATAGTCACACATCCCACTTCCATTCAGGAATTTCTAGTTGTTTGAGTAATCCAGACGGCTTATGATGTTCAACTTTCACTTGTGAACACGTCATGCAGCAACTCACAAACACAACAACATCTTTCTAGATGCCAGGCCTCCAATACAACTCTCCCAAGTCATAGTACATGTTGTTAGTGCGCGGATGTACCGAATACATTTAAGTATGAGTTTCATTCATAATCAATGTCCGCAACTCACCAATGAAAGGGACCCATAGTCTGTCCACCAAATACAAGCCGTCATTATTTCTTTTTTCTAAATGTTGTTCCATACTTCGTAATTCCTTCTTGAGGAGTTCTTTGTCACTAACAACCACTGTGATCTAATCTCTAACAACTCGTCTAGGCTTAATTATTTCCTAACAGCATAGAACGTCGGCCATAACGTTGGCTTTCCCCGGATGATAACGAATGTCACAATCGTGAGTAACTCAAGCCATCTACGTTGTCTTATATTCAAATCTTGTTGTGTGAAGATATGTTATAGACTCTTGTGTTCATTATAAATTACACACTTAATCCCATACAAATAATGCCTCTAACACTTTAGTGCAAAGAATACTGCTCCTAACTTCAAATCATGAGTTGTGTAATTCTTCTCATGAACCTTTAATTGTTGCGAACCGTACATGATCACTTTGCTCCTTTGCACGAGTACACAACCTAATCCTTGACACAATGCATCATAGTACACTACAAAATCATCTGACCCTTCAGGTAGACTCAAAATCGATACACTACACGACCTATCCTTCAAAATCAGAAACGCTTTTCCTTGCTTCTCGCCCCAAACATACGGTGTGTCTTTCTGTGTCAATTGCGTTAAAGGTAGCATAATTCATAGCAAAATTTTCAATGAACCTTCTTTAATAACCCGCCAGGCTAAGGAACTGTCTAACCTTAGTCGGCGTCTCTGGCGTTCTCCGATTCTTAACTGAATCAACCTTGCTAGGATCTACATGTATTCCATCCTTGCTCACAACATGTCTCAAAAGTGTACTGCATTCAGCCAGAATTCATATTTAGAGAACTTTCCACATAGTTTTTCCTTCCTCAACAATTCCAGTACCTTTCTTAAGTGTTCAGTATGTTCCTCTTTTGTCTTTGAATAATTTATAATGTTGTCGATAAACATGATAATAAACTTGCCTAAATACAGTAGGCACACTCTTATTCATCAAGCCCATGAACACTGCTGGAGCGTTAGTTAATACAAAGGGCGTCACTGTAAATTCAAATTGTCCGTAGCTTATCCTAAAAGCGGTTTTTGGTATGTCGTCCTCACGTATACGTAATTGATGATCCCTTAATGTAAGTCAATCTTCGAGAAACACTTTGCACCTTGGAGCTGGTCGAAAAGATCAACAGTCATAGGGAAAGGATAACGGTTCTTCACTGTTAACTTATTCAACCCACGATAATCAATACACATACAACATGAATCATCCTTCTTTTTGACGAATAATACAGGTGCTCCCATGGGACTGGCCAGGTCTAATAAATCCCTTGTCTTGAAGTTCTTTTAATTGTGTAGCCAATTCTGGTAATTCAGTTGTGGTCTATATGGGATTTTGCTACAGGATCTGTGTTAGGAACAAGGCTAAAACAAAAATCAAATTTTCGAGATGGAGGTAAGCCGGGTAGATCATCAGGGAAAACATCCTGATAGTCACGAACGACGGGGACATCAGTTAAGCTAACCTTTTTAACAGATGCACTCATGACATGCCCCTCAAAAGGCTCAGACTACTCACACTAAACTTCTAGTATCTTGCCATTAGGTAGGTATAAGAAAGTGGGTTATAAAGAAAAACCTTAGCGTTGATTTCTCATAGAGCATGAAAAAGATAAAGAAATGGTGAAAGTTACGACCTTTTGGAGCCTAATTTTCTAAATCAAAAGGTATGAGGGAATTCTAATAATTTTTTTGCACTACATAGTATCGTCGCATCGACCAAAGACATCCAGTCCATACCAAAAATAAAGTTAAAACTCCCCTTTTCAAAAGGTACTAAGTCAATAAAGAAAGGATAATCATTAAGAACTAATGTGCACGAACGAATGACCTGGGCTAGTCTGACTAGCTCTCAGTTAACCATTTGTACGTCAAAATATATATATATATATATACGTAAGACCTGGTCTAATATTTAATAAGGAAACAAAACTAGTTGTGACAAAACTATAATCAACTCTCAAGTCAAAGAATAGTAGCATAAAGATCACTTAGAAGAAAGTCCCTGTAGCACAATCGAATCGTTACGAGTCTCTTGGCACATTTAGTACATAAGTATGACCTCTAGCAACTTAAACTTGATCGCCTCTATTCTGACAGGTCCATCAATCTGTAGCTGATTAGGATGAACTTCCACTTGAACCTGTCGTTCAATACACTACACCAACTCATCAGTCATAGCCTCAGTTCTCAATATAGTTGCTTCTAGAGTAAGCCAATGAACAACAACCATAGTCGGCCTAACATGAGAGATCAAACTACGAAGATACTTCTCAATGCCTTTGCTCTCGGGATTAACCAAATATGAAACAAGCCTTGACAACTCATTGGAACGTTTAGCATAACCAACATGATCAACATCAATCATCTTATGCTCCAAAAGTTCTCGATAAGACACTTGTACCTTCCATATTAAAAGCCCACCCCCTGATTTTTCACGGTAAATGTACAAATAATTTATGCACCTTAAATACAGCCCTTCTGTATTTAGCAAACCCCTTTTCAAAATTCCTATATATACATTTCAATTGAACCACCAAATTACACCACTCATTCATATATTCAGATATATTATACCAAAACACACTTTTGTATACACAAATCATCATGAACAACATGTTTCCTTAGAGTGTACCAACGTACATGAGACCGGATTTGTTTCCTAATGACTATGACAATGATGAGCTTATGGGCATCATGGCTGAATGCGTTGATTTGCTTGA
Organism: Erigeron canadensis; assembly: GCF_010389155.1. Classification (NCBI taxonomy): domain Eukaryota; kingdom Viridiplantae; phylum Streptophyta; class Magnoliopsida; order Asterales; family Asteraceae; genus Erigeron; species Erigeron canadensis. Next base: position 19,058,970 of record NC_057767.1, on the reverse strand, counting down.
AGAAGGTGAATCATCAAGAGCATTCATACCCCGTATGCCCGTCGAGAGAGATCAATATGGTGTTGAAGAGCGCCTAATGAAAGCTTATTTTAGTGAAAACCCAAAGTATTCGTTGAAGAGCTTTAGGCAACGATTTCGTATGTCAAGACCTATGTTCATGCGCATTGTGCCATCTAGACATCCAAGTGTTGTGCCCTTGCAATTTCAAAGAATGCAAAACAAGTTTGTCGATTCTCGAGGAAGGGTTAGTTTCAGTACAATCTAAAAGTGTGTATGCGCCATACGTCAGTTGGCGTATGGCTACAATCCTGACTCGCTTGACGAGCAGGGGTGGATGCACTTTGTAACCAACCGGGGGGGGGGGATTATGCCCCCGACAAACCAATTTCAACATTTAAGATGTTAATTGTTTTCAAGCTACATCTTGGCCAAATATACATAATGCCCTCACCAAATTTCATGAATGCCTCTTTACTTTGAAAATATACTAGCAAAAGGGAGTAAAAATAAATGTATATAACTATTTATTTTATAGCTTTATAATCTAGTAAATGTTTTCACCAAAGGAAGATGTGGGACGAATAGAAAATTTATTTCTCTTCTTTCTATTTGTTGACCTTAATATACAAAATAAACTATATTGATAGGTTCAATTTAAGATAAAAATTACATATATTATTATTTTTTGATTACATGCAAATAAAAAGATAAATAGTTATTACATAAATTTTTATATTACTTATTGGTAAATTGAAAAATATAAATCAAGAATGATATGCAATTATCAAAACCTTTAAGGACTAAATTATATATGAAAAACTAAATTGTATATAAACATGTAATTTAATTAATAAGTCAATGTTGTAAAGTATATAATTTTTTTTTTATATTTAATCATTTGTGCCTTATGAGTTATGAGTTTGTTAAATTAATATGTAGTTTATAAGTTTTGAGTTATTGATAACTTGTTGTCTTAGTCCTATTTGTCGTATTTCCTACTAATAAAATCAAAGCTATTTAATTTATCACTCCTATTTTAGTTGTATTTTTTTTGGGTGTAGGTGCTTCACCAATCTTTTTACCCGCTATTTGAGTATTTCTCCCAATGACATTATTTTTGCCAATTTGGTTGTTATGAAAAAAAAAATAATAATAAATTGCCCCTTATATATCAAATTTCTGGATCCCCTTCTGTTGACGAGTATCTACATATGGGTGAAGAAACAAGCAGATGTTACCTAGACTATTACTACAAATGTGTGTTTGAACTTTACAGGTATGAGTAGTTGCGCAGACCAACACTGGAGGATATACAACGCTTGTATGCTCAACAGGAGGAGCTTCATGGTTTTCCGGGCATGTTTGGTAGCATTGATTGTATGCACTGGCCTTGGAGCATAATGAAATGTTTTTAATTTGTGTATGTTTTAGTTTGTTATAATTTTAGAGGGTTAAAAGTGTAAAGTTTAGATAAAATGGTATAATTAAATAATTGGTGGGTCCAAGACTAGTCCTTGAGGGATGAGTGTATTGGGCATGTTTTGGGGGGATTAGTCCTTAGAGTGTTTTCTGCTGATGTGGCGTTGACAGTGACTAGTCCTTGTGCAATGAGTGATGAGTATTGGATAGCCTCTAAGTGAACTCCTACCGACCTTATGATGATGGGCATGCCATGCACCAATGTTCACTATGATTATGGGACAAGATGACTCTTTCAACAATGATAAACTACCGCCTCCCTAATGTATGGGATATTCATGAAGTCAATCGATCAGTGAACATGTCAATCACAATATCTAAGTTTCATAGTTGTCGAATCTCTTTCTAAACAGTGATTCCAGATAAGTAATCCCATATAAATATTTTGACGATGTAGCATGTCACGTTGGCACTTGATTAATATCTAACAATAAAAAACTAACGATGTTACCTTTATTATTTACAATTTAAAAACATATTCCTTTTAATAATCAAAACATAAACACATTACCATTTTGAGGAATTTTATGAATAGATGTTACCTTTTTATGTATTTAACACTTAATTTTACTTGCAAAGTATTTTTTTTGTGCTCTGTACGAAGTATAATTTGTATACGAAGTTCTGCACAAATTTTGGTAATTGGAATTTGTACTTGTTAAATGAAAGACAATAACTAATGAAATAGATACTCGTATAAAACAAACATTCCGTAAAAAAAGTCAAAGGGTAAAATAGGAATATAATTTATTTGGATTTTGAATTAAAATGAAAATGACATGTGGCTTATTTAAACAGTTAAGCTAATTATTAGATCTATTTAGTAGATAATCCTATCATTTTTGCTTACATGTTCCCCACAAAATTCTTACTGAATACACTGTAGATGCAATTACGATAATCTTCATGTTCAAAGTAGATGAATCAACATCATCTGCGACTTTATCAATGACATACGTATTGCTATATGTATATGATTTTCTCATAAAACTAATTAAAATATTTTGTTATTGGAATAATTACATTTAGGGTTTTTCTATTATGTGCCCACTAGGCACATGATAAAAATTAATTAATCTTTTTGAGTTTCTTTATATAAAACGTATTTAATTAATGCTATTTTATCTTTGCTTGATTTAAGCCTTATTTAAACTAATTAACTTATCAATATTCTAGTTTTCTTTTCTTCATTCATTAATCAATATTATAGGCTTTTTTATTCATCTCATTCTCACATTAACAATAGCTACACCCAAATTTTTTTTCTAAATATGCTCTCTCATTTGTTAAATAGTTATGTAAACTTAGATCTTTTTAACTAATTGATTTTTACATACTGAACTTTCACAAATTTCTCCTACTTAAATTTTTTTTCCCAAGTTTATTATTTTCTTTTTTCTGCAAACCCATATGAACGATCAATTTGTTTTTCATTTCACATCTTTATTTGTAAAAATCCTTTATTTAATTTAAAATATTTTCCAATAGAAGATATTGCTCAAGTCACCATGAAGATTCTGAATATACCAAACAAGTTTTAATACATCATTTGTGGGCCAATGTTTTTTAGTGAAAGAGACGCCTTTTTCTTCCTATCAAAATTTTGTAAAAAATAGTGATTTTTAAGTTAGAAAAAAGGTTTATCAATAAAAATGGGGAGAACAAAAAATGAATGGCGCAAGGAAACAATTAAGATCTTTTTCATCATCGTAAATCAAGATTTGAATTCAATTCTCTCTTTGAAACTTAAATTTTGTTTATTTGGAATTGCATTATTACTTTTTATTCTATCAACTGTAACCATTGAATGTGAATATCTTATTATATTTAGCAGGGGAAAAAAATACTATCATTGGCCTAGTTTTATTTCAATTTCAACGTTTTATTTTACTTTTTATGAACATATTTTAAAAAAAAATATTGGGTGTAGCTATCGTTAATGTGAGAATTGGATGAAGAAAAAAACCTATAATATTGATAATATAATTAGTTTAAATAAGGGTAAAAATTCTTATCGCTTTTTGATAGGCTGATTGCACATATGCCAACGCATCCATCATTATTTATTTCAATGGGTAAAAGCTGAAAAGGTTGGATTTATAAGAATTTTTGATTTTTCATTTTTACTTTGATGATAACGTCCAAAAATAAAAAGCACACCGCGCATCGGCAAGTAAACCAAGAATCTTGATGATTCTTGATAAGTCTCTGACAAAGAATAGGGGAGTTATGGATGTGTTTCGGTGCCGGCTGCCAACTAGGCATTCGGGGTTCGACATTTTTGCTACATACCCATGCTCTAAATGATTTCAATAAACCAAAATAACTATATTGTTCTTGTGATAATTTTGTCATTACAGTCTATCGTGTGTAATCATTTTTAACACATTATAGGAGTAATAATATACCTGTTGAAGCATATATAACTTTATGTCTCTCCTCTCACGTAATAGTAACAATTGTTATTTAATCACATGGGTATATAAATATTTGACTTGTAAACAGAAATTCATAGGCTGCCTGTTTATTCGAGTAGGTATTATTTTCTCATAATAATAATAACATTACTAATTTATGGTAAAAGAAATTAAAAAATACAAAGAGAGTAGAAATGTTTGGTGATGATAGCAGAGATAGAAATACCCTGATTAAGTTGTATCATTTGAGTTAAAATAAATAACTCGAACAAGAAAACCGCCTTTTGTTTAATAGATAAGAGAGTGTTGGTATTTCATCTTAACCCAACTTGTTTTAGCCTACACTAAATTGTGTCTTGACCCAATCAATTTCAATCCCTCAATCAATCTGCTTGCCTTGTAGTGTGCATTATGGTGAATTACTAACTTAGGAACTAACAATTAGCATTTGCCATTTAAAAAATAACTATACTGAAAGGATAGTCCTATAACTAAAAGTCAATGCCATTGGTACAGATCATCTCAAATAAAGAGTTGTACAAACAAAATTATTTTGGGGTCCAACAAAGACAAAAATAACTTTGACTCACTCATTAGAATCAATTATCAGTTGCCACATCCCATCAAAGTAAAAGGCATTTGCGAAAGAAAGCAAAAGCTAAGAAGTTCATTGGATAAGTAAAGTCAGATCTCTTTTTCCGAATCAATTTATGTTAGAACCACATTAGTGTGACCGTCACCGATTATATATCATTCTTGATATGATAATTGACAATAATTAAAATCTATATGTCTAGTAAATACATAATGGACGTATTTACTCTTAAAGACATATTATAGGGTTTCTCATTAGATGATTGAACTATGAGGACTAATGTTACACACATTAAATACCAGAAGGGTTAAATGTGTAAATGCTCTCATTAAAAATAGAGTGTTATTAATGATAAACCCATACGGAGCTCTAGCTCCATACTCGATGCAGAAGTAGAAAACGAAGTCATCTTCGTACAGGTAAAGCTATAACGGAGCTCGGCCTCCGCTCAACATAATTACCCCGGAGCTCTAAAGGTAACGAACACCCGGCTTCGAGGAGATATACAAGAAAGATCGAATAATAGATCTTTCCTATAATTAATCCATTGAACATATATCGAAGCTCCGATATACTCGGACACAATTAGGTAAAAAGATTACCACAAATCTACTCAAGAAAGGAAACAAGATATTCACAAAGGATGAAGAGATTTACCCTAATTCTTTTACCCTCCTCTCCAAGTTATCTACCCTCTATATAAATAGAGGAGGAGCCTCACAGCATATTCGTTCACACACATCATACGCATAGTACGAATATAAAACCCTCACACCTAGTTTACTCGACCTCCGAGAAAACCCTAAAATAAACCCTAAGTCGAACAAATCGACTTAGATATAAAACCATCCGTCGTAAGGCGGCCTCTCGGACCCTCTGCCCGTAAGGGAATCGCCGATAAACACCAATAACCCTACTCACACCTCCTATAACGCCCCAAACTCTTTTAGACACCATGTAATATAATATTGCACAAGTTGGAAAAATTTGAGTACTTAGAAAAATAAAGCAAATTTTCGTCGAAAATCAAAATGTTATAATTCAAGATATGACAAATTAAATGTTGTTATAATGGTATAATAACACTAATTTACGAGTTCCAGAACTCGAGAAGTTCAAACGAAGACTCGGTAAAAGTGAAGTCGAGGACAACGGATGGAGGATGGTATGGCGGATGATCCGCCTTCTCCTGCGGATGCTCTGGAGGATGATATGCAGCATCCGCAGATTCCTGCAGTCCAACCAATTTAGACAACATTTCTTGACAACATTTTTTTATGACCAATAATGACATATCTCATACTTAAACACCCAAACAAGTTATAAATACACAATCTAACATTTCAACAATGACCATTCCTGAAAAACACAATTCGTCACCATGATGGGTCGTCTTACCCATTTTACCAACGTAAAGTTTAGCACTTTGACACTAAACTTACAATACCAAAGTTGAGTGTAAGTTTAACAAAACCCCAAAATTTTAAAGATTAAGAACCCTAAATTTCAATAACAAATAAAACTAGGATTATGAAATCAATACCTCAAGAATGAGAGATAAAGAATTAGGTTTTTCAAATTGAAATTCTTCCCCTTTTTCTTCCTTATCGGTCACCACCACCTCCAAGAAAGCCCCAAATTTCAATTTCTTTTACAAAATGGAGATGGTTATTCTTATTGTTCTAAGATCAAAATTCTTTAATTTGAGTTTCTATTGCATTGATTTGAAGAATTGAAGGTTCAAAAAGGAGTATAGATGTAGTGGAGGAAAAGAGTTTGTGAATAAGAAAGAAGTGGACTTGTGGCTGGCTTATCTCCCTGATAGCCATGTCCCAAATCAATTTAGTGGATAAAACACCCGCTAGCCACTAAAGCTCCAACTAAATTAATCCCTTAACTCAAAATAAGATACTAGGAAATTAATTTAGTGTCAAAACTACAAAAAGGGTTAATTTTCTATTACCTTAAAATACTGGGTTGTTACAAATCTCCCCCACTTAGAATCGATCACGTCCCCGTGATCCATGCCATGTGCAAAGACGGATAGTACACCAGCATGTCATGTTCGGTTTCCCAAGTATACTCAGAGTTCTTATGATGCTTCCATTGTACCTTGAAAGTTTGTACCGTCTTATTGTTTATCTTTCTCAATTCTTCTTCAACAATAGCAACCGGTTCTTCAAGGTAAGTTAACTTCTTGTCTAGTTCAATTTCATTCAATGGAACACACGTTGCATCATCGACAAGACATTTTCGGAGTTGTGATACATGAAAAGTGTTATGAATACGAGATAACTCTTCAGGTAACTCCAATTGGTAAGCCACTTTGCCAACTCGCGCTAAAATTCGAAACGGGCCAATGAACCGTGGACTCAACTTTCCACTTTTGCGAAATCATAGCAAACCCTTCCATGGAGATACCTTTAACATAACCCGATCACCAATCATAAACTCAATGGGTATTCTTCTGATATCGGCATACGACCTTTGTCTATCTTGAGCCGCTTTAAGTCTCTCACGAATCTCGTCTATCTTTTGCGTAGTTTCAAGAATGACATCGGTTCCTCCTAATTCCCGTTGACCCACTTCTCCCCAACAAATGGGAGTTCGACATCTTCTACCATAAAGCATTTCGTACGGTGGCATCTTAATGCTAGAATGGTAGCTATTATTGTACGAGAATTCCGCCAAAGGTAAGTATGCATCCCATGGTCCCCCAAAATCAATTATACAAGCATGTAACATATCTTCTAATGTTTGGATGGTTCTTTCGCTTTGACCATCCGTTTGCGGGTGGTATGCAGTACTAAAATGTAACTTAGTACCCATATCTTCATGAAATTTCCTCCAAAAATGGGAGGTAAATCGAGTATCCCTATCCGAAACAATAGAGACGGGGATGCCATGTTGAGCTACAACTTTTTTCACATATATATCAGCTAGAACTTCGGAAGATAACTCACGGATGGGCAGAAACAGGGCACTTTTCGTTAATCGATCTACAATTACCCAAATGGGTGTCTTGGGAAGTTTGGTAATAAAGTCCATGGTCAAATGCTCCCATTTCCATTGGGGTATATCAAGTGGTTGAAGCTTCCCGTATGGCTTTTGATGCTCCGCCTTAACTTGTAAACAAGTCAAACACTTTTCCACATACTTGACAATGTCACGTTTCATGCCCGGCCACCTATAATCGACCTTCAAATCTTGATACATTTTTGTTGCACCGGGATGGATAGAGTACTTGGACTTATGTGCTTCATCAAGAATAATTTCTTTTAACATGCAGGAGAATGGAATCCATATTCTCCCATAACGAACCATGAGACCACGAGAGTCCTTAGAGAGATGTTGCAATTGTCCTTTAATTTTCTCTTGTTTGGGGTCACGTTTTAAGGCTTCTTCTTGAGCTTCCCTTATTCGTTCAAAGAAGTCGTTTGAAAGCATTACCCAAAGAGATGAAACACGGATTGTAAAATGAGAGCTTTTTCTACTCAAGGCGTCGGCCACCACATTTGCCTTCCCAGGATGATACAAAATGTCACAATCATAATCTTTCAATAAGTCTAACCACCCCCGTTGACTATTATTAAGATCACGTTGTTCAAAGAAATATTTAAGACTTTTATGATCCGAATAAATTGGAGAACTTAACGCCATACAAGTAATGACGCCAAATATTCAATGCAAAAATGACCGCCGCAAGCTCTAAATCGTGGATGGGATAAGACTTCTCATGAGTTTTTAATTGTCTTGATGCATAAGCGATAACTCGCCCCTTTTGCATGAGGACACAACCAAGACCATTGAACGAGGCATCACAATACACCGAGAAATCGTCAACTCCATCCGGCAAGGTAAGAATAGGTGCTTGACTCAACTTTTCTTTTAGTGATTGAAACGCACCTTCTTGTTCACTTTTTCAATCAAACTTTTCGTTCTTTCGAGTCAATTTTGTAAGAGGCGAAGCCAACTCAGAAAAATCTTGAATGAATTGACGGTAAAACCCGCCAAACAAAGAAAGCTACGAATTTCAGTCGGGGACTTAGGAGATTCCTAATTCATGATGGCACTTATTTTCGACGGATCGACTTTAATTCCATCTTGATTAATAACATGACCGAGAAATTGCACTTCCCGCAACCAAAATTCACATTTCGAAATTTTAGCATATAACTTCTCTCGGCGCAGGGTTTCAAGGACTTCACGGAGATGTTTCTCGTGATCGGATGGACACTTCGAATAGATCAAAATGTCGTCAATAAAAACGATGATGGATTTATCAAGAAAAGGACGACATACACGATTCATAAGATCCATAAAGGCCGCCGGAGCATTTCTCAACCCAAAAGGCATGACCAAGAATTCATAATGACCATATCGTGTCCTAAATGCGGTTTTTGGGATATCTTCTTCACAAATTTTATATTTATGGTATCCCGATTAAAGATCTATCTTTGAAAAATAAGAAGCTCCTTGAAGTTGATCAAAAAGATCATCAATACGAGGTAAAGGATACTTGTTCTTGATAGTAACTTTATTGAGCTCACGGTAATCAATGCACATTCGTAAACTACCATCCTTTTTCTTAACAAACCAAATGGGAGCACCCCATGGTGAACTACTTGGGTGAATAGAACCCTTATCTAGTAGTTCTTGGAGTTGATCCATCATTTCTCGCATTTCGGTTGGAACGAGACGATATAGAGACTTGGCAATAGGTGTAGCACCCGAAACGAGATCAATTTTAAAATCAATTTGTCTACCGGGAGGAAGACCCAGTAGATCATCGGGGAAAACATCTACAAACTCGTTCACAATAGGAATTTCGAACATCGATTTAGATTCCTTATTGGAATCAACAACATGAGCTAGAAAAGCTTTGCACCCTCGAGAGATAAGTCGACGGGCTCGAGCAAAGGTGCATAAGGGCAATGAGTCTTGATTTCTTTCACCGTAAATGACCATATCCCTACCATTAGGAGCTTTGAGGTGAACACTTTTATCGGTACAACAAATATTTGCCTTATGTTGGCCAAGCCAATCCATACCCAAAATCACATCAAATTCTCCAAAACCCATCGGGATAAGATTAGCTTTGAAAATTTCGAAATTGATGGTTAAACTACAACCTAGATACACATTTTTAATCATGTAGGTTTGATTACCCGCTACCTCCACCAACAAAGGGAGTTCAAGAATAGACAACTGTAAAGGGATGCATTTAGTAAATCGAGTAGCAACAAACGAACGATTTGCTCCGGAATCAAATAAAATCGTAGCGGGTGTGTCATGAACTAGAAAGGTACCTGACACGACATCGGTGGATTCTTTAGCTTGAGCTACCGAGATTTGGAACGATCTTCCCCTCGGATTCCCTATTTGTTTTGCCAACTTTCTTTCATTAGCCTTTCTTGCTTCGACTTGCCTTTCTTCCTCCGTCAACAAAGGGCAAGCACTCTTCATGTGTCCTTCGTTGAAGCATTTGAAACACACGGTAGGCTTGCTTGGAGAGAACTTACAATCTCGGCTAATGTGACCCGGTTGGCCACAATTGAAACATCCTTTCTTAGATGGTAATAAACAAACTCCGGAATGATGTTTCCCACAATTATTGCAAGTGGGAATGTTTTTCCTATTCGAACCACCCCCCAAACTACCACTAGACCGGAACTTCTTGTTTGGAGAGTTACTTTGTTCCGTCTTTCTCTTAGAGGTCTCATCATCCGGCATGCCTTGCTCAACCTCATGCCACCTAGCCACATCAACCAATTGTGTAAACGATTCAATTTGAAGTAACGTAATCTTCTCTCGAATGTTTTTGCGAAGTTTGCGATAAAAATGCTCCTTTAACAACCGATCATCTTTCAAATATTCCGGACAAAATTGAGCTTTGTCCAGAAATTGTACCCGAAACTCATTAATATTCAAAGTACCTTGCGAGTCATTCATAAACTCGCTCCTAAGCCTAGTCACATCGGCTTCTGATCGAAACTCTTTAAAGAAGGCCACTTTGAAATCAACCCATTCTATACCCATCGTTGCATCCTCACCTTTCTTAACAATCTCTCCATCCCACCATAGCTTAGCCCTATCACACAACAAGCTTGACCCATACAAGGTCTTATCTTTCGGTGGAGTCTTTGTGATGCGAAAGGCTCCCTCAACCTCGTTTACCCACCTAGTGCACGCAATCGGGTCAGGATCCCCATTGTATTTGGGCGGGTTAGCAATGGGGAAGCTCTTAAGATCATAAGGCTTCTCATTCTTAGGCTTCGGACGTTCCTCAGCGTCTTGATTTTCCGGTACCTTTTCTTTTGGGAATCGTTTGTCAAATTCTTCTTGTACCGCGGAGGCAACTTCTTCCCTTATCTTGATGGCGATAGTATCACTCATTGACTTTTTAACGATAAATGGAGAGAAATTCTCCAAAGCCTTCCCGATTTGCTCACTAATGTAATCATGACTTATTTCCTCAATCGACACACTTTTGTTCTTGCCATGACTCGATCCGTCTTCATCTTGAGATGAAGCCATACTACACAATTCGAGAAGCTTATCAATAACACACTTCATTCACTAATTAGTCTCTAATACCCCCAAACATTCATGTCCGATCATTTCCGTATCTAGTATGTTCAATTTAAAACATAATGGCTTATGACCTATAATAGGCCGGCTGTATTATAATCATAAACCATTTCATTTTAAATCAATCTTACTAAGTACTTCAACTCTCAAACACGAACAATCTAAACCTAAAGTCGAGGTCAATTTCCTATGGCTTAAGTCTAAGTATCTTAGCTATAAGATCAAATACATAAATCTCTTGAACCATGGCTCTGATACCAAGTTATAACGCCCCAAACTCTTTTAATTAGACACCATGTAATATAATATTGCACAAGTTGGAAAAATTTGAGTACTTAGAAAAATAATGCAAATTTTCGTCGAAAATCAAAATGTTATAATTCAAGATATGACAAGTTAAATGTTCTTATAAAGGTATAATAAGACTAATTTACGAGTTCCAGAACTCGAGAAGTTCAAATGAAGGCTCGGTAAAAGTCAAGTCGAGGACAGCGGATGGAGGATGGTATGGCGGATGATCTGCCTTCTCCTGCGGATGCTCTGGAGGATGATATGCAGTATCCGCAGATTCTTGTAGTCCCACCAATTTAGAAAACCTTTCTTGACAACATTTTTTTATGACCAAAATGACATATCTCATACTTAAACACCCAAACAAGTTATAAATACACAATCGAACATTTCAACAATGACCATTCCTCAAAAACACAATTCTTTACCATGACGGGTCGTCTTACCCATTTTACCAACGTAAAGTTTAGCACTTTGACACTAAACTTACAATACGAAAGTTGAGTTTACGTTTAATAAAATACATAACAAGACCATACCCTATACTTCATCATTTCATTTACAAAAAATACGAGTTTTTAGGGTACTTGGGAGCCCATGGACCAAAAGAAATATCTAATCATCAAATACTTCCAATCCACACAACATAGATCTTACCCAAAAGCTTCTTCAAAACACTTCTATTTAGCCGCTTCTTTACCTCGGCTACTACCTTCTCCTATAAGAAAAATTAAACAACTAAACATTAAGCAAAACGCTTAGTGAATGCATATACATATAATCATAATCAAGTTATCATAGCATTGTGCATCAAGCACCACATATAGTCTATCAAAGATGGCCATTTCATTCATATCAATCACAAACATAGAATTCATCACAAATCTTTTTCAACATGGCCATGGACAATTTGGCTAGTAGAATTTACCCACCTACTAGCTCTTTCAAACAATTTGACTAGTAGGAATTTTCCCACCTAGTTCTCACCATCAATCAAACAAATGGGTCATAGGAATTTACCCACCTATGACCTCTATTATCAAGAACATGATTATATGCATATAAACTCACCTCAAACTTGGCTATTAGATACTATGGCTAAAGGCTCAATTTGATGATCTTCACCACCTATACACAATACAATAATATAAATCTATGAGTTCTATGAACTCACTCTTTCACAAACATTTACTTGCATTCAACATGCTTCTAGCATTATGGAGTTTGGCTACTCAACTTTTTCAAAAATCCAAAATCTCATAAAAACACTTTATATCATAATTACTAGCCAAACACCACAAAATATGGGGTTCTTACTATGGGGGTTTTTCATTATCAACACTCTCTTTAAATCAAACTATCCATTTCTCAATCAACATTACTAGGGCTTTACTTGAAAAATCTCATATAACAAAACCCCCAAATTTTAAAGATTAAGAACCCTAAATTTCAATAACAAATAAAACTAGGGTTATGAAATCAATACCTCAAGAATGAGAGACAAAGAATTAGGTTTTTCAAATTGAAATTCTTCCCCTTTATCTTCCTTATTGGTTACCACCACCTCCAAGAAAGCCCCAAATTTTAATTTCTTTTACAAAATGGAGATGGTTATTGTTATTGTTCTAAGATCAAAATGATTTAATTTGATTTTCTGTTGCATGGATTTGAAGAATTGAAGATTCAAGAAGGAGTAGAGATGTAGTGGAGGAAAAGAGTTTGTGAATAAGAAAGAAGTGGACTTGTGGCTGGCTTATCTCCCTGATAGCCACGTCCCAAATCAATTTAGTGGATAAAACACCCGCTAGCCACTAAAGCTCCAACTAAATTAATCCCTTAACTCAAAACAAGATACTAGGAAATTAATTTAATGCCAAAACTATAAAAACGGTTAATTTTCTATTACCTTAAAATACTGGGGTGTTACACCTCCGGTTGAGCCATAGTGCGATTATTTGTTCAAACAAATTGGTGCCATCCGTGGGACTGCACAAATAAATATTAAGTGTCAATTAATGTTAGGTCTAGTTTTGCTGAAAACTGGATCTCTCCAGTTGCATCTGGATAGTATGAAGAATTGTCCGAAATATTTGAAGTCCAATTGCAATATACAGTTTATGCAACTGACGACTTCCTCCAGTTGAGATCTGAAGACTGTATCTGAAGACCTTCCAGTTGAAGTCGAAGACAAGAAGTGGAAGAAAGAGAATGGCAATGGTAGCGAAGCCCAGTTGACATTCTACCAGATTAATCAACTGGAGATCCTCTAGTGTAAATGCCTTTACAAAGCCTTACATTGATTACGAGGAAGACCTTTTACACTACATCCTTTTACCGGATAATATTCTTCTTTGTGGATAAAAGTGCAAAGATGTAGAGTGGTTGAATAAAGTAACCTTTTGTCTTATTTTATTTAGCACACACACAAAGAATTATTTACTAATACTTTTGTGTGTTGTCAACGATATTTGTACGTCGAAGTTGAGATCCCAATGCTCAACCTTCGACTATAAATAGAGGTCTTTGCATAAGCATTTTCACAACTTTGCAAACACATACATTCTGCAATATTGTTGGTGAACTTGTGCAATATTCTCTTAATCGCAAAAAGGAATATTTCACAACTTTAAGTGTTTCGATTGTTAAGAGAATTTCCAAGTATAGATTAATTGTATTTCATAGGTTGTTAGGATATTTCTATTCGTGTATTATCTTGGTTCCACAACAACCTTGTATTTTATTTAACATTAATAAATAAAGTACACTTGAAAAATTACATATTGTCTCACCAATTTACTTTACTTGTACTTTACATTATTGCATCGTAATTACTTATTTGACTTGTCACCTTAATAAGTATACCTCTAGTTAACCTAGTACACTGTTCACTCTAAATTGGTCACGTCCAGATTAAGTGAAAGTGTTGCAAAGTACACTCACCATTGACATAGAGGTGTCTTCAGCACTCATCTATTCGTAGTTGGGACTTACAAGTTGTATCAGAGCAGGCAGGTTGAATTGTATCAATTCTATAACCTAGGTCTTCTAAGATGTCTGCTGAAGATGAGAATGGTTCTGGTCCCCAAAATGAAACTAATCCGAATATTAATGTTACAACTCCTTTAAATATCAACCCTCCTCCTTCTCCTCCTCCTACACCTGGAGCCAGCCACGCCCATGTACATTACTCTAACCCTCCTGTTCCCGAATTCGATGGGAGTAGTGAAACTTTTGGTACATGGAAGGCCAGGATGCTTTTGCATTTTGGTGGGATAGAGAGGTATATGTTGAAAATCCTCAAGGATGCACCATATATACCCATGTCCAGTGGTGTTAGTCATCTTCTAGACCCAACTGGGAGAAGAGGTATCAGGGAAAAGTCAGAAGAACATTGGTCTGACGAGGATCGCAGACTGGTTGACCTTGATACCAGACTGAAAAACATGATCCTTGCTGCTGTCCCTGATGAACTAATCCAACACTTGTGTTGTTTCCCAGTGCCAAATCCATGTGGGATGAATTAGTTCTCAAGTTTGAAGGAGGAAATGACACCATTGCCACCGGAAAGGTTGCATTAAACAAGAAGTATGAATCCTTCTTTGCTCTTCCCAATGAAAGTTTAACTTGTACTTACACCAGATTTACTAGCCTAATTAATCAACTTAGAGGCTTGGGAGTGGAGAAGGATAAGGATATTCTTCTTGAGAAGTTTTATGATATTTTGCCATCCAAATGGGCACACATGGTTCTTGTCTTAAGACAAGGTAAGACCTTGCACAGCCATACTCTTGCTTTAAACCTTGAACAACCATACTCTTGCTTTAAACCATGTCTTAAGACATGGTTCTTCTCTCTATGGAGCCTTCAGATTCACTGAAGATAACAATGCTGCAAGGTTATTGGCTGAGCAAGATGCTTTAAACCATGCTCAGAGTTCCAAGGTCGCCAGCTTAAATGGGCAACCTTGTGCTGCTTTAATGTCTGCTGAGAATGTCCAGTCACATTCTATGAAGGAGATGTTAAACAACTTACTGAACTCTGGCCTTACCACTGATCTCAGTGATGGTTGTGAGGAAACTGACGATGATGATCTGGTCGCCATGATTGCTAAAACCTTTAACAGGTTTAAGCATAAATTTAATCGATTAATGGGTCCAATAATGCTTCCAGTTCCAAATCTCTGGATAAGGCCAATCTTTCCTGCTATAAGTGTGGTAAGAAAGGTCATTTCATGAAGGAATGCAGATCTAGTCAGATGAACAACCAAACTTGTCCCTCTGTCCCAAACTTTGTTAAATCTGATGACTACAAGGCCAAATATAAGAAGCTTAAGGCCCAGATTGCCCTCAAGTCTCTTGAACAGGAAAAAGTGAAAGAAAAGAACAAGTGCATGATGGCTCAAACTGAAGGGAAATGGGAACTCTCTGATGACTCATCTGATGATGATGAAGAGATTAGAGATGTGTGTTTTATGGCATTAGAAAATCAACAACCAGTGGTGAAAGATGATGTTGTTTCTGGAAGATGGGTGGACATCATTTTAAATAAGGTAAGGGATTATGATGATGAGTTGGATACAAAATTGAAACTGGACATTGCTGAATCATTAAATGATGATTTATTATTTGTTGAAACAATGAGAACTGATTGTGAAAGATATCTTGAAACTGTTTTAACTGAGCTAAATAACATGAAAAATCAATTTAATGATTTACAAAGTGTCCAGTTGGCTCTCAAGGAATCAGATTTAAAAAATGAGGCATTGGAAAGAGATAACCAAAAATTAAAATATGATCTTGAAAAAGAACACATGGTTATCAAATCTTAGGTACAAGCATCTGGTAAAAATTATGATGCATTTTCTAAAACCATTGATGCTCAAGAAACTGCCTGGAAATCTGGCGATCTCCAAATGGCAACTGTTTTACCTTCGATTCACCAGATGCCTGAATCTGTTAGAATTGAGACTCCATATGACTCCTCTAACATTGCCAATTCTGAATCTGTTGAGACCACCCCTGTTGAGGCCAAAACTGGAGCCAAAAAGGCTAAAGCTACAGTTAAAAATGAAGCTGGTGATGTTCCTTTGCCTCAAAAGTCCAAGGAGCCCAAGACTCCCAAGACAAAAAATTCCGCAGAACCCAAGTCCAAGGTTCAGCAGCCTGATGAAAATAACTATTTGTTAAAACTAGAGAGTCAACTCCAAAATTTATCAAGGCAGGTACAAAGTTGTACTGCCCGAATTAAAAATCTGGAAGGAGCATCGACTTCTTCAGTTGAAAAACAAATTGTTAAAACTCCTCCTGTGAAATCAAAACAAAAACAATCTACTCAAAAAGGAGCAAAATCTAGAAAGAAAAAGGAGGATGTTGTTGTTCCCCTCAAACCAGTCGCTTTTACTCCTGTAGCTGGAATAAATCTTCTAGTTTCAGCCTCCAGTTCTACCCCGAGTCAATCTACTGAGACTTCTCAGGAGAAGTCTGGTGGACCCATCAAGAAAAGATGGGTTCACAAAAAGAACTAATTATTACTTGGGTGTACAGGGCGATCGACAAAAGAATATCTGGTATCTGGACAACGCTGCTGGATGGACAATGACCGGATGTAAGCCCCTGCTGGAAGAGTTCACTGTCCAAGATGGACCGACAGTGACGCTTGGTAATGATGGAAGTGGGAAAACTAAAGGATATGGCTTATTGACAATGGACAGGCCCAGTTCACAAAAGTTGCATTTGTTAATGGTTTGAAATATAACCTGATAAGTGTCAGTCAACTTTGTGATGATGGATATAAGCTTCTGTTTGACATTGCTCAAGGTACAATATTTAACAAGGATTGGAAGGTGGTGATGATTGCACCAAGAAAAGTGAATGTGTACATCATGGACATGGAACCAGCCCCAAAAGAGCATTGTTTCTATGCCAAGGCTGATGAGGACACAAACTGGTTATGACATAAAAGGTTATCCCACCTAAATGTCAAAAATATCAATAAGTTGTCAAGAAAGCAACTGGTTGATGGGATACCTTTAATTTCTTTTAAAAAGGAAAGGCCATGTCCAGTGTGTGAGATGGGCAAGAAGAAAAGAGCCTGTTTCAAGACCAGGCAAAACTTGAGTATCACTGAACCTCTTTACATGTTACATATGGATCTCCTTGGTAAGAGATACACTTTAGTTGTGGTCGATGTATACACCATATACTATTGGGTGGTATTCATCAAATAGAAAAGTGATGCACCTAGTGAAATCATCTCTCTCATCAAAAGAATTGAGCTCAAGTATACCAAGAAAGTTTGTCAGTTCCGAAGTGATAATGGTACAGAATTTATTAATAAAGAATTGGAATCATTTTGCAATGACACTGGCATTTCTCAAAACTTCTCTTCAGCTCGTTCTCCAGAGCAAAATGGTGTGGTTGAAAGAAAGAATCGCACATTAATTGAAGCTGCAAGAAGTATGTTATCTGAATCAGGTCTTCCAACCTGTTTTTAGGCTGAAGCTGTGGCAACTGCTTGCCATACCCAGAATCGGTCAGTATATGTCAAGAGACATAGGAAGACTCCCTATGAAGCCCTCAGGAATCGTAAACCAAATATTTGATATTTTCATGTATTTGGTTGTGCAGTTTATATTCTTAACGATTCCAGTCAGTTGGGAAAGTTTGATGCAAAAGCTGACGAAGGTGTCTTTGTGGGTTATTCAGATGTATGCAATAAAAGACCAAGCCTTGATTTATCTCCAGTTGTCCCAGTTGATTTTGGTGTATCTAGTCAAGTTCATCAATCAGTTTCTACACCAAAAGATGTTTCTAGTCACCAAGACTTGGAACCAGTTACACAAAAGAAAAGCTCCAGTGACACTTCATTCTATCCCTCCATCAGTATTAATTTACCACATAAACTGGTGATTGGATCAGATGTATGTACCACGACTACATCAGAACCAGTTCAAACCTCTCCGGTTCTTCAAGATATACCTTTGTTTGAAGATAATCATGTTAACACTCCAGTTGACACTGATGATGAAGTTGAAGTAGTTTGGGCTGATCCTTCCCCAGTTGCTACAACTGTTGAAGATCATCAGGTGACTTGCACTGATGTTGTGCTATATCAACCTAGTCAATACACTAAATGGACTTCTGCTCATCCAAATGAGCAAATTATTGGAAATCCAGATAGTGGGGTTCAGACTATAAGAGCCACAAGTGAACAATGCTTGAACGTCACCTTCTTATTGTTTATTGAACCGAAGAAGATTGACGAGGCAATGGTAGATCCAAGCTGGGTTGAGGCTATGCAAGAAGAGCTCAACCAGTTCGAAAGAAACAATGTTTGGGAGCTTGTTCCTTGTCCTCCAGGGTTAAAGAAAGAACCCATTGGTACGAGGTGGGTCTATCGAAACAAGATAGATGAAGATGGCAACGTTGTTAGAAACAAAGCTAGATTGGTTGTCAAGCAGAGGGTGTTGATTTTGATGAAACTTTTGCTCCAGTTGCAAGACTTGAAGCCATTAGAATATTCTTGGCTTATGCTGCTCATTTGCAATTTAAAGTCTTCCAGATGGATGTCAAAAGTGCGTTCCCGAATGGAACATTGGAAGAAGAAGTGTATGTTAAGCAAACACCAGGTTTTCTTAATGAGAAGCATCCTCACTGGGTATACAGACTGAACAAAGCTTTCTATAGTCTTCGTCAAGCCCCAAGAGCCTGGTATGACACTTTAACTAAACATCTTCTTAAAAATGGTTTTGAAAGAGGAGCAATAGATAATACCTTGTTTATCTTGAAAGAAAAAGGTAATATTTTGCTGGTACAAATTTATGTTGATGATATTATATTTGGGTCGACTGATGATGCAATGTGTGAAAAGTTTTCAAAAATCATCAACTGAATATGAAATGAGTTTAATGGGTGAATTAACATTTTTCTTAGGTTTACAAATTAAACAAACAATGGATGATATTTTTATTAACCAAGAAAAATATGTCAGAGATTTGTTAAGAAAATACAAATTTGATTCAATCCCATCAAAAAACACACCCATTGCAGCTCCTTTAAATTTGGATTCTGACCCAAATGGAAAATCAGTGGACCAAAAGGAATATCGTGGAATGGTTGGTTCACTGATGTATTTAACTGCAAGTCGACCAAATATAATGTTTGCAACATGTTTATGTGCCAGATTTCAGGCTAACCCAAAAGAATCACATTTGCGTGCTGTTAAGCGCATTTTTAGGTACCTGAAAGGGTGCCCTAGCCTTGGTTTTTGGTATCCCAAAGGCTCAGGGTTAGATCTAATGGGTTATTCAGATTCAGATCATGCAGGTTGTAAGATTGATAAAAAGTCTACAACTGGTGGTTGTCACTTCCTAGGGAGAAAACTGGTGAGTTGGACCAGCAAGAAGCAGACTTTGGTCTCAATGTCAACTGCTGAGGCAGAGTACATTTCTACGACCAGTTGTTGTGCGATTCTTTGGATCAAAAACTAGTTGCTCGATTATGGTATGAAATATACCAGAACCCCAATCTTTTGTGACAACAACAGTGCAATAGCCATATCTCACAACCCGGTGATGCACTCAAAGACAAAACATATTGACATCAGGTATCATTTTATTCGAGATCATGTTATGAAAGGAGATATTGAAATATATTTCATCCCCACTGATAAACAGTTAGCTGATGTTTTTACGAAGCCTCTTGATGAGAAAACTTTTAAACATCTAATCAGTGAACTGGGTATGTTAAATCCTTATTAAACTGGAGAGGCCCTCCAGTTGAGGATGGTCCAGGTGATCCTTGATTGGTTGGAGATTGAACGCCTTGATGTACTCAAAGACCAGTCCTTGATCAAATGGATCACATTTTTAGGGGGAAAGACTCAAAATATTTTTTCAATTAAAATTCATTTTATCTTGAAAAATGCAACTTTAGAACCTCTCAGTTGAAACTAGGATCTTGAAAATCTTCCTAGTGTGCTAGTTTGGTCTTGTCTTAAACTGGTGGTCAACCAGATTTCATAATGTTATGATTTACTTGGTCAATATTTGTGACACGTGATGGTACTCGAGTGTTTGTAACATACTCACAACCGTCACTTGACGTGTCAAGACTTTTTGTTGAAAAAGAATGCACTTTTTTATGGGGATTGTTGAAGATAGTGGGTGCATGGGAATACCAGCCGTCATAGCATTAAATGCTTGATGGAAGGTATTAAATATTTTTGAATTTCAAATTTTCTAAAAATCAAATTTATAAATGATTTCAAAAATCTGGGGATTAAAATATCTTTTTCGTATATATGTTGGTAATATTTTATTGCCTATATATACCCCACAAAAATCATTTACCATTTACTTCGCACAAAAATTCCTTCATTTACTCTTCAATCATCAAAATCGCTTCCTTTCTCTCTCTTCTCAATAAATCAAGAACATTAATTCCAAAATTCTCATTTTCAGTTTCCAATCAAATTCAAATGGCTCCTAAATCTTCATCCTCTTCCCGTTCTTGTGATGTGAACTTGCTCACAGTTGAGTATGTCCCATCTGGGAATGTTCATCCTGCCGTGGGTTGCCCCAATCCCAAAATCATTAAGTTGAATCCAAACAACCCATTGGCCAGTCTGAAAGGTCAACAATCAGCCGATTCACTCATTGGGAGAATCCAATCCTTTCTTCGTGATTCTCCCCTTGGCGATTGTTTCTTTGAACCCACATAAGTTATATGATGACTACTTATGTGAGTTCTGGTACACGGCCACAAATTCCGATGATTGCTCATCCATCTCTTTCACCTTAAAAGATGGGTCAGTCCCGTGTACCATCACTGCTGATACGTTGAGGGATGCCCTGAACCTCAACTACTGGATACAAGGTGAACCTCCAGTTGTAATTTCCCAAAACATCAATTTTCGTCAGGTACTTCTGGATATGGGCAATGAAGAAGTACTTGACAAGGGAGTATTACGGACCAAAGGTCCCATGACGATGAAAGGCCTCACACCATCTTGGAGGTATTTTTTCATTCATTTGGTTGAAAGTCTGGGTGGGAGTTCTGGTGGTTTGGACCAGATCAACTCCTTTCAAGCTGAGATGGCTTACTGCTTGTGGAATGGACTAAGGGTAGATTTCGCGAACATATTGTTCAGAAGACTTGTCTTCAAGTTGAAAGGTAACAGGGGTCCTTGCATACCCTTCTCGCAATTTCTATCTCTATGTTTTAAGTTAATTCTGGGCAGAGAAGAATACAAAAATACACAATCTTTATACTCTGTACCAGAATTGTTGAGGAATCTGGACAACCTTATGTCCACAACTAATGAGGTCCAGATTCCTCCGAGAATGTTGCTGGCATTCTCTAAAACTGATGCACCACCACCAGGTGAGTCAGAAAGACGACTGGGTGGGCCTCAAAATAAGGAGGGACCCACCAGTTCGTCTGTTGGTCTTGTAACTGTTGCCAAACCTAAGCAATAGTCTAACCCCACCAGCTCCAGCCTATCAGTCCAACCATTCACCCACCCTAGAGACCTCCCAACAAGTATCCAGGCTGTTCCAAAGGCAAAAAGGTATAACAAAAGTCGTAGGAACAAGTCAGAACTTGCCACTTCTGGCCAGTCACAGCTAGAGATCGAGGTTCCAGAATCTTCGGCCCATGATATTGCAACTGAGGAAAGAGCAGTTGTAGTTGAGGCACCAGTAACCTCTTTCCAGGGAGAAGATGCTTTGGCAACGGATCCTAGAACTGATGAAACCATTGAGGAAACTCAAACTGGTCATCAGGAGTCTGAACAACTTGTTCAGCCACCCCCAACATTTATGGATCTAGGCATAAATGAGGGTGAGTTTCAGCTTGAGTCTTCGAACTCATCTGAGACAGAATCTGATCAGGAAATGGATGATGCATCTGTACATGATCAGCTCCCTTCCTTTTCTGATCATCCCCTAGTTCAACAAGTTTCAGTTTCACCTCTTGAATTCTCCCAATTACAAGAAATTCCAGAATTCGCCTCTCGCCAGTTACTTTCCTCTATGAATGTGCCTAGAAATAGACACATTCTATCCCCACCGTCGCCGTCATTCACACTTGAGCATTCTCAGCATGAACGACAAATTGAATCTCTTCCCCTTCTTTCTTCAACAACTCCTCTTGTCTCATCTGGTGCTACTACAACTGGAGAACCAACACTTGTACTACCTCCTCCAGTTGTACCTGTAGCTTTTAGAGCTGGTCCAGTGATACCTTCCACTCCGTCACTAGATAGCCAGTTCGTGTCTTTCCAAACCGATCTCTCAAACCTTCTCACGAGGGTGGAGGAGATTCAAAAGGCATTCGATAAAAATGCCAAGTCTCTCTCCAGGTACCAGAAGGAACACATTACAAATGTTAAAGTGGTTAACCTGGGGATTAATAAGTTCTCTGCTAATGAGGACTTGGTATTTGGGAAGCTCGATGAGTTGGTGCATTCCTCCAATCAACTGGCAACATCTTTAAGGGAGGCGTTTGCACTTACTCAAACTGGGTTCACATCTTCAATCACCAATCTGCTGAATACAACTGTCAGATCTTCAGAGGTGGATTTGAAGGAGCTTGAAAGACAGGTGAAGTTATTGTTTGAAAAACCTAGTCTAGATGTGACAGAACTTGGTAACTAGTTGGCCTCTTTAGTTGGTCACAAGATAGAAGAAACCTTGGCTACTAGAGAACAAGTATTTCTGGAAAAGGTGATATCTGAGATCACCAAGACTGTAGCGCCCTAGGTTGATCTCACTCCCATCACATCTGAGATCGATCGGTTGAGGTGCAGTCTAGATACTCTAGCCAGCAAGGTATCTGATCACTCCACTGCCATAACCAATCTGACAACTGAAGCTGGAAAAGATAAGAATGAAGGATTGAAGGAAATTATTAGTCCCAACTCAAGAGATAGTATTAACTGAAGACACCTCTATGTCAGTGGTGAGAGTTCTTTGCAATATAATCACTGAACTGGAGACGACCAGTTACAGTGATTGTATACCAAGTCCTTGAATTGATTACTTAGCAGGTGACAAAGAGAAAGACAATGCAATAACTAAATATACAAAAGTAAAATGGTGAGACCAAGTTGTAATTTTCAAATGTATTTTATTTATTAATACTAAATAAAATACAAGGTTGTTGCGAAACCAAGATAATACATAAATGTAAATATCCTAACAACCTATGAAATACAAATGATCTATACTAGGAAATTCTCTTTTAACAATCGAAACACTTAAAGTTGTGAAGTGTTCCCTTTTACGATTGAGAAAATATTGCACAAGTACACCAAGAATATTGCAAAAGTCTGAATATGCAAAGTTATATTCTTGTTGTGCAAAGACCTCTATTTATAGACAAAGTTGGCATTGGGAATCCAACTTTTTCGTATAAATATGGTTGACAGCATTTAAGGAAACTAAGTGAGTTCCTTTGAAATGCTTGATAAGGTAAGTCAAGACATTACTTTATCTAACCTGCTTCATGCACTTTTGTACTTTAATCATAGACAAATGATATTGTCTGTATAAAGATGCATAAAGCAATAAGGTCTTCCTCGTAAATAGTGTAAAGCATTATAAAGGCTTTAAACTGATATTCTCCAGTTTCGATCTGAGTAGAATGCCAACTGAGCTTCGCTGCCATTGTCATTCTCTATCTTCCATTTGTTGTCTTTGACGTCAATTGGAATGTCTTCAAGTCTGATCAAATCTCAACTGGAGGAAGTCTTCGGTTGCATAAACTGTACGTTGCAACTGGACTTCAATATATTTCTGGACAAATCTTCTGGTCTCCAGATCCAGCTGGAGACTGGCCAGTTTGGATGAAACTGGTTCTAACAAATTCCCCCTATTTGTCTTTAAATATTGCCAAGTCTGTTTAAGTTTTTGTAACTATACAAGTATGAACTTGAAAGATTTGAATGACTAAATCTAATTTAAGTTTCCAAGGCATTTTTATAGATTATCAAATGCCTTGATTTTTTTTTTGTTTGTTAGATTTAATTTGTTATCTATCTTGTGGTTACAATCTGGTAACTTGTATATACATGATAAAATTACAAAAGTTAAAAGACATTAAGTAAAATTACAAAATAGATAACTGAAGAAGATCTCAAGCTGATGGCCCTTCACCAGTTCTTCTTTTCTTTGCAACTGAAGAGATGAGTTGTTTATCTTCAGGATCAAAGTTCAATCTTTTCTCAACATCTTCTTTGAACTTGATCAGTTTTTGAAGTACATAAACCCATCCCTTCTCAATCTTATTCTTGTGCTGCCTTGCCTCCGGCAGATTTAACATTTCAACATGTTCAGAATGTCCATATTGATGAACATCTGGATTCTTAGTTGTGAGTTGTGGTCCCTTGAAGTATTGAATAGTTACCACAAATTGCCTTCCTCCAGGTTTGATTGTAACTTTGATTTCATTGATTTTTCCTTGGTGATATCTTCGCTGGAGAACTTCATTTAAGTATGCACGTGCGTCAGACTCATTGACCAGTTTGATCTGGGCAGTGCTCAGTTTTTGTACAACAGCTCGAATATCTTCAGTGGAAGGCTCATTGGGTTCCACCCAAGTCCTTAAGATTGCATCCTTTGACAAGGGTTTAGGCTTTGACTTGTTTTTAGACTTGGGTAGGTTCAATACTTGTTTGACATTCTTCGATATTTGCTCAGTTTGTTTAAGAATCCCTTCAGTTCTTGCTTCCTTTGCCTTCTCCACTGATATATTTAAATTTCTGGCATCATGCTCAGCTTCATCATCAGGATAGTCTTTGTCCAGATGGACTTCAATCATGTCCTTCACAAGTCCCACTATCCTTGGGTCACTCTTGACCTTCCTGTATTGCTCCAGTGAGATGCCCAACAGATTAGCATCATTAACATCAAGTATGCCTAATCCTTGTAGTTGAACCCTTGAGACAAGCAAGGTGGCCTTCTTTTGTTTCTTCCTTTCATTTATTGCATTTCCAATTCTGGCCAATCTCTTGCTGTCAGATTCAGTCACTGGAGGAAGCTGATCAGGATTTCTAGTTTCTAACAAGGGTATATCAGTGGCCGGTTGGGCAGATTCATCAGTTACAAGTGCCTTGCCCTTATTACCAACATCCTCAAATTCTTCCCCCTATCACCAACATCCTCAAATTCTTCAATAACTTGCATACCAGCATCAGTACTGGCAGCGACAACCAACTCTTTTCCAACACTTGAGCTTAGAGTTTCAATGTGAGTGCTGGGAATGTTACAGTTCTTTCCCCCTTGGCAGCTTCTAGTCCTTTTCTAATTGCATCAAAATCTGAAGGACTTGAGGGTAAGCGATCTAGAGGCTGCTATGACCCCATGGTCTTGCACTCCTTGAAAACTCCACATATCATTCGAACTGTCCTCCAAAGATGATTGACTTCTTGTGACTGAACCAACACATTGCCATTTGTTTCAGTTTGGCCAGCCTGAATAGCTTTAAGTATAGTCAACTCATCTGGGGAGAGCCCAGTTGTACCAACATCCTTCACCACTTCCTCATTTTTTGTTTTGCCAACTTTAGTTGTCAGATTTTGTATTGCAGTAGAGTGTTCAGATACCTTGCTGGCCAGAGTATCTAGACTGCACCTCAACTGATTGATCTCAGATGTAATGGGAGTGAGATAACCTGGGGCGTTGCTGTCTTCGTGATCTCAGATATCACCCTTTCCATAAATTGTTGTTCTCTAGCAGCCAGGGTGTCCTCTATCTTTTGACCAACTGAAGTGGCCAACTGGTTGCCAAGCTCAATCACATCCAGACCAGGTTTTTCAATAAGCCCCTTAACCTATCTTTCTTGTTCTTGCAAATCAACCTCTGAAGATCTAACAGTTGTGTTCAGCAGGTTGGTGATGGATGATGTGACTCCAGATTGAGTAAGTGTAAGAGCCTCCCTTAAAGATGTTGCAAGTAGATTGGAGGAATTTACCAACTCATTGAGCTTGTTAAATACCAAGTCCTCATTTGCAGAGAACTTATTAATCCCCAGGTCAACCACTTTGACATTTGTAATGTGTTCCTTCTGGTAACTGGAGAGGGACTTGGTATTTTTGTCAAGTACCTTTTGAGTATCCTTAACCCTTGTAAGAAGGTTTTGGATATCAGATTGAAAGGAGACAAACTGGCTATCCAGTGACGGAAGGGAAGGTGTCACTGGACCAGTTCGAAATGCTACAAGTACAACTGGAGGAGGTGTGACAAGTGTTGATCCTCCAGATGTAGTAGCACCAGTTGAAACAAGAGGAATTGTTGAAGAAGGAAGGGGAAGAGATTCAAGTTGACGTACAGGCTGAGAATGCTCAGGTATGTACGCCGGCGACGGTTGGGTTAGAATGTGTCTATTTCTAGGCACATTCATGGAAGAAAAGAGTTGTCTTGAGGCGAATTGAGGAATTTCTTGTAGTGAGGAGAAGTCAGAAGGTGAAATTGAAACTGGTAGAGCTAGGGGTTGACCAGAAAAGGAAGGAAGCTGATCAAGTGCAGATGCATCAGCCATTTCCTGGTCAGAATGTGTCTCATCCGAATCCGAGGATTCAAGCTGAAACTCACCGACACTCATGCCTAGATCCATGAATGATAGGGGTGGCTGAACAAGCTGTTCAGACTCCTGGTGACCAGTTCCAGTTGCCCGGATGGTTTCACCAGTTTGGGGATCCATTGTCGAAGCATCTTCTCCCAGGAAAGAGGTCACTGGTGCCTCAACCACAACTGCTCGATCCTCAACTATAGTATCATGGGCCGAAGAGTCTGGAACCTTGATCTCTGGCTGTGACTGACCAGAAACTTCGTCAGTTCGTGCTTCAAGAGTGTCAGAAGTTTGGTTCTGCAAGTTAAGTGCTGACACCGACTCTAAGTTGGGTTGGGCTGACCCAATAACATCTTCACCACTTCCTCCTACAGCATGTTCAGAAGTGGTTGCCTACTGTTCACCCCTTTGATTGTCTCCAGCATCTTGTTGGGAAGAGGCTGGATCTGACAGTCTCCTAAGGCGCGATTTTAATGAACGTTTTGCCTTTGGAACAACCTGGACACCTGTTGGGGGGTCTCCAGGGTGAGATGTTGGTGGAACAGACATGCTGGAGCTGCTGGGGAAAGACTGCTGCCTAGGTTCGGCAATCGTCACAGTACCAGCAGACCAAGTGGTGGGTCCCTTATTATTTTGAAGCCCACCCAGTAGTCTTTCTGACTCACCTTGGACTGGTGCATCAGTTTTTGAGAATGCCAGCTACATTCAACTAGGCATATGGACCTCTCCAAGTGAGGAGCAAAGAGAGTCCAAATTTCTAAGCATCTCTGGGACAGTGTAAAGTGACCGAGTATTGTGATAAGCATCACTGCCCAGGATCTGAAGGAAACACAGAGACAAGAATCTGGAGAAGGGTATGCACAATTGTAACATCCCAAAACTTTTTGACGTTGACCGTTAATTTTCCGTTAGCGACCATTGAAAACTATGTGCTTTATATGTGCTTATGTTAATTAAATGATTAACGTGAGATATGTGTTAAAGTGATTTAAAGTAATGAAATTAATGTTGATTATGATTTATAAAGTCAATTAGTGTTCCCGGTAAGATATAAGAGTTGTTAAGTGTTCCCGGTTGCGTTAAACGAGACGTAAAGGGCCGAAACGAGTTGTAACGAAGTACGAGGGCCTAGATGTAAAGTTTTTAAAGTTTCCCCAGTATATATATGTCCTATTGGATGACCTAAAGGCTGGAGAAACATATCAAAACCCTAGAAAGGTATTTCACACAAAAACTAAGTTAAATCTTCAAGTTATCGTCGATTTCGGGGGATTTCAGAAGGGTTTTTGCTTGGTTTTCGATCCGTTGATTAACCCTACAGGTATGATATCATCAATTGATTGTTGATTAAGTTTTAAAGTAGGTTTTGTCCCTGTAGATTCGACCATGAGGGTCGGGGTTGTTGGAAGTTGATGTTTTCGGTTAAAAACGGCGTTTTCATGAGAAAAATCATTAATAGAGTTGATTAACTATGTCAAGATGCAAACTTTAATGTTTAATAATGTTTTTTATATGTAAATAAGTGAATCCCAGGTGTTTAATTAGATCCATGTGTGTTCAATCGTGTTTTTGAATCAAACGTTGTGGTTTCGGGTCGTTTTGATGATCAAAAAGAGGGATTCATTAATGCAATTGATTCAGGGATCAATTGGTGTTTTTAATGAGTCATTAAGGTCTTATTTTAAGTGTATTTGATGTCCATAAGACCTGGAGATGTGTTAAAGTCGTTTGGGATGTGTTTGGTTAAGTTTTGGGGTTGTTTTTCACGACTGGTCGTCGTAACTCCCGTTACGGTTGTGTAACTCCCGTTAGCTGGATAATTGCGATAACACATCCACTGTAACTCCTGTTACAAATATTCGTAACACCCGTTAGGGACTGATTTTGTTAACATTTCTAAACGACCATAACTTTTGAACCGTAACTCCGTTTTTGACGAATAAGCTATGCACGGAATCGTGAGAGAGTCTATTTTCTAATGATAATGCTTTTAAAAGATGATGATGATGTCAAGTTTTCAGAAAGGTTAGTTTAGTGAATGAATGTCGAGTTTCGTCGAGTTATGTAAGCTCTAAAGCATTAATCGAACCTCCGATGGATCAAGTTTTATCATGGGTCATATTTATAGGTATCTATACCTGAGTTATGACCATAAGTAAGTGGATATTTGATTAGCTCATTATGTCGCTTAATGGTTATAGGTAGTCTAGAATACATGGAAAGCTCGATAACTTACATTATTATTTATTGCGCTCTTCAACGAGGTAAGATACATGACTTTTCTCACGCTGGAGGCACAACAAGAGTAGTTTTCTCTAATTAACCTCTTAATTGGATTATCTTATGTGTTTCGGGTTATCCGGGTCATGCGGGAGGTTATATGGGAACATGTGCATGTTGAAGTAGTTAATTATGTTGTGATGACGTTTAAAGTTAAAGTAATTATATGCATATGTAGCGTGATGATTACAATGATGTTTCCATGAAGTGTATATGATATGTGTTGTTGAAATGATTTATGTTGATACGTTGACATTGAAAGTAAAGGTAAGTATGTGCATATGAAAAGATGATGATTATAAGGACGTCATCATGTTATGTTTATGACATGTGATGTGATGTTGATAATGTTGTTGATATGCCTTAATGTTGATATGTGATGGCTTGCATGTGGGACTTAAGTATGCCATGTCTAGTTCACTAGATACACGTGGGAATTGCTATGAGTTGTGCACGTTAGTCGGATTAAACGTTAAAGTAGATGTGGGATTAATTTGGTAATGAATACCTAATGTTAAAGTAAAGTGTGAAATGTGGGAAATCGTTCTAGCCTTAGTGTTAGTGCGTAAAAGTAAGAAAGATAAATACGTGGGAAATGCTATAGCTAAATACGTGAGATTGACGTGGGAAGTGTTAAGCTTAACCGGTACTAGTCGTAATGCTAGTGCGTAAGACGTGGGAAATCGTGCTAGATGTAATGCTAGTGCATAAGGCGTGGGACATCGTGCTAGATGTAATGCTAGTGCGTAAGACATGGGAAGTCGTGCTAGTTGTAATGCTTGTGCGTAATACGTGGGAAATCGTGCTAGTTGTAAAGCTAGTGCGTAATATGTAAAGATGTAAGACGTGAGAATAAGTCAATTAAGATAAATATATGAATATGTGAGAAAGATGTACATGTAATTTAAGATGTGGGATTAGAAGGTGACGTGGGATTTAATAAGATGTGTTGACACGTGTGATAAGAACGATGCATAGGCACAATTAGGAGTATATGTCCTACATGTGCTATGCATATATGTGCGATATGTTTATGTGTGATATGTAAGACGTAAGATGAAGTCGATTAAGCTGATTAAGAT
The DNA here is from genome assembly GCF_010389155.1 of Erigeron canadensis. Lineage (NCBI taxonomy): Eukaryota > Viridiplantae > Streptophyta > Magnoliopsida > Asterales > Asteraceae > Erigeron > Erigeron canadensis. Next base: position 19,028,666 of record NC_057767.1, on the reverse strand, counting down.
GATAATAAGATATGTGTGGAAGAAGTATATGTGCTTTACGTTGTGAGACCACCATGTGACGTGAGAATATGTGCTAATATGAATACGCGTGACAAGTTTATGCGTGATATGCCAAGATATGATATGAAGTTACGTTTAAGTGGTAAGTCTATGTTGATATGATATAAGATACTCATTAAGATGTGGGTATATGATAATATGATGTATATGTTGATATGAAATGAAATGTGATGCAATGTGGGAAAAGGGAAGTATGGGTTTATCTATGATAATTGTGAATGAAGTGTAATGTGATCATGTTTCGATAAGTAAGATATGATGAAGTTTTACGAAAGTAAAATGAAGAATGTTTTATCAAAATGTGTGTATCTTACTTAGCTAATTTTATTAGCTAACACTTGCTTTTATGAAAATGTTGTGTCCATCAGGATAAGCAGGTTTGAGCTAGGAAAGGATTAGCTCGGTGAGATGGGTAGATGCAATAAAGAAGACTAGCATAGTTTGTTGAATGCTTAGACTTCCCCTTTTAGCCTTATGTCTTGGCTACTTTCGTTCATGATTTATGAACATGTATTAATGATGGCATTTATGTTGGTGCCATAACTTGGATTTCATTTATATTGTTTTGATGATGCACGTTAGTAACACCATTTTATAAATGTACCATCCAGTTACAAAAGGAGCAGTTTTAAAGTGATCCTTTTCCGCTACTTTTTAAATGTCGTTTGGCAAAGTTTTTGAAAGCCAGGTTTTTAAAATGACGGGTGTCTTAACGTGGCTTATTTGACGACTTAGTACATGGATGTCACGAGTCCATTGGCATAGAGGAATCCTTTCTACGTAAGCAGGTTGTACAAAGTTTGTTTAACCTGCCAAGAAAACCGGCGACTTCGACTCTCTTTTAGTCAGTCGCCACAGCTTCGCCTACGCCACTTGTATATAGACTCTAACAACCGCCTTATAAATATTCTAATTAAGTTCCTTAGAGCGTACTTTCGCCATCTGTGCGGCTAGACAGTTCAATTTATTTAAGTCCTCGACGTACCTTAGACGTAAAAATATGTGCTTATATGAAGGTCAATTTGATCTAAAATCTTGATTATGTGACGGATTATGAATTAATTCGATAAAAATATGAAGGTTCGGTTCATAAATGTTCATGTCCATAATTGTTCTAGTGCAAAATGTTCACAAATAGTCCCTTGGAAAATACCTAGTGCATCCAATTGGAAAAGGTATAAATAGGAAATTGTAGTGTGAGAAACCACACTATTCATTCATCACCTCCAAACACCTTCCTCTCACTAAAAACACATAGTCAGGCTCTCCACCACCATTTTTACACACTAAAAATCACCATCTTGATTTTGGGTTGTTTGAGTGAAATCGTTTGTACTTTCGGGTTCCTTGTGACGATCAAAACACGTTTCTAGCATCAAATCGGAGGTAATAACAACATCTTTTGAGAATTTGATCAAAATAAAAGCGTACTTTTTATGTTCTTGTTCTTGATGATTTGGTCCGATTTTTGTTAAGAAATCATGTTAATAATCAATGGGTTTGTGTCTAGACATGTTTAACAACATTTTGGTGACAAATTTGAGTCATAACATGATTAAATTACAAAACCCATTTTTCAAATATGAACATAACTTGTTCTTGAAACTACCAAGTGTACGTGTGACATTTTGATCTTGGAAACTGTTAAAGTGATAAGGAAATTGTGTTATTACGTTCGTATATACTAGTACTACATTCTAACTCGTCCCGAATTCGATTTAGACCATCAAAGATTAAATTCTTGGCTTTTTTGGGCTCGTGAGGTGTTCTTGAGCTGCTACTACTGCTGCTCGTTGTTGTTGTCGGTTTGCTCAAATAAATCTTGATTCGAATTAGTCGTGAATGTGGTATTTTCGTGGAAGCCAAAACGATCAGAATATTGAAAATGTAAAACGATCTAAAATTGAGGAAGAACATAAAACGACCTAAACCGAATTGTGTCCAAAACGATCTAAAAGGCCTTTACTGATGAAACGATCTAAATCAAAAGAAGAGCCAGAACGACCTAAATATTGAACTGCTAGAACGATCTAAACAACCTCAACCTGAAACGATCTCTTTTGCTTTGAACAAGAAACGATCTCTTTTGCTTTCAACAAGAAACGACCTCTTTTGGCTATAAACATGAAACGATCTCTTTGGACATGAACCTAAAACGATCTAAACTTGAGCAACATAAAAACGATCCAAAGGTGAACAACAGAGAAACGATCTAAAGTTGTGCAACAGTGGGACAATCTAAATAACAAATGTGAGACGATTTTGTGCATTGGACTTGAATTAATTTGCTTACATAAAACCCTGGTCGATCTTGTTCCTAACTTCTCTAAAATGATCTTAGTTCTTAAACCCTAATTCAATCAAGTTGCACACTTGATTAAGTATATCCAAGACTACATCTTGGTACCCAAGCTAGTTCATAAAACGAACCAAAACTAAACGTTCAAATGTGCAAACCCTAATTGAGCTCTCTAACAAAGTTGTGAACAATTAATTAGTTAAAATCATGATTGTGCGTGTTCCAAGGCGTACAAAACGAGTTCAATTCAAGTACTTAAAGTTCAGTTCGAGTCAAAACATTTTCAGTTCATTAAAGACCAAATCATCGGTTCATCGAGAACATTTTGTGGTTAAATAATCACCAAGTCTAATATATGTACGTATTATGTGATCAACAACATGTACTTAGGTTCTGTCAAGGTGTGCTTGGATTTCGATAGATATATTTTATCTATCTCTGTGCTTGTTCTCTGTGCTCGATAACTGTGCGTGTACCAGACCACTGTGAGTTCACTCATCCTCTTTTCGTACATTTTGTTCAAGTTCTTTATCGGGGACTGAAAAGCATGAAAACTATTTGTACTTATAAATATATATGAATATATATGTGTCCTTGAACTGTTCTACGTACTATTTTATGATCGTATGAAATACGTATGAAATGATTCTGAATTTTCTCCTAAAGTGTATTTAGATCTTGAATGGGCAGGATCTTGAATACATTCATATTGCTATACATGTTCGCTATTATGTACTTACTGATCTATGTATGAGTACTATTTTTACTGCTATCAATTCATATCCCACAGTTCAGGGAATGAACCGTAGGTAATTATGGAGAGCACTGTTACGCCCACCCTCATTCTCTACAGTTCTGGAGGATGCATGTTATCTGTACTTGTTCTGATCTAGATCATATTCAGCTTACTTGATTATGTGAGCTTACTGGTATCTTATTGTTCATCATTGGCCAATCAGGTTAGCAGTAATTCTATACATACATACAAAACGTATTATTTGTTCCTAAACTATTCTTACTATTATAAAAGTACTTTTGACTTACGTATAGATCTCATAACCTGTTCTTAATATACATAATATTATTATGTATATCTATTCTGTACTTTATGTGAAATCTCACCAACTACTTTCGTAGTTGACCCTTTTGAACTTACATGCTTTTCAGGGTAGGCTATTAGATCCTTTAGCATAGGAGTCTCCTTTCTCTCAACTCATTCCTTTGATGATTGTTCGTACGTTCAAGATCAGTAGCTGTGAAGACCTCATTTCGCTCATTTCAGTTCAAGACTTGGTTCTGTAAAGACAATTGCCCTGTCTTTCTTGACATTGACTATTCTGAGTATACCCCACGTGCTGTAATAACTTATGATACTATTTGTCTTTTAATGTTATTGGCTGTGTTTGAACTTGTACTGTGCGTGCTTGTGCTTATCTGTGCATCCCGTATATTCCGCTTTAGCGGGGTGTTACATAGACAACAATAGCGCCCAAGATTTGCCCTTCGCGTAGTTCATTGAACCTTCCCCTCATCTTTTTGAAAAAAGCCGCTCCACGGCGGTAAAGTCTCATCTTGTGTTTACAAGTTGGTATCAGAGCAATAGTTTAAGTGAACCAAAGACCGACCAAAAGCCATAGGTTTTGGACTTAAACCGATAAGGACTTGATAGGCTTAAGTAGTGAACGCTTTAGCCATATGATGAAATGTCTTTAGGACGGGTTGGGATAAGTGTGAGCGTAGGATTAAGGCTTAATATGATTTTGTTGTTGATATGTATGATTATGACGGTTGCCTTATTCCTTCATTTTTCTCGCTTCCTCCGTCGATAAATGTACTTGTTGATATGATGGACGATCTCCTAAGGTAATGTGCAAATTCCAGGTCAGATTTTGATAAACCTCTTTTATGATTTGCGTCGATGTGTTGTGAATATAATGCGATATATGCTAAGGATGGTGATTGAAAGTGGGGTATTAGGTGAGATAGAATGCATTGTATAAAGTGTCACCCACTTGGTTGGAAATAAGGATTGTAAAGGAAAAGAGGTATGAGATGTCATGTATGTGATGGAAGTTATAGTGGTTCAAGCTGAGAGGTATTTGTTGAAATAAATTATGTTGATAGCCTTTAGTCCCTTAATTTTTTTTTCTCGCTTTGTCTGTTGCAAGATTTTGATGATAACATGAGATCAATTAAGATTTGTTTATGACGGATGTTATGTACGTAAGGAAAGGCACATTGGTGGAATAGGTGGTCATCTATGAAAAGGGTGCAAGACATTGTGATACACGAATGTGGTATGCGGTGTAAGTAGTACGTAGTGTTTCATTTTGTGTTATATGTGTATATGTGTTGTGTGTATAATGTATGTTTATTGTGTGTTTTGTAGTTAATATAATTATGCCATGATGAATTGTAAATGAAATGTTGGACATTATGATGTGTGAGTATAGTTAAAGGTACACGTGCGAGAAATGATATAGTTATAATTATGGTCCGGAACATAATTATAAATGTATTATGATGCGGGCGTGTTCATTTGATGGTATTCACATTGAATAATGAAAGACATGAAATGAAGGTAATGAAAGGGAAATGGTTGAAAGTTCGGTTAAAATTTAAGGTGGTAAATGTGGAAAAATGTTGATTTAATAAGATGTGTTGAGACGTGTGATAAGAACGATGCATAGGCACAATTAGGAGTATATGTCCTACATGTGCTATGCATATATGTGCGATATGTTTATGTGTGATATTTAAGACGTAAGATGAAGTCGATTAAGCTGATTAAGATGATAATAAGTTATGTGTGGAAGAAGTATATGTGCTTTACGTTGTGAGACCACCATGTGACGTGAGAATATGTGCTAATATGAATACGTGTGACAAGTTTATGCGTGATATGCCAAGATATGATATGAAGTTACGTTTAAGTGGTAAGTCTATGTTGATATGATATAAGATACTCATTAAGATGTGGGTATATGATAATATGATGTATATGTTGATATGAAATGAAATGTGATGCAATGTGGGAAAAGGGAAGTATGGGTTTATTTATGATAATTGTGAATGAAGTGTAATGTGATCATGTTTCGATAAGTAAGATATGATGAAGTTTTACGAAAGTAAAATGAAGAATGTTTTATCAAAATGTGTGTATCTTACTTAGCTAATTTTATTAGCTAACACTTGCTTTTATGAAAATGTTGTGTCCATCAGGATAAGCAGGTTTGAGCTAGGAAAGGATTAGCTCGGTGAGATGGGTAGATGCAATAAAGAAGACTAGCATAGTTTGTTGAATTCTTAGACTTCCCCTTTTAGCCTTATGTCTTTTATGAACATGTATTAATGATGACATTTATGTTGGTGCCATAACTTGGATTTCATTTATATTGTTTTGATGATGCACGTTAGTAACACCATTTTATAAAGGTACCATCCAGTTACGGAAGGAGCAGTTTTAAAGTGATCCTTTTCCGCTACTTTTTAAACGTCGTTTGGCAAAGTTTTTGAAATCCAGGTTTTTAAAATGACGGGTGTTACAACAATCCCCTATTACCCTTCAACTTCTGCACAAAACTTCCAAAAATATTTTCAACAAAATCCACTCTAAGACCGTTCCACAAGCAGTAAGCCATCTCTGCTTAGGTAGAGTTAATCTGGTCAAGGCCACCAGAACAACCTCCCATACTTTCCACCAGATGAATGAAGAAGTATCTCCATGAGGGTGTGAGTCCCTTCAACGTCATAGCACCTTTGGTTTTCAGCACCTCTGTTAGGTCCAGTTTAAGCTAAACTGGAGCTCTCCAGCGACATCTGGAGAGCATGCAGAATTGTCCGAAATATTAGAAGTCCAGTTGCATTGTACAGGTTTGGCAACTGATGACTTCCTCCAGTTGAGATCTGAAGACTAGAATCTGAAGACCTTCCAGTTGAAGTCAAAGACAACAAATGGAAGACATAGATTGGCAATGGAAGCGAAGCCCAGTTGACAATCTACCAGATCAATCAACTGGAGAATCCTCCAGTGTAAATGCTCTTACAAAGCTTTACACTGATTACGAGGAGGACCTTTTTACTCTACATCCTTTTAACTGGACAATGATATTGTTCCTGGATAAAGGTGCAAAGATGTAGAGTGGTTGAATAAAGTAACCTTTTGTCTTACTTTATTTAGCACACACAAAGGAATATTTAAACAATACTTTTGTGTGCTGTCAACCATATTTGTACGTCGAAGTTGAGATCCCCATGCTCAATCTTCGACTATAAATAGAGGTCGCTGCACAAGCTTTTTCAACAACTTTGCAAATACATATATTCTGCAATATTGGTGAACTTGTGCAACATTCTCTCAATCGCAAAAAGGAACATTTCACAACTTTAAGTGTTTCGATTGTTTAAGAGAATTTCCAAGTTTAGATCAATTGTAATTCATGGGTTGTTAGGATATTTACATTCATGTATTATCTTGATTCCGCAACAACCTTGTATTTTATTTAAACAATCAATAAATAAAATACACTTGAAAATTACATATTGTCTCACCAATTTATATACTTGACATTTATATTATTGCATTGTACTAATTTACGTATTTTGTCACCTTAATACATTTACTCCAGTTAACCTGGTACACAATCAATCTAAACTGGTCATATCCAGATTAACTGATTGTGTTGCAAAGTTCACTCACCATCGACATAGAGGTGTCTTCAGCACCCATCTAGTAATAGTTGGGACTTACAAGTGGTATCAGAGCCGGCAGGTTGAATTGTTTCAATTCTATAACCTAGGTCTGCTTTGATGGCTGCTGAAGGTGAGAATGGTTCTGGTCCAAATGAATCTAATCCTAATATTGCTACTCCTTTAAATACTAACCCTCCTCCTCCTCCTCCTCCTACTCCTGGAGCTAACCACGTTCATGTACATTACTCCAACTCTCTTGTTCCCAAATTCGATGGGAATGGTGAGACATTTGGTACATGGAAGGCTAGAATGCTCTTGCATTTTGGTGGGATAGAGAGGTATATGTTGAAAATCCTTAAGGATGGACCATATATACCCATGTCCAGTGGTGTTAGCCCTCTTCTCGACCCTACTGGGAGAAGAGGCACCAGGGAGAAATATGAGGAACATTCGTCAGATGAGGATCGCAGATTGGTTGATCTTGATACCAAACTGAAAAACATGATCCTTTCTGCTATACCTGAGGAACTAATTCCTACCCTTGTGCTATTTCCTAGTGCAAAATCTATGTGGGATGAATTAGTTCTCCAGTTTGAAGGAGGAAATGACACCATTGTCACCAGAAAGGTTGCTCTTAACAAGAAGTATGAATCCTTCTTTGCTCTTCCAAATGAAAGTTTAACTGGTACTTATACCAGATTTACTGGCCTAATTAATCAACTTAGAGGCTTGGGAGTGGAGAAGGATAAGGATATTCTTCTTGAAAAATTCTGTGATGTTTTGCCATCCAAATGGGCACACATGGTTCTTGTCTTAAGACAAGGAAAGACCTTGCATAGTCATACTCTTGCTTCCCTTTATGGAGCCTTCAGATTCACTGAAGATAACGATGCTGCAAGATTATTGGCTGAGCAAGATGCTTTAAACCATGCTCAGAGTTCCAAGGCTGCCAACTTTTTTGGGCAACCTTGTGCTGCTTTAATGTCTACTGAGAATGTCCAGTCACATTCTATGAAGGAAATGTTAAACAACTTACTGAACTCTGGCCTAACCACAAATCTTAGTGATGGTTGTGAGGAAACTGACGATGATGATCTGGTAGCCATGATTGCTAAAACTTTTAATAGGTTTAAGCATAAATCTAATCGATTTAATGGGTCCAATATTGCTTCCAGTTCAATTTCTATGGATAAGGCTAATCTTACCTGCTACAAATGTGGTAAGAAAAGCCATTTCATGAAGGAATGCAGATCTAGTCAGATGAACAACCAAACTGGTACCATTGTCCCAAACTTTGTTAAAACTGATGATTATAAGGCCAAATACAAGAAACTTAAGGCCCAGATTGCTCTCATGTCACTTGAACAAGAAAAGGAGAAAGAAAAGAACAAGTGCATGATGGCTCAAACTGAAGGGAAATGGGAACTCTCTGATGATTCATCTGATGATGAAGAAGAGATTAGAGATGTGTGTTTCATGGCATTGGAGAATCAACAACCAGTGGTGAAAGATGATGTTGTGTCAGGAAGATGGGTTGACATCATTTTAAAAAAGGTAAGGGATTATGATGTCGAGATAGATTCAGAATTGAAACTGGATATTGCTGAATCATTGAATGATGACTTGTTATTTGTTGAAACCATGAGAACTGACTGTGAAAGATACTTAGAAACAGTTTTGGTTGAATTTAACAACATGAAAGGTCAAATAAATGATTTGCAAAGTGCCCAGTTGGCTCTTAAAGAGTCAGATTTGAAAAATGAGGCATTGGAAAGAGATAACCAAAAACTAAAATTTGATCTTGAAAAGGAACACATGGTTATCAATTCTTGGGTACAAGCATCTGGTAAAAATTATGACGCTTTTTCTAAAACCATTGATGCTCAAAAAATTGCCTGGAAATCTGGTGATCTTCAGATGGCAGCTGTTTTACCCACAATTCACCAATCGCCAGAATCTGTTAGAGTTGAAACTCCTTATGATTCCTCTGACATTGTCAAATCTGAATCCACTAAGACCAACCTTGTTGAGGTCAAAACTGGTGCCAAGAAGGCTAAAGCTCCAGTTAAAAAGGAATCTGGTGACAATCCTTTACCTCACAAGTCAAATGAGTCCTCAACTCAAAAGACTAAAACCCCCGCTGAGCCCATGTCCATAGGCCAGCAGCCTGATGAAAAAAACATTTTGTTGAAAATGGAGAGTCAACTCCAAAATTTGTCAAGGCAGGTACAAAGTTGTACTGCCAGAATTAAAGATTTGGAAGGAGCTGCATCTTCTTCAGTTGAAAAACAAAATGTCAAAACTCCTCCTCAAAAACAAAAGATAAAACAATCTGCTCAGAAAGGAGCAAACATCGAAAAGAAAAAGGAGGTTAATGTTCCACTAAAACCAATTGTTTTTACTCCAGAAGCTGGAGAGAACCCTCTAGTTTCTTCATCCAGTTCTACACCAAGTCAAGCTCCTGGGACTTCTCATAAGAAGTCCAGTAGACCCATCAAGAAAAGATGGGTTCACAAAAATAACTAATCACTTACTTGGGTGTGCAGGGCGATCGAAAGAAAAATATTTGGTATCTGGACAGCGCAGCTGGCCGGACTATGACCGGATGGAAGAGTTCACTGTCTGCGATGGACCAGCAGTGACATTTGGTAATGATGGAAGTGGGAAAACTGAAGGATATGGTGTTGTTGACAATGGGCAGATCCAGTTTACAAAAGTTGCGTTTGTCAATGGTTTGAAATATAACCTGATAAGTGTCAGTCAACTTTGTGATGATGGATATAGGGTACTGTTCGACATTGCTCAAGGCACTGTTTTTAACAAGGATTGGAAGGTAGTCATGATTGCACCAAGAAAAGGGAATGTTTACATCATGGACATGGAGCCTTCTCCAAAAGAGCATTGTTTCTATGTTAAGGCTGATGAGGACACCAACTGGCTATGGCATAAACGGTTATCCCACCTTAATTTCAAAAATTTCAACAAGTTGTCAAGGAAGCAACTGGTTGATGGGATACCTTTGTTTTCCTTTAAAAAGGAGAAGCCATGTCCAGGGTGTGAAATGGGCAAAAAGAAAAGAGCCAGTTTCAAGACCAGGCAAAATTTCAGTATCACTGAACCTCTTCACATGCTTCATATGGATCTCTTTGGTCCAGTGAATGTTCAAACTAAAGCTGGTAAGAGATACACTTTAGTTGTGGTTGATGAATACACCAGATTTTGTTGGGTGATATTTATCAGATCAAAGAGTGATGCACCTGGTGAAATTATCTCTCTCATCAAGAGAATTGAACTCAAGTATACCAAGAAAGTGTGTCAGTTGCGAAGTGATAATGGTACAGAATTCATTAATAGAGAATTGGAGACATTTTGCACTGACACTGGCGTTTCTCAAAACTTTTCGTCAGCTCGTTCTCCAGAACAAAATGGTGTGGTCGAAAGGAAGAATCGCACATTGATTGAAGCTGCCAGAAGTATGTTATCTGAATCTGGTCTTCCCACCTGTTTTTGGGCCGAAGTTGTGGCAACTGCTTGTCACACCCAAAACCGGTCAGTTTATGTCAAGAGACACAGGAAGACTGCCTATGAAGTCCTCAGGAATCGTAAACCAAATATTGGATACTTTCATGTATTTGCTTGTCCAGTTTACATCTTAAACGATTCCAGTCAGTTGGGAAAATTTGATGCAAAAGCTGACGAAGGTGTCTTTGTGGGGTATTCAGATATTAGAAAAGCCTATAGAGTTTATAATTATAGACTCCAAAAGGTACATGAGACAATTCATGTCACATTCGATGAATCAAATGAAGCAATCAACAAAAGATCAACCCTTGATTTATCTTCAGTTGTCCCGGTTGATTTTGGTGTATCTGATCAGGTTCATCAATCAGTTACTGCACCAAAAAATGTTTCCAGACATCAAGTCTTGGAACCAGTTACGGAAAAGAAGAACTTCAGTGACACCTCATTTTATCCTTCTATCAGTTTTAACCTACCTGAAAAACTGGTAATTGGATCTGATGTACGTGCCACAACAACATCAGAACCAGTTGAAGCTTCTCCAGTTCTTCAAGGTATACCTTTGTTTGAAGAAAATCATGTTAACTCTTCAGTTGACACTGATGATGAAGTTGAAGTAGTTTGGACTGATCCTCCTCCAGTTGCTACATCTGTTGGAGATCGTCAGGTGTCTTGCACTGATGTTGTAGTATATCAACCTAGTCAATACACTAAATGGACTGCTACTCATCCCATCGAGCAGATTATTGGCAATCCAGATAGTAGGGTTCAGACTAGAAGAGCTACAAGTGATCAATGCTTGAACGTCACCTTCTTATCACTGATTGAACCGAAGACGATTGACGAGGCTATGGAAGATCCAAGCTGGGTTGAAGCTATGCAAGAAGAACTCAACCAGTTCGAGAGGAACAATGTTTGGGAGCTTGTTCCTTGTCCTCCAGGGTTAAAGAGGGAACCCATTGGAACAAGGTGGGTCTACCGGAACAAGATGGATGAAGATGGCAACGTTATAAGAAACAAAGCAAGATTGGTTGCCAAGGGTTACTGTCAAGCAGAAGGAGTTGATTTCGATGAAACTTTTGCTCCAGTTGCAAGACTTGAAGCCATCAGAATTTTCTTGGCTTATGCTGCTAACTTGCAATTCAAGGTCTTCCAGATGGATGTAAAAAGTGCGTTTCTGAATGGCACGTTGGAAGAAGAAGTGTATGTTACGCAGACTCCAGGCTTCATAAATGAAAAGCATCCTCATTGGGTATATAGACTGAACAAAGCTTTGTATGGTCTTCGACAAGCCCCAAGAGCCTGGTATGAAACTCTTACTAAACATCTTCTCAAAAATGGTTTTGAAAGAGGTGCAATAGATAATACCTTGTTTATCTTGAAAGAAAAAGGTAATATCTAGCTTGCTGGTACAAATTTATGTTGATGATATTATATTCGGGTCAACTGATGATGAAATGTGTAAAAGGTTTTCGAAAATTATGTCTCAAGAATATGAGATGAGTTTAATGGGTGAATTAACATTTTTCTTAGGTTTACAAATCAAACAAACCATGGATGGTATTTTTCTTAACCAAGAAAAATATGTCAGAGATTTGTTAAGAAAATACAAATATGATTCTATCCCATCTAAAACCACACCTATTTCAGCTCCATTAAATTTGGATTTTGACCCAAATGGCAAACCAGTGGACCAAAAAAAAATATCGTGGAATGGTTGGTTCACTGATGTATTTAACTGCCAGTCGACCAGATATAATGTTTGCAACATGCTTATGTGCCAGATTTCAGGCAAATCCAAAAAAATCACACTTGCATGCTGTTAAACGCATTTTCAGGTACCTGAAAGGGTGCCCTAGCCTTGGTCTTTGGTATCCCAAAGGCTCAGGGTTGGATCTAATGGGTTATTCAGATTCAGATCATGCAGGTTGTAAGATTGATAGAAAATCCACAACTGGTGGATGTCACTTCCTAGGGGAAAAACTGGTGAGTTGGACCAGTAAGAAGCAGACTTCGGTCTCAATGTCTACTGCTGAGGCAGAATATATTTCTGCGGCCAGTTGCTGTGCCCAGATTCTCTGGATCAAAAACCAGTTACTTGATTATGGTATGAAATTCACAAGAACCCCAATCTTTTGTGACAACACCAGTGCAATTGCTATATCTCACAACCCAGTGATGCACTCAAAGACAAAGCATATTGATATCAGGTATCACTTCATTCGTGATCATGTTATGAAAGGAGACATTGAAATACATTTCATCCCCACTAATAAACAGTTAGCTGATGTTTTTACAAAACCTCTTGATCAGAAAACTTTTAAACATCTCATCAGTGAACTGGGTATGTTAAATCCTCATTAAACTGGAGAGGCCCTTCAGTTGAGGATGGTCCAGGTGATCATTGATTGGTTGGAGATTGAACGCCTTGATGTACTCAAAGACTAGTCATTGATCAAATGGATCACATTTTTAGGGGGAAAAGACTCAAAATATCTTTCAAAATAAAATTTGTTTTTATTGAAAAATGCAACTGAAAGTCATCAGTTGAAACTGGCATCTGAAAAAATTTCTCCAGGTTGCTAGTTTGGTCTTGTCTCAAAATGGTGGTCAGCCAGATTTCATAACGTTATGTTTTACTTGGTGGATACTTGTGACACGTGATGTTACTCGAGTGCTCACCTCGCACTCACAAACGTCACCTGACATGTCTTACGTGTCAAGACTTTTTTGCTGAAATGTACTGCACTTTTTATGGGTATTGATGAAGTTAGTGGGTGAGTGGGAATACCAGCCGTCGTAGCATTAAATGCTTGATGGGAGGTATTAAATATTTTTGAATTCTCAAAGTTTCTGAAAATCAATTTTTTACAAATTATTTCAAAATTTGGGGACTAAAAATATCTTTTCGTATATATCTTGGCAATATTTTACTGCCTATATATACCCCCACCAAATATCCGTCTCATTTACTTCACTCAAAAATTCCTTTCATTTACTCTTCCAATCATTCACAATTCGAGATCCCTTTCTCTCTTTCTTCTTTAAGTCCAAAACCCTAAATCCAATATCACAAATGGCTCCTAAATCATCTTCTTCTTCATCTCGTTCTCGTGATGTGAATTTACTCACTGCTGAGTATACTCCATCACAAAATGTTACTCATGCCACTGGTGCTCCGATTAGTTCTAAACTTATCAAATTAAATCCAAATAATCCAATGGCATCTCTTCAAGGGCACCAGGCCGCTGACTCTCTTATAGGGAAAATGCAATCCTTTCTTCGGATTTCTCCCCTCAGCCATGCCTTCTCTTTGTACCCAAACAAGCTGTTTCACGACTACTTGTGCGAGTTCTGGTACACTGCTTCTCTTTCAGAGGACTGCTCATCCATCTCCTTTTCTTTAAAGGATGGGTCAGTCCCGTGTACCATCACCGCTGAAACAATGAGGGTAGCCCTTAACCTCAACTACTGGAGACATAATGAAAGTCCAGTGGTGATTCCCTCCAATATAAATTTTCGTCAAGTCTTCCTTGACATGGGGAATAAGGAGATGTTGGAGGGGGATGTTTTGAAGACCAAGGGGTCCATTACTATGAGAGGGCTTTCACCATCCTGGAAGTTCTTTATGGTCCACTTGGTGGAAAGTTTGGGAGGGAGTTCTGGTGGATTGGACCAGATAAACTCCTTGCAGGTCTGTTCATGCCCCTCGCACTCTTGTGGAGACTTCAGGTAAAGGGAAGGAGATGGTGGTTGCTACCAGTACTGAGGCTGGTGAGTAGGTGTTTGAAGTGTTTGATGATGTGGTGAAGGGGAGTGTTGATAAGGGAAAGGCCATTGCTGATGAATCTATGGAACCGGCCACCGATGCACCCATGTTGGAAACTGGCAATGTTGATTTGTTGCCTCCAGTTACTGAAAGCGAGAGTCAGAAGTTAGCAAGAGTGGGATACCTGGTCAAGGAAAGGAAGAAACAGATGAAAGTAAACCAATTTGAATCAAGAAAAAATCTTCTAACCCCTCTTGTTGATATTACTGATGCTCAACTCCTTGGCTTGACACTTGTTGAATACAAGAAAATCAAAGAAGATCCAAGGATAGTCAATGCACTGAAGGAGATGCTTGAAGTTGAACTGGACAAACACTATCAGGATGATGAGGCTGAACTGGATGCCAAGTGTTTGAATGTGTCAGTGGAAAAGGCCAGAGAGATTAGGTCTGAAGGGATTCTCAAGAGAACTGAGCAGGTAAAGAAGGTGGTCACCAAAGTGTTGAATCCACCCAAGTCCAAAGGAAGAAAACAAAAGGCTTTGGCAAGGGATGCAAATCTAAGGACTTGGGTAGAACCATCTGAACCCACAACTGATGATATTCGAGCTGCTACTCAAAAGCTGAGCACGAGCAAGATTAAACTGACAAATGAATCCGAGGCTCGCACATATTTGTCTGATGTACAGCGTCGAAGGCACAATAGAGGTAAGATTACTGATATTAAAGTTTCGATCAAGCCTGGTGCTAAGCATTTTGTTGTTGAGGTACAATACTTTGGTGGACCTAAGAGAACGACTGAGAACCCGGATGTCTATCAGTATGGTCATTCTGAGCATGTAGAGATGTTGAGGCTGCTGGAAGGGAGGCAAAGGAAGAACAAGGTTGAAAAGGGCTGGGAGTACGTATTGCAAAATCTTATCAAGTTCAAGGAAAACATTGAGGAAAGATTAGGCCTTGATCTTGAGGACACACAGCCAATTTCATCAGTTACAAAAAGAAGGAAAACTGGCGAAGGGCCATCTGTTTAAGTTTTCCTTCTATCTATCTGCTTGTAATTTTTTTACTTTCTTGTAACTTATTTGTAAATGTTATGTATATACAAGTTGCCAGATTGTAACTCACAAATAAGATATCTGATAAGATATACAATCAATTAAAACAAAATCCAAGACATTTGATGATCTATAAAAATGTCTTGGAAACTTAATAGGTTTTATTAAACTCAAGTATTTCAAACTTAAACTTGTATAGAAACAAGTTTGAAATACTTGGCAATATTTCAGGACAATTAGGGGGAATTTGTTAGGTCCAGTTTAAGCTAAACTGGAGCTCTCCAGCGACATCTAGAGAGCATGCAGAATTGTCCGAAATATTAGAAGTCCAGTTGCATTGTACAGGTTTAGTAACTGATGACTTCCTCCAGTTGAGATCTGAAGACTAGAATCTGAAGACCTTCCAGTTGAAGTCAAAGACAACAAATGGAAGACAGAGATTGGCAATGGAAGCGAAGCCCAGTTGACAATCTACCAAATCAATCAACTGGAGAATCCTCCAGTGTAAATGCTCTTACAAAGCTTTACACTGATTACGAGGAGGACCTTTTTACTCTACATCCTTTTAACCGGACAATGATATTGTTCCTGGATAAAGGTGCAAAGATGTAGAGTGGTTGAATAAAGTAACCTTTTGTCTTACTTTATTTAGCACACACAAAGGATTATTTAAATAATACTTTTGTGTGCTGTCAACCATATTTGTACGTCGAAGTTGAGATCCCCATGCTCAATCTTCGACTATAAATAGAGATCGCTGCACAAGCTTTTTCAACAACTTTGCAAATACATATATTTTGCAATATTGGTGAACTTGTGCAACATTCTCTCAATCGCAAAAAGGAACATTTCACAACTTTAAGTGTTTCGATTGTTTAGGAGAATTTCCAAGTTTAGATCAATTGTAATTCATGGGTTGTTAGGATATTTACATTCATGTATTATCTTGGTTCCGCAACAACCTTGTATTTTATTTAAACAATCAATAAATAAAATACACTTGAAAATTAAATATTGTCTCACCAATTTATATACTTGACATTTATATTATTGCATTGTATTAATTTACGTATTCTGTCACCTTAATACATTTACTCCAGTTAACCTGGTACACAATTAATCTAAACTGGTCATATCCAGATTAATTGATTGTGTTGCAAAGTTCACTCACCATCGACATAGAGGTGTCTTCAGCACCCATCTAGTAATAGTTGGGACTTACAACCTCATTCTCCAAACATTCCCATGTCAAGGAGTACCTGGCGATAGTTTATGTTATGGGAAATGACTACTGGAGTCTCACCTTCCCTCCAGTAGTTGAGATGCAGAGCATCTCTCACAGTATCTGCTGTGATGGTACACGCAACTGTTCCATCCTTGTGAGAGAAAGAAATGGATGAACAGTCATCAGCGAGTTGTGTAGTGTACCAGAATTCATACAAGTAGTCATGGTACAACTTGTGTAGATTGAGAGAAAAGGTCGCACCAATGGGAGAATCTAGAAGGAAATGTTGGATTCTTCCGATGAGAGAATCGGAGGCTTGAACCCCTTTCAAAGTAGCCATGGGATTATTAGGGTTCAATTTTATCAATTTTGCCTCAGGGGCACCATGTGCACGATTTATTTGAGAGGATGGATTGTATGCAACATTGAGCAAATTAATGTCTCTGCTGCGAGAAGATTTGGGAGCCATTTGATTATAAATAAAGAAACTATTGAAATTTTGATGATTAGGGTTTTGATAATAAGCAGAGAGAAAATAGTAATTGTTGATGATTGGAATTGAATTAAAGAATGTGAAACGAAAGTGAATAAGTGAAAGTAAATACGGGGTATTTATAAGCTGGAATCACAATCCCAAAGAATAAATAAGAATATTTTATTATCAAAAATCAAAACTTTTAGATATTTTGTTAAAAATAAGTTTGAATTTTGAGCCAAAACATTCAATTCCTAGTGTCAGCATTAAATGCTACGACGGCTTATATACCCACTCGCCCACTAACTTTTCACAATTCCAATAAAAGTACATCCTTTTACAACATGGTAATGACACGTCATGTGATAGTTGTGAGTGGGTTTAAACACTCGAGTATTATCACGTGTCACACAACTGACCAAGTATTCTTACCGTTATGAAAATCTGGTTAACCTCCAGTTTGAAGATGAGACAAAACATTTATACTGGGGAAACAGTCCAGTGTCAGTTTCAACTGGAGAACTCTCTAGTTGCAAAAGCAATATTTTTGTTAGAAAAATGTTTTGAGTCTTTTCCCCCTAAACATGAGATCCACTTGATCAAGGACTGGTTTTTGAGTACATCAAGGCGTTCAATCTCCAACCAATCAAGGATCACCTAAACCATCCTCAACTGGAGGGCCTCACCAGTTTAATGAGGATTTAACATGCCCAGTTCGCTGATGAGATTTTGAAAGGTTTTCTCATCAAGAGGTTTTGTAAAAACATCAGCTAACTGTTTGTTAGTGGGAATGAAATGAATTTCAATATCTCCTTTCATAACATGGTCACGAATGAAATGATACCTGATGTCAATGTGTTTTGTTCTGGAGTGCATCACTGGGTTGTGAGATATCACAATTGCACTGGTGTTGTCACAAAAAATTCGGGTTCTTGAGTACTTCATACCGTAATCAAGTAACTGGTTTTTGATCCAAAGAATCTAGGCACAACAACTGGCCGCAGAAATGTACTCTACCTCAACAGTTGACATTGAGACCGAAGTCTGCTTCTTACTGGTCCAACTCACCAGTTTTCCCCCTAGGAAGTGACATCCTCCAGTTGTTGACTTTCTATCAATCTTACACCCTGCATGATCTGTATCTGAATAACCCATTAGATCTAACCCTGAGCCTTTGGGATACCAACGACCAAGGCTAGGGCACCCTTTCAGGTACCTGAAAATGCGCTTAACAGCATGCAAATGTGATTCTTTTGGGTTAGCCTGAAATCTGGCACATAAACATGTTGCAAACATTATATCTGGTCGACTTGCAGTTAAATACATCAGTGAACCAACCATTCCTCGATATTCTTTTTGGTCCACTGGTTTTCCATTTGGGTCAGAATCCAAGTTTAAAGGAGCTGCAATAGGTGTGGTTTTAGATGAGATTGAATCAAATTTGTATTTTCTTAACAAATCTCTGATATATTTTTTTTGGTTGATAAAGATACCATCCAAGGTTTGTTTAATTTGTAGACCTAAGAAAAACGTTAATTCTCCCATTAAACTCATTTCATATTCAGTAGGCATGATTTTTGAAAACTTTTCACACATTGCATCATCAGTTGACCCAAATATAATGTCATCATCATAAATTTGTACCAGTAAGATATTACCTTTTTCTTTTAAGATAAACAAGGTATTATCTATTGCACCTCTTAAAAAACCATGTTTAAGAAGATGTTTGGTTAAAGTGTCATACCAGGCTCTGGAGGCTTGTCTAAGACCATACAAAGCTTTGTTCAGTCTATATACCCAGTGAGGATGCTTCTCATCAATGAAGCCTGGAGTCTATTTAACATACACTTCTTCTTCCAATGTTCCATTTAGGAATGCACTTTTGACATCCATCTGGTAGACTTTGAATTGCAAATGGGCTGCATAAGCCAAGAAAATTCGTATGGCTTCAAGTTTAGCAACTGGAGCAAAAGTCTCATCAAAATCAACACCTTCGGAGCTGACACACTTTCTTGGTATACTTGAGCTCAATTCTTTTGATGAGAGAGATGATTTCACCAGGTGCATCACTTTTTTATCTTATGAACACCACCCAACAGTATCTGGTGTATTCATCAACCACAACTAAAGTGTATCTCTTACCAGCTTTAGTTTTAACATATGTAGCATGTGAAGAGGTTCAGTGATGCTAAAGTTTTGTCTGGTTTTGAAACTGGCTCTTTTCTTCTTGCCCATCTCACACCCTGGACATGGCCTTTCCTTTTTAAAGGAGATTAAAGGTATCCCATCCACCAGTTGTTTTCTTGATAATTTATTGATGTTTTTGAAATTTAGGTGGGATAACCTCTTATGCCACAGCCAGTTGGTGTCCTCATCAGCTTTTGCATAGAAACAATGCTCTTTTGGAGCTGGTTCCATGTCCATTATGTACACATTTCCCTTTCTTGGAGCAATCATTACCACTTGCCAATCCTTGTTAAAAATGGTGCCTTGTGCAACATCGAACAAAACTCTGAAGCCATCATCACACAGTTGACTTACACTGATCAGGTTATATTTTAAATCATTTACAAATGCAAGTTTAGTGAATTTGACTTGTCCATTGTTAAGCACACCATATCCTTCAGTTTTTCCACTAGCATCATTACCAAAAGTCATTGTCGGTCCATCTTGGACAGTGAACTCTTCCACCAGGGGCTTACATCCTGTCATAGTCCGTCCAGCTGCGCTGTCCAGATACTAGATATGCTTCTTTTGATCGCCCTACACACCCACAAAATTATTAGTTGTTTTTGTGAACCCGTCTTTTCTTGATGGGTTCACTGGACATCACTTGAGAAGTCATAGTTGATTGTTGAAGGGTGGAACTGGAGGCTGAAACTGGAGCTTGTTCAATTACTTCAGATCCATGAGTAAAAACAATTGGTACTTGGTATTATCTTCCCTTTCCATTTTCAGTTTTGGTTCCAGATGGAGCCTTTTGTTTTTGTTTAGACTTAGAAGGGGTTTTGACATTTAGTTTTTCAACTGAAGGAGAGGAGGCTCCTTCCAGTTTTTTGATTATGGCAGAACAACTCTGAACCTGTCTAGACAAAAGTTGGAGTTGACTGTCCAGTTTCAGTAAATTGTCATTTTCTCCAGACACCTGACCCTTGGACTTAGGTTCAGTTTGATTCTTGGTCTTAGGATTCTTGGGCTCCTTTGACTTTTGAGGTAAAGGCTTTTCACAATCAACCTTTTTAACTGAAGCTTTAGCCTGATTGGCTCCAGTTTAACCTCAACAGGGGTGATTTTAACAGATTCAGTTTTGAAATTCTTAGGTTGATCATAAGGTGTTTCAACCTGAAGAGATAAAGGTAATGCATGGAGATCTGGTATGGCAGCTGCCATTTGAAGATCTCCAGATTTCCATGCATTCTTTTGGGCATCAATTGTTACTGAAAAAGCATCATAATTCTTCTCAGATGCATTAACCCATGACTTGATAATCTTTTTTTCTTTCTCATGATCAGATTTTAAACTTTGATTTTCAAGTTTTAATGATTCGATTTTCAAAACTGATTCTTTTAAAGCCAACTGGACACTCTGCAAGTCATTCAACTGGGGTTTTACATTGTTTAATTCAATTAAAATTGTTTCCAGATATCTTTCACTATCAGTTCTTACAGTTTCAACAAAGAATAAATCACCATTGAGTGATTCAGCAATGTCCAGTTTCAATTCAGGGTCATCCTGCTTATCATAATCACATACCTTTTTCAGAATGTTGTCCACCCTTCTTCCTGCAATGACATCATCATTCACCAGATGTTGCTGTTGATCTTCAAGTGCTATAAAACACATATCCCCAATCTCTTCTTCATCATCAGATGAATCATCAGAGAGTCCCATTTCCCTTCAGTGTTTGCCATCATGCATTTATTCTTTTCTTTTTCTTTTTCAAGGGACAAGAGGGCAATTTGTGCCTTAAGCTTTTTATATTTAGCTTTATATTTATCATCAGGCACATTGTAGGTTGGGATAAGGGGACCAGATTGATTGTTCATTTGACTAGACCTGCAATCCTTCATAAAGTGACCTTTCTTATCACACTTATAGCAGGTAGGATTGGCCTTGTCCAGAGAGTTGGAGCTGGAAGCATTGTTGGAACCATTGAATCGATTAGATTTGTGCTTTAAACCTATTAAAGGTTTTTGCAATCATGGCTACCAGGTCATCATCGTCAGTTTCATCACAACCAACACTGGTCTCAGTGGTTAACCCAGAGTTCAATAAGTTGCTTAACATCTCCTTCATAGTATGTAACTGGATATTCTCAGAAGAAATTAAGGCAGCACAAGGTTGTCCAGTGAAACTGGTTCCCTTGGAACTTTGAGCAAGGTTTATGGCATCCTGTTCAGCCACAAGTCTTGCAGCATTGTTATCCTCTGTGAATCTAAAGGCTCCATAGAGAGATGCAAGAGTGTGACTGTGCAGGGTTTTACCTTGTCTTAGGACAAGAATTATGTTTTCTCATATGGATGGAAGAACATCACAGAATTTCTCAAGAAGAATGTCTTTGTCTTTTTCAATACCCAACCCTCTTAACTGAATGATAAGACTAGTAAATCTGGTGTAAGTACCAGTTAGACTTTCATTGGGTAAAGCAAAGAAGGATTCATACTTTTTGTTCAGAATAACCTTTCTAGTGACAATGGTGTCCTCACCTCCTTCAAACTGAATGACTAATTCATCCCACATTGCCTTGGCACTGGGAAACAACACAAGTGTTGGAATTAAGTCTTCAGGGACAGCAGCAAGAATCATGTTTTTCAGTCTGGTATCCAAGTCTACCAGTCTGCGATCCTCATCTGACCAGTGGTCTTCTGGTTTTTCTCTGGACCCTCTTCTTCCAGTTGGATCAAGAAAAGGACTTACCCCAAGAGACATGGGTATATAGGTTCCATCCTTAAGGATTTTTAACATATACCTTTCAATCCCACCAAAATGCAGCAGCATTCTGGCCTTCCATGTCCCAAATGTTTCACCATTCCTATCAAATTTGGGAACAGGAGTATTTGAGTAATGGACATGGACATGGTTTGGGGCATTAGGAGGAGAAGGAGGAGGATTGTTATTAGCATTTTGATTAGGTATGGTATTGTTAATATTAGTGTTTTCATCATTACCAGGACCATTCTCACCTTTAGTAGTAGACATCTTAGCAGATCTAGGCAATTATGTTAGCCTCCTGCTCTGATACCACTTATTAGTCCCAACTCAAGAGATAGTACTAACTGAAGACACCTCTATGTCAATGGTGAGAGTTCTTTGCAATATAATCACTGAACTGGAGACGACCAGTTACAGTGATTGTATACCAAGTCCTTGAATAGATTACTTAGCAGGTGATAAAGAGAAAGACAATGCAATAAATAAATATACCAAAGTAAAATGGTGAGACCAAGTTGTAATTTTCAAATGTATTTTATTTATTAATACTAAATAAAATACAAGGTTGTTGTGGAACCAAGATAATACATAAATGTAAATATCCTAACAACCTATGAAATACAAATGATCTATACTAGGAAATTCTCTTTTAACAATCGAAACACTTAAAGTTGTGAAGTGTTCCCTTTTACGATTGAGAGAATATTGCACATGTACACCAAGAATATTGCAAAAGTCTGAATATGCAAAGTTATATTCTTGTTGTGCAAAGACCTCTATTTATAGACAAAGTTGGCATTGGGAATCCAACTTTGTCGTATAAATATGGTTGACAGCATTTAAGGAAACTAAGTAAGTTCCTTTGAAATGCTTGATAAGGTAAGTCAAAACATTACTTTATATAACCTGCTTTATGCACTTTTGTACTTTAATCATAGACAAATGATATTGTCTGTATAAAACTGCATAAAGCAAAAAGGTCTTCCTCGTAAACAATGTAAAGCATTGTAAAGGCTTTAAACTGATATTCTCCAGTTTCGATCTGAGTAGGATGCCAACTGGGCTTCGCTGCTGATGAGGTGAGGTACAAATACTACCTTAGATAAATGATTTGAACGAAAGAAAAAATAAATAAATCGTGAGGCTGTGGGAAGGAAATGCAAAAGATGATCAATGAAAGAATCCTATAATGTTAGGATGGAGACATGGTTGGGTATGGAGAAACATGTAAGAAAGGGAGTTTCTAAAGGATAAGGCTTAGGCTTAAGCCGCTCCCCCAACCAATCCCTAGCCAAATACCCATCCGTGTCCCCAGCCAAGTGCCCAGCCGTGTGCCGAGCCAATACCCCAGCCAAATGCCAGCCGATACCCTAGCCAAGTGCCAGCCGATATCCCCAGCCAATTCCTAACATATATATATATATCACGATAAAGAAAAGACTTCTTAAGGAATTCGTCAAGGACTTCCTCAGCAAATCCCTTAGGAACTTCCTCAGCAAATCCCTTAGGAACTTCCTCAGCAAATTCCTTAAAGAACTTCCTTGGGGATTCCCCCTTATTTTGCTTTTAGGAAAGACTCTCCTAACGAACAAGGATTGATTGATAGTAACAAGGATATAGACATAATATAAAAAGAATATTATAATTCGGGAATGTTCTAATTATTCTTCGTACTGACATTTTGGATTCAGAGGCCAGGCCCATATCGGGCCCAAAGTACGATGTTGCCCTAATTCATGCCTATATATACATCCAATCATTATATGTGAGGACATTCAATTCAATACAATATAACTTTACACACAATCATATTCGTACAGTACACATATATTCATTACAACATTCTCTGAATATAGATATTTACCATCATCAATCAATCATCACATATAATCATATTACATTCTTATCCTCCATAGATCGATACATCTCTATGGGAAAGTCATCATACACCTTAGATTCGCAAAGAATTTAGTAGGTTTGCACTACTTTGTAGGAGATCATGATGATTTTCTTGGTTAACCCCCTTCAATGATTGAGCTCCTCATTTTCATGCTCAAACAGCTGCCATTGTCATTCTTTATCTTCCATTTGTTGTCTTTGACGTCAATTGGAATGTCTTCAATTCTGATCAAATCTCAACTGGAGGAAGTCTTCAGTTGCATAAACTGTACGTTGCAACTGGACTTCAATATATTTCTGGACAAATCTTCTGGTCTCCAGATCCAACTGGAGACTGGCCAGTTTGGACGAAACTGGTTCTAACAGAAATGATGAAGGAAGTGGTTAAGGAGATGGTTCCCTCAGGCTTGTCTCCAGATGAGTTGAAATTGTTAAATGAAATTCAGACGAGTCAAGTAAAAACCTTTGAAAATGTTATGACTCAGTCTCGTGACGGACCAAGTTAGGGTTATGGTTATATGGAATAAAAGGAAGAAGATAATATACCTGGGTAGCGTTCGATGGAGGGAAAGACGAAGAAAGGACGGAAAGCAAATGATGAAAACACAATAAAGGGGGAACCCTTATTTTGTGGTAATAAGTTGGTATTTATATGGGTCATAATAATGGGTAACTACCCAGTGAAAAATAACCCTAAGAGATGTGCCAACAAGTTGCTACTAAAGGATAAAAGGTCATTATGGCTTATGGATTAGTGAAGCATCGGAGCAGCGAAGAACGTTCCTTTTGACTTCGAAGGTATGACACTTATTTTGTTATTTGATTTGTTAAGTCTAATGCGATATTTTACAGATAAAATCTCCCATCAGACTAGGGGGCCTGATGATATACCCATACGGAGCTCTAGCTCCGTACTCGAAGCAGAAGCAGAAAACGAAGTCATCTTCGTACAGGTAAAGCTATAACGGAGCTCGACCTCCGCTTAACATAATTACCCCGGATCTCCAAAGGTAACGAATACCCGGCTCCGAGGAGATATACAAGAAAGATCGAATAATAGATCTTTCCTATAATTGTCGAAAGTTTTCATCAAAAACGTACCGAAAACGCACAAAACTGGACCGAAAATTTTTCGAACGCTACTAAACTTCAAATCTCCATGAATCATGTCATTTTAAGACCATGGGCAAAAATTATTTTTCCCGCCAAAAACATATATATATATATTTTTTGGTTTTTCTACTACCCTGTCTTGTGTGCTTCATAGGATATGTCTGCACATAAAGTTGGAACCTCTTTACTCGATTGGCTTCTTGTTATAAGATTCAAACAAGGAAGTATACATCTTCGTGATAATGCAACCACGAATTTGATTCAGATCGACATATCATCTTCAGCATGACGTCAGTGCGAAGTAAAGAATACTAAGGCATGACATAAGCACGAACTTGATTATAAAAATGTGATTATCTTCGTGGTGTTGTCAGCACGAGGGAAAGTCCTCTTCGTGATGACGTATACATGAACTTAATCAGAATTCGTGATATCTTGTCCATGAACTCGTGGTAACGTCAGCATGAAATAAACATCTTTGTGGTGACATCATCGTGAACTTGATCCACTTCGTGCTGATGTAAGCATGAAGTCGTAAATTTCACGCGAAGAACTGAGTTTGTGCTGATGTAAGCACTAAGCAGAACTCTCTTCGTGCTGATGTAAGCACGAAGTAACACGCGAATTTCACCATCTTCACGAATTTGAACACGAATTCAACAGAAAATCCTCAATTCAGATCGCGATTGGGAACAAAATCGTTCCCCCCGCTCTTATACCAATTGAAAGTGCAGTTTGGATCGATTAAATCATGATCTAACAGCATCTAAGTGTGCGGAATCCACTTAGATTCGTCTTTGAGGTTTCTGATAAAATCGAGACATATATGTACGAATTACATAAAGAATAAGAGATAAGAATAGATGTAAAACTCGTGAATATCATTAATCATATGAATATTACACCAAATTGAGTATACATCTGACTGGCACGGGGTATAGATCTCTACCCCGTGCGAGATGAATAGTTTATGTTGCAACTCAAACCAATAACCCTAAATTGTAACCTAAGTCTAGTATATATAGGCTGCTACATGGGCTGGGCTTCCATCTCGTTCGTGGGCTACGCATATCTTCACACGAACTGCTACCTCGTGCTGACGTCATCACGACCTAGAAGAAATCTTTTCTTCTTCATAATCAGCCCATAGAATTGCATTGCGACGGACAATAAAAGCCTCTCAGAAATTGCTTCTACATGATTCCTTTGTGCCTATGTCATTACGACTTGTTGATGTCCTCGTGCTTACATTATCACGAACTATAACCTGACTTCATGCTTACTTTATCATAAGTTATTGCTTAAGTTCTTGTTATATAGAAGATGATCTTAGCTGATAAATGAGTTCGTGCTTACTATTTTACCTTATAGTTTTGTCTATAACTTTCTTAAGGGCTAATTACTTAGATAGTCCCTCAACTTGTCACTGAAACCTTTTCTGGGCTCGAACAAAAAAAAGTTCTATTCAGGGGAAGGAAAACGACTAAAATCTCTTTAGTGGGGCTTCATACAAGTTGTTTGTTAAAAATGTTTTCCAAATCATTTTCTTTGTTTTTTATCTTATATATTGAAGACATGTATATTCCATGTCATATATTTTTAATTTCACATTTCCAAATCAGATTCACAAAGATAAACAACATCATATCAAAATCAAAGATAAACAACATCAGATCGGAATCAAACTCACCAATGTCTTCAAAATCCATAACCAATTAACTACAATTTTCATCCACGGCCATTTCAAAAACAAAAATAAAATCATCTATACCTAATAATAACATGAGAGGATGATTCGAAAGAATAAAAAGTGATAGCAAACCACAATCTACTCTTCACGTTCCTCCGGCGATCCCTTTGTCATCGGAAAATTGAGCAGGTGGTTGTGGTAGTGATTTATGCGTATGTGTTGCAGTTGCTTTGGATCTGTAGTGGATTGGTGTGGTGATTTTTGTAGGTATAGTAATAGTATATGTATATCTAGTACATATTCGGTGGTGGTACTCTTTACTTTATGTGTAGTATAACTATTACAAAGATAATAAGTTTGAAGTTTTCACCATAACCAATGAAAAATAAAAGCACACACGCATAGATATAGATATGGCTAGATATATATATATATAGCAAGAAAGGGTTTTAACAATTAACTAAGAGGACAGTGCTCCATCTTTCTTCTTGTTCCTCTTGTCCTTTTTCTTCTTTTTCTCGCCTGCTTCGGCATTCTTCTTCTTCTCCTGTTTCTTGTGCTGCGTTTTCTTCTTGTTTTCATCAACATCATCATTATCATCCTCTCTCTCTTTTTTTTTTTTTTTTTTTTTGCAGTTGAGTTTTCGGCATATGAATATGGTGCAAGGGTTAATTGTATTTGGATTTGGAAATAAAATGAAAAGAAAGAAAAGATTTTGGTTTAGATCAAGGTGGTGGAATTTAATTTGGGGTTTTTATTAGTTTTATTATTTATGTGATGATACTAGATGATGATGATGATGATGATGGTTGATCATAGGTGCATACATAGGCTCCAACGTGGCATATGCTATGTAAAAAAATAAGTTTTAACCGGCTAATTAGAGTCCACATCAGCTTTTGTAGGTCGCGGCCCCACTAAAAAGATTTTAGCCGTTTTACTTCTCCTGAATAGAACTTTTTTTTGTTCGAGTCCCAGAAAAGGTTTCAATGACAAGTTGAAGGACTTTCCAAGTAATTAACCATTTTCTTAAAATAATTTTTCCTAAGGACTTTTTTACCAGGGGCTCTGCCCCTTGGACCCCTCTTCTAGGGGCGATGCTCCTGGACCCCCGTAATGTTAGGGGATTCTCACTAATATACATGGTTTTATCATTTGTGCCCAAAGGTCAAATGTGATTCTCATGTTGCATTCTTTTCCTAATACATAATGAACACTTAGTATATTGATTCTGCCCAAAAGTGATTTAATATGCTTTTTGTGTTAAAGGTAACATTTTCATGCATAATACACACGATTCTTAATTTTGTGCCAGGAGGTCAAAAGATAAGTGTTGTGTTACATGACCCTAATACTCATGTTTGCTTAGGTATTAGTTATTTCTGCCCAAAGGTGATGTAAAATCTAAGTAGAGCCTTACTTTAGCTTATTGTTTTGGTGTTTACAACAGACTTACCTATCACTAGCTTCATCACTATAATAATGGTCATAGTATCATTACTTTTAGGAACATTACTATTAGCCCCTTAGTTATTTTAAGCACTACTTTAGTTCCATTATTTTAAGATACATTACTTAGTTTGCCTTAGATAGCTAATTATGTTACTATAACTTAACTACTATTAGGCCTACTTATTTTAGGCATTATTATTATAATCTTCTATTTCTTGTATCATTAATTAATATCCTCCTTATTTCCATTGTAGTACCTAACTTAGGCATTGAACCACTATATGATGCAAACTTTGCTTCATGAAATATTAATTACCTCTAACTCTAAAGATGCTAGACTTTGACTATGTCATTCACCATAATAAACGCACTGCTATTATTGCTAACTCTTCCGCATCTCATAAAGCGAATTTAAGAAAGTGGGATACAGCGAATGTCTAAAGCGTATGCAAGTAGCTTAAATACAAAGGAAATAGCATTATTTGTGAACACATAATGTAGATGACTGACATGACTCATAAGCTTGAGAGTTCTAAAATGAAAGTCTTTGACAATTTTCTTGTACATTTTATAATCACCTCATTGCTTTCTCAATATGACACCTTCAAAATTAACTTTAGCGCTTTGAAGGATAAATAGTCGATGACTGAACTAATTGCAATGTGGGTGCAAGAAAATTGTCGCCTTAAGTTGGGTCAACCTGAAGCTATTCACCTTACTACCACTGTTAATTTCATTAAGAGGAAGGATAATAATAGTTTTAAAATTGCAAGTAAAGTTCAAAAGGCTAATAATGGTGTTGTTGTTGCCTCTAGCTCTAAGTCTTTGACAAGAAACCCTAACTACAAATTCAGATTGTACCAAGATTGTCCTAAATTCAAGGAATGACTAGCTGTAACACCCCGCCGTTGGCGGAAACATGAGGTGTCATGAAAAGTATAGCACAACATGGAATCACATAGATAATACTAAAATAAAATAGAATATAGTAGATATATTCCCAACACATGAGTTCAAAGTCATAATGATGCTAGAACAACTTAATACAATAAGTCCATAGATGGTATAGTCCAAGGCATGTAGCCTTAAAGTCTGACATAAGCAATGGAGCATAAATCTCCGAAGTCCAGTCCTAACATCCCTGATTAGCCTCAATACCTGAAAAGTATACTAAAACTTGTCAACACAAAGGTTGGTGAGTTCGTAGGTTTTTGTCAAAAAGTCTAGTCAAAGAAATAAGTCTTTTGTCGATTCTTTTAAGTCAAATAAGTATTTGTTCAATATATAATGAGCAGAGTTACGCCATATAAGTCAAAGTACTCAAGTCTCAAAGTCACAAGTCTCAAAGTCTCAGAGACCTCAAAGTCTCAATGTCTCAAAGTCCGGCCTTACAGTACCTGCCTTAGTCCAAAGTCTCAAGGTCTCAAGTCTCCAATACACAGAAAAAGCACGTCAAATAAGCACGTCATAAAGCACCACAACAAACACATAATCACACACATACAACAAGATAGAAGCACGTCAAATGGCACAAGTAACTCTCTACGCATAGGCTCAATATTGAACATAAACAAAAATTGATAAAACTGTTTTAAAAATAAGTATACTTTTCACCCAAAATTGATAAAATAGGGGCTACGAAACTCACCTGAAAAGTGTTATGACAGTATAATGAAAGAGCACGACAAGCACAATCAAAGTCCATGACAATCAACACCTATCAATAATACATGACAAGTCAAAATGAACGTCTTTTGTCTTAAGTCTTAGCCTATTAGAAATGCCTTTAAGTCCATATGTCTTTATTTTACTTTTAAAAACGACGTTTGTTAAAATTTACGAGACTCGAATAAACCGAACAAGAGTCTAGATTTGACACCAATGACCTTTCTTAAGTTTAAAATACATTATTTTATCAATACAACCTGAATTACATAGCCCAAAATAAGTCTTACTCGAATTTAATCAAAACTAGACGAAACCGGAGATTTTAACCGAAAAGCTTACGAAACCAAAACGAGTTAAGGTTGAGCTCAACCTTATGGTTAAACTCGACCAACTACAGCCCAAAAATGTTATTTTGAAACCATTTAATCATACGTTAATCAATTGGACCAACACTACACTTTTTGGACCAACACTAGAATCGATTATGTGTGTATGGACACGAAAGGCCAAAGAAATCGATTATATGAGTAGGGAAGTGGTTGGACTCGACCATGACAGGTGTAGTTTGACCTGGACAGAGGTCAAAATGATTTTTTTTCCAAGTCTTAAAGGTTCGAGAGTTAAAACAAGTCATTTCGGGTCAAACTAGGAACCTTATGAGCCGTTTAAGCGACAAAAGTCAACAGAGGGTCAACCTAGACCACCAGAGGTCGAGCTAGACCAGGTAGAGGTCGAGCTAGATCAGCCTAGGTCGATCTAGACCAGCCTAGGTCAAGCTAGACCTAGCCGGGGTCGGATTCATACCCGATTTGATAAAAAACGAACGATTTTGACGAGATTTTGTTAAAATAAAGAGATCTAAGGCTAGCCAATTCATACCCATGAGTCTTGATTGCACAAAAGTGTCACGAATCAGTACAAAAAGTGTGAAGTTTGACCGATTTCATACATCATGTGATCGACAATTGCACAACCTTAATCTTGGATACGGAATCGACTAGTTTTAGAGTCTTTTAGCCAAGTAAAGGATATCTTCAATTTTTGTAGTTGCACAAAATCCAAATTACATAAGTGCATAATGTATCAAATCAAAGCCTTAATCATGGTTCAATTCATTTCTTACACACAATTGTTACCGAAATTGCACAATCAACAATCAAACACATGATTCGCGTAGCTTTTGATAAGAACCGAAAGAGTAAACATATATATACATATAAAAACGAAATGGAGAGATTAAGAACAAAACTTACACAAGTTTTTGATGAAGAGAATGATAATATTCACTTGTTTCCTGGTCAAAGATTGAAGCCTTGATTGATTGAAAGCGTTAGAACCGAAATTGAGAGAATGATTTAAGAGAGGGTTTGAAAGACAAACTCTTTTCTTTTATTGTCTATGAAATCGAGAAAAAGTGTTTTTCAAAGATAACCTTAGAGAGAAATCTTATGTGCGTAAAACCTTTTTGATGGAATGAAAGAACAAACTATATATAGGCATGAATATGGTGGAATTCAACCATGGTTGAACTCAACCAGGTCTAACTCGACGAAGTCGACCTCAACCAGGTCGAACTTGACCCATATCAGTAAACTAGACTCTTTTACGAAATTGTGGCCGCTTGAATCGTCAAAAACGGAGTTACGGTTAAAAAGTTATGACCAAAACAAAAATCAACACGTTTTTCAGTTACCGACTTGTTTAATTATTTACATATACCATATTTTGTAGGAACGACACATCTTAAAGCATGGTAAATGATATCCATTGATCCCCTTAATATTTTAAAAGTTTATTTTAGCTTTATTTGGCATTTCTATTAGGCAACTAGTCTTCCTCAAACCTTTTTTTTTCCAAGTCTTAAAAAGTCGAGAACACCCATACTCAATAAACATGTCTTGTCTTATTCATACTCTAACTCATACAACCACACGTTTAATGCCTTAAATTGACAATCATTGACCATATACGAACAGAAAATTATGGTTCGACGAAGGGCTTAGGTGACGGTTGTTACATCATTACCCAGTTAAAAGAATTTCGTCCCGAAATTCAACTCGAACTAGTCCCATTAAACAATTGGGGGTATTTTGTTTTGAAATGATCTTCCCGTTCCCAAGTATACTCAGGCCCTCTCTTTGAATTCCATCGAACCTTGACAAGTGTATACTTGGTTTTCTTTAGTTTCCGCACGTTGCGATCCACAATCTCTAAAGGTTCTTCAACGAAATTCAACTTATCGTCAATCTAGTTTTCGTCCATAGACACATGACGATCTTCTTCAGCTAGACATTTTCGAAGATGCGACACATGAAATACGTCGTGAACTCCCTTAAGCTCTTCCGAAAGTCTTAATCGATAAGCTACCTCGCCAATTCTTTCTAATATCTCGAAAGGTCCAATAAATCTTGGTCCAAGTTTTCCACTCTTGACAAATCTAACCACTCCTTTCCATGGGGAAACCTTAAGAAGTACACGGTCCCCGACACTGAATTCCAAGGGTCTACGTCTGATGTCAGCATACTTCTTTTGACGTTCACGTGCTAATCTAAGTCTCTCTTTAATCTGAATTATTTTCTCGGCAGTCTCTTCAATGCCCAACCAACTGACTATCAACGAAGTCAGCCCACACAACAGGTGATCTACACTTCCATCCATTCAATGGCTTAAAAGAAGCTATATTATTACTCGCATGATAACTATTGTTGTCCAAATATCCTGTCAAATATAGGTGGTCATCTCAGTTACCTCCAAAATCTAAGACACGCGCTCTCAACATGTCTTCCAAAGTCTGAATCGTACGCTCACTCTGACCATTGGTTTGAGGATGGTATGTTGTACTCATGTCTCTTCTAGTCCCAAAAGCATTCTGAAGCCCTCGCTAAAAAGAGGAATTGAAACGAGTATCTCTGTTTGAAATAATCGAAACCGGTACGACATGCGTCGATACGACTTCCTTTACATACTTGCTCACCAATTTCTCTGTGGGATCTTTCTCGCAAATGATCAAGAAATGAGCAAACTTTGTTAGTCTATCAACAATCAGCCATATCATATCATGACTCTCTTTTGTTCTAAGCAGTTTCGTAATAAAACCCATAGTTACACATTTCCACTTCCATTCAGGAATTTCTGGTTGTTTGAGTAATCCAGCAGAATTATGATATTCCACTTTCACCCATAAGCACATCAGCCATCGACTTACAAACTTAGCAACATCCTTCTTCATGTCATGCCACCAATAAAAACTCACGCAAGTCATAGCACGTCTTGTTAACACCTTGTTGTACAGAATACATTGACTTATGAGCTTCATTCATAATCAATTTCCATAAATCGCTAGTGAAAGGAACCTATAGTCTTTTCACGAAATACAAGCCTCCATCGTCTCTTTCATCCAAATGGTATTCTATACCTTGTAGTTCCTTCTTAAGAAGTTCTTTATCGCCAACAACCCTTGTCTATGCTTCTATGATATGATCTCTAACACTTCTTTGCACTGTAATGCTCATCACACGTACTCATCTAGGCTTAACCCTTTCCTTACGGCTCAGAACGTCAGCCACTACATTAGCTTTTCTCGGGTGATCACGAATGTCACAATTATAATCACTAAGTAACTCAAGTCATCTTCTTTGCCGCATATTCAGATCTTGTTTCCTAAAGATATGTTGCACCCTTTTGTGTTCAGTATTAATTACACACTTGGTCCCATACAAATAATGCATCCAACACTGTAGTGCAAAGACTACTGCTCCTAACTCCAAATCATGAGTTGTGTAATTCTTCTCATGGACCTTTAATTGTTGCGAAACGTACATGATCACTTTGCTCCTTTGCACGAATACACAACCTAATCCTTGACACGATGCATCATAGTATACTACAAAATCATCTGACCCTTCAGATAGACTCAAAATCGATACGCTACACGACATATCCTTCAAAATCAGAAACGCTTTTCCTTGTTTCTCGCCCCAAATACGGTGTATCTTTCTGCGTCAATTGCGTTAAAGGTAGCGTAATTCATAGTAAAATTTTCAATCAACCTTCTTTAATAACCCGCAAGACTAAGGAACTATCTAACCTTAGTCGGCGTCTCTGGCGTTCTCCAATTCATAACTGAATCAACCTTGCTAGGATCTACATGTATTCCATCCTTGCTCACAACATGTCTCAAAAGTGTACCTCATTCAGCCAGAATTCACATTTAGAGAACTTTCCATACAGTTTTTCCTTCCTCAACAATTCTAGTACCTTTCTTAAGTGTTCATTATGTTCCACTTTTGTCTTTGAGTAATTTATAATGTTGTCGATAAACACGATAACAAACTTGTCCAAATACAGAAGGCACACTCTTATTCAAGCCCATGAACACTGCTTGAGCATTAGTTAATACAAAGGGCGTCACTGTAAATTCAAATTGTCCATAGCTTGTCCTAAAAGCGGTTTTTGGTATGTCGTCCTCACATACACGTAATTGATGATACCCTGAACGTAAGTCAATCTTTGAGAAACGCTTTGCACCTTGGACCTGGTCGAATAAATCAACAATCATAGGGAGGGGATAACGGTTCTTCACTGTTAACTTATTCAGCTCACGATAATTGATACACATACGAAATGAATCATCCTTCTTTTTGACGAATAATACAGGTGCTCCCACGGGACTGGCTAGGTCTAATAAATCCCTTGTCTTGAAGTTCTTTTAGTTGTGTAGCCAATTCTGGTAATTTAGTTGTTGCCAGTCTATATGGGATTTTGCTACAGGACTAGTGTTAGGAACAAGGCTAATACAAAAATCAAATTGTCGGGATGGAGGTAAGCCGGGTAGATCATCAGAGAAATCATCCTGATAGTCACGAGCGACAGGGAATCACTCAAGCTAACCTTTTTAACAGATGCACTCATGACATGCCCCTCAAAAGGCTCAGACCACTCACACTGAACTTCTAGTATCTCACCATTAGGTAGGAAAAGAAAGTGGGTTTTAAAGAAAAACTTAGCGTCAATTTCTCATAAAGCATGAAAGAGATAAAGAAATGGTGAATGTTATGACCTTTTGGAACCGAATTTTCTGAATAAAAAATTATAAGGGAATTCTAATATATATATATATTTTTTTTTGCACTATATAGTATCGTCGCATCGACCAAAGACATCCAGTCCATACCAACAATAACGTCAAAACTCCCCTTTTCAAAAGGTACTAAATCAATAAAGAAACCATAGTCATTAAGAACTAACGTGCACGAACGAATGACCCGGTCTAGTCTGACTAACTCTTAGTTAACCCTTTGTACATTAAAAATATAGGTAAGACTCGGTCTAGTATTCAATAGCAAAACAAAACTAGTCATGACAAAACTATAATCGGCTCTCAAGTCAAAGAATAGTAGCATAAAGAATAGTAGCACAATCGAATCGTTACGAGTCTTTGTTACATTTAGTACATAAGTACGACTTCTAGCAGCTTGAACTTAACTACACCAACTCATCAGCCTTAGCCTCTGATCTCAATATAGTCGCTCCCAGAGTATGCGGATGAACAACAACTATAGTCGACCTGAACCAGAGGATCAACCTACGAAGATACTTCTCTATGACTTTGCTCTGGGGATTAACCAAATGTGAAACAAACATTCACAACTCATTGAAACGTGTAGCGTAATCAACATGATCAGCACCAATCATTTTATGCTCCAAAAGTCCTCAATATAACCTTATCAGTTCAGTTGCCATACAGAACTTTCCTGTCAACCACTCTTTAAGATTTTACCAAGACATCGCCTCAGCCACTACTCTGCCTCTGGCACGACACTGGCCATTCTACCAAGATAGCGCATCCAAGGTAAAGAAATATGTCACAAACTGACCCTTTGAACAGGAGTACACCCACTAAAGCCAATCACCACTTCCATCTATCTAAGCATTGAATAAACTTGACTGCTCCACCTTTGCCGTCATGATCTTGTACACCACAATCCTTGAACTTTTTGTAAATAAAACATTTGACACCACCTCTAGGCTCTCTTAGTACCTTTACAATACGAAATTCTATCATCAGCGTTTGCATAGTATTCGCTTGTCTCCTTGTTCACTGTCTCCTCATACTGCGCATCCTCTGCTTCATTACAAGTCGGCCCTTCTTTCGTCGCATTTCGTGACAGGACAACATTGATGACTTCAATAATCGCGGTAATTGTCTCCTTTCACAATAGCTCTCATCTCACCGTTATTCCACACACGTTAATATATCTCCAAGAAATCAGTCGCGAAGAAACGCTCGAAGATCTCAATTTCTATGTCACATGTTACACTCAGCAAGCTCTCTCATCTTATCGTCTAAGGGATGCTATCTATAACTTAAACTAGTCATGCAACCTACATCAAATGCAACATAAATACATATATATATACTATTAATATATAACCCTAAATCGAAGTTGAAATGTGGTCCGAATCTAACACAAACATCTGATGCACTAGCGGTGTTTGTATACAAGGTGTACCAGCGGCTAACCCTCCACGCCCCTAGTACATCTAATGCAAGGTCAGATGACGGTACTGGTATGCTCCCTAGGTATTGGCTCGGTATGTATACAGGGTGTTCCAGCGGCTAACCCTCCACCTAACCAACACCCATTAAGCAGCCCAGGGTAGCTACCACACTTTCACTACAAGTGCAATATGTGATAACACAATTTCTAGCACCGAATTCACGTCATCAATGGCGATTTTCGTGAGTGTGTGTTCTTGGTGTTTGTGTATGTTTTGAGAGAGAAAGTGTATGTGTGTGAAATTAAAGTTGCTGATTGGAATTAATGTGTGAGTGTAAGGCTTACAAAGTTTAAGGGTGTGAAAGGTTATCAAAGGTTATGATAACTAAGGTTATGATGGGTATTTATAGGCTAATCTATACATTTATGCTAATTATCACAATTAGCCCCTCAACCTAGTAATCATACACCTATGACTTAACTACAAGAAAGTCCTCTTGTTTAAATTACAATTTATCACTATTTTGGATTTTGAACATTCTCCCCCTTAGTGATATATTTTAATGAATGAAGTACGTGTTATCTTGTCTTTTTGGTTTGATGAGCCCTGTGGTGAAGACAATTGGTGTGTTGAAACAAGTCTTAAAAGCTTCCTTTCTTGTCTTTCTAGAACTTGATTCAGTCTTGATCTTGGACTTCTTGAAGTTAAATCATGAGTTGATTCTCAATGTTCTTTTTGAACAGAGAATAGAGAGTGTGTGTGTGTGTCTTGAATCTTCGAGGATTGTTGAATCATGAATCAGAGTTGTCTTTGAAATGCGGAAGGTATAAACTTGGCTTTTGATTCTTCAATCTTTGATTCTTGAGTGAAATTCAACTTCTTGATTCTTAATGTCTCCTTGAGTGAACTTTATCTTCTGGGAATGAATTCTCATAAATAATTACTCTCCCCCTTGATGTATGCATTGGAGCTTTCTTGATGAAGTGTTATTGTATGACTTGAATATCTTGAATGAAGTATGTTGATGAAGACTCCTTTAAAGCTTTACTTAGTTGACTTGAATCTTCTAATCAATCTTTCAACTTTTTTAAGCTCTGATCTTTGTCACAGCAACTTGAACACTTTGTAGAGTAGACATTTGAATGAAGTTTGGATAAATCTCTTATAAAAAATTCATGATCCCCCTCAATTCATGAGTATAAACATTTTAGAGCAACTTTGTACTTTTGTACCATATCGAGTGAATATCCTTTCATTTTTGATCTTGATCCTCTCATCTTTTCAAGCCAAGATCTCAATTTTCATACTTAGAATATTTTCAATCCAATATCTTAGGACGATCTTCACAAGATCGTTCCTATTCCAAAAATCTGAGCTCAATTGACTGAAATATTAGTGAAAATCTTTGACACCATGAGAATTTTAATTTTCTCCCCTAAACTTTTTGAAAGAACCAAACACAAACTTTTCTCCTTGCTTTCCTTATCAATCATCCTTATTTCTTCCCTAATCAATATCAATCATAATATTTTCTCCCCCTCATAATGACAAAGTTGGGAACCAATGTCATTATGCAAACATTGATTGATAGAATGTCAAAAGAAATAACACGATCCAAAGCTAGAATTTATGCACATGGAGAAATATGGACCATCAAAACATCAACCCAAACCATTAGCCCAACCCAAAGAATCCTAGGGGTGACTAAAATGTAAGGTTGAAGTTGTTGGTACAAACATTATAGTATGGTGTTCATGGAGTGAATGAATCGCTCATGTGCAAACTAATCACCGAACTTCAATTGATTGAAAATCATTTGAAAATCATCAAACATGTGTATGAAAAAGGTTTAAAAACACATTTGAAGTTTTGAAAGATTTTTAAATCACAAACTCCCCATTAATCTATGCAAGAATAGATCAAAATGTTTTTCCATAGAAAGGTGGAGCAAAAATTGGTTTTGTGAAATCAAAATGAGTAAAATTCTTTATTGTGGTATTTTTTGGAAAAATGAGAGTCTATCGTGAACAAGATTTTTCAATTAAAAAAATTTTGCTTCAACAACAATGTTCATAGTAAGACTGCTAGGGAGTACACAAAGGCGTTCAATCCGTCACATCTCACATCAACAAGTTGGAAGCAATAAAACATTTTAAGCAAATTTTAACTCAATCAATTATACAACATGAGACAACCAGGGAGTACACAAAGACGTTCGATCCTTTGCTTCTCATATCAACAATTGAGAGTTTTGAAAAAACTTTTATTTGAAACACTTTATTGATACCAGTTAATTGGTTTCAAACATGCTATTACACATACATATTCATATAAGATTACTTGGAAGTACACAACGGCGTTCGATTCCTTGTTTTCTTATATCAATTTATATCTATAACAACAGGATCTTTAGAATGAATAAACACTCTAAAATAAATAAATCTTTAAAGAACGGGTTACGTACATAGTATATGTAAGCCACTGTAAAATAAATAAAACATTTAAGAACGGGTTACATACAGAGTATATGTAAGCCTCTTTGAAAAAAAATCTTTTTATTTGTTTTCAAGATTTTCTATTTTTGTATTTGATTTTATCTTTTCAAATTTTGTATTTTTGTTTTTCTAGAATGTAAGAACAAAATAATTTAAGGTTCAAGATTTAACATGCCAAGCTTGGAGATAAGAAAGTTAAACCTCTTTTCATCCAATGATTTGTTTGTGAACAAATCTGCAAACTGATAGTTAGTTCCCACAAAGTAGAGTTCGATGTCACCTTTCTCAATATGATCTTTGAGAAAATGATATCTAACATCAATGTGCCTTGATTGAGAGTGATTGACTGAGTTGACTGCAATAGCAATGGCACTTTGAGAGTCACAATAGATAGGGATATGATCATATTTCAGACCATAATCAGTTAGTTGAGTTTTCATCCATAAAGCTTGAGCACAACAACTAGCCGCAGCCACATATTCAGTTTCAGCAGTTGATAGTGACACACAATTCTGTTTCTTGGAAGAACAACTCACAATTTTATCACATAAAAATTGTAAAGTACCGGAATTGCTCTTGCGATCAAGCTTACAAGCTGCATGATCTGCATCTGAATAAGCAGTTAGATTGAATCCAGTATCCCTTGGATACCAGAGACCTAAATTGGGTGTACCCTTCAAATAACGAAAGATTCGTTTCACAGCTTGATAATGTAAATCAGTTGGAGCAGCTTGATACCTAGCACACATACATGTTGCAAACATTATATCTGGGCGAGATGCTGTTAGATACAACAACGAACCAATCATACTTCAATATCTCTTTTGGTCAAATGGTTTCCCATTTTTATCAGCATTTATGTTTGTTCGAGCAGCCATTGGGGTAGAAATTGATGAACATGAAGTCATATCAAACTTTTTCAACATGTCATTTATATATTTACCTTGTGATATAAAAATAACAGTAGGTAATTGTTTGATTTGAAGACCCAAAAAGTAGTTCATTTTCCCAATCATGCTCATTTCAAAATGATTAACCATAAGAGATGAGAAGTTTCGGCAAAATGTTTGACTGGTTAACCCAAAAATAATGTCATCAACATATATTTGGACAAGAAAAACATGCTTACCTTGTTTGCGAATGAACAAGGTAGGGTCAATTGTGCCTTTGGTAAAGCCACCTCGTAGTAAGAAAGTAGTTAAGGAATCATACCATGCTCGGGGTGCTTGCTTAAGACCGTAGAGAGCCTTGTCTAACCAATAGACATCGTTTAGTCTTTGAGTATC
Organism: Erigeron canadensis; assembly: GCF_010389155.1. Taxonomy (NCBI): domain Eukaryota; kingdom Viridiplantae; phylum Streptophyta; class Magnoliopsida; order Asterales; family Asteraceae; genus Erigeron; species Erigeron canadensis. The sequence goes on along the minus strand of NC_057767.1, from coordinate 18,988,537 downwards.
AACAAAACCTTCTGGTTGTTCAACGTAAACTTCTTCTTTGAGATCACCATTCAAGAAAGCAGTCTTCACATCCATTTGAAATACAGTAAAGTTTCGGAATGCTGCATATGCTAAGAAAATTCGAATGGCCTCCATTCTTGCAACTGGAGCAAAAGTTTCGTCAAAGTCAACACCAGGTTGTTGACAATAACCCTTTGCAACAAGTCGAGCTTTGTTTCTTACTACTACTCCATTCTCATCCTTTTTGTTTTTGAATATCCAATTTGTTCCGATTGGCTCAGCTTTTCTCGGATTTTGAACTAATCTCCATACTTTCAGTCTTTCAAATTGCATAGCCTTAACACACTCTGGATCACAAAGAGCTTCAGAGACAGTTTTGGGTTCGATGTTGCTGAGAGAAAGTGCAACAAGGCACTCGTTTACTGAAGTACGAGTAGTTACTCCGGCTTGTGGATCTCCAATTATTTGATCAGTAGGATGATCTTTCAGCATACGTGACCATTTGCGTTCATGAGGAAGAGGATCTTGTTGTTGAATATCAACATCATCATCATTAAAACTTGAGTTTTGTTGAGAGATAGAATCATAGCTTGGTAGAACTGCTTCCTCATAGGATGGATGATCAAATTCAAATGGCACATATACATTTGGAGTGTTCAATGGATTTGTTGTTTGAGTAAAGCAAGTAGGTTGTTCTTGAACATTCATTTGAGAAGAATTATCAGGAGAGGATGATGAAGAAGAATTATCAGAAGAGGATGAGGAACTACTACTAGAAGATGAATTTTCTTGCTCAGAAGAACTTGATGATGATTCATGCTTGTTGTCAGGAACTAGATCGTTGTTTTGAATAGGTTCATTGTTTGAAATTGGTTCAACGATGACTTGAGGTTCATCATCATGAATCAGTTTTGAATTGTAGAATTCTTCAAAAAGAATATCTAATTCATCACTCGTTGGAGTTGGAAACTTCTTGAACTTAGAAGCTAAGGTAGAAGTCTTTGTTGAAGTACTTGAAGCACTTGGATCATCATTTGTTGGTAGCAAACTTTCTTGCTCAAAGATCATGCCCGACATCTCATCAAACCAAACATTCATTGTTTCTTGAATTGTGTTTGTTCGGTGATTGTAGATTCGATAGGCAATTGATGTTTTGGAATAACAAACAAAATATCCTTCATCACCTTTCTTCTCGAACTTTCCAACATTCTCCTGATCATTCAAAGTGTGACAAACACACCCAAAGATATGAAAGTAACTGATGTTGGGTTTGCGTTTGTTAACAACCTCATAAGGAGTCTTTTCGAAACCCTGATTGATGATGGACCGATTTTGAGTGTGACAAGCAGTGTCAACAGCTTCAACCCACATATTAGATGGCAATTTGGAATAAGCAAGCATTGTCCTTGCTGCTTCCACTAGCGTTCGATTTCTCCTTTCAACGACACCGTTTTGTTGTGGGGTACGAACAACTGAAAATTGGAGAGTAATGCCCTTGGATTTACAAAACTCAGCAAATACGGCATTCTTGAACTTAGTTTCGTTATCCGAACGGATGTAACTAACTGAAAGTTGAAGATTTACTTGAGTAGTAGTGATGAAATCTATTAGAATCTGAGTTGTTTCATCTTTGGATGCGAGGAACTTGACCCAAGTATATCTTGAATAATCATCAACAATAACCAAGATGTATTTCTTCCCATTTCGGCTTTGTACTTTAATCGGTCCACAAAGATCCATGTGAAGCAAATGAAGAGGTGCTAACGAGTTTGGAGATTTCTTTGGTTTATGAGAAGCTCTCTTGATCTTCCCAACAGCACAAGAAGAACAAACATGCTCACTTTCATACTTATAGTTAGGCAAGCCTTCAACAAGACGCTTTTTGACCAAAGCATTGATAGTTTGAAAATTCAGATGAGAAAGCCTTCTATGCCATAACCAAGAATTCTTTGACGTAGCCTTTGAAATGAGACAAATATTGTCGGTTGGTTGGTTATCATCGAGATTGACGGTAAAAAGGTTATCATCACGATCACCGCAAAGAATATCAACTCCATCTAGAATTTGGACTTTACAAAGAGATTGTCGAAAAATAACTTGAAGATTTTTGTCACAGAATTGTCCAACACTGAACAAGTTATGACTTAATCCTTCAACATAATGAACTTTCTTGCTGACAATTCCATTTCGTTCAATGTCTCCATAACCTAAGATAGGAGCGAAATTGTTGTTTCCAAAGCGAACAGTCTACATGAATCGTTCAACAAAATTCTTGAGCAAAGCTTTATTTCCAGTCATGTGTTTTGAACACCCGGAATCGAGTATAAGATGGTTATTTCCTGCAATCAAAGGAATTTAACCGACTTTAGGTACCCACTTGAAGATGGGTCATTTGTGGTTAGTGAACACAGGCAGGGTATATAACTTAGGAGCTGTATTCAAACATGCTTTAGAATCAACATAAGAATTAACAAGCACATCATTAATAAGCACATTTGGATAAAAAAGTACGAACATTCACACATGAATTAAAAGTAACATGTCTACAAGCATTCAAATTAACATCAACCATATGAGTACGAGAATTAAAATTGTTTACAAGCTCACAAGGCCTTGCCTTGGCACAATCAACATTGTTTATCAAAGATGAATTGTTTGATTTAACAGAAACACCCTTCCTCCCATTACCAGTCTTTCTCCTCCTTCTCTTTTTCTTTTTCTCAACATCCTTTTGATTCCTAGTGATCTTAGGTTCTAAAGTTTTAGCAACCCATTTTGCACCACTAGTTATGCTCTTTCCACCTGTTGAATTGAAACTAGGAAGATTAGAACGATGGGTTTTAAACACTTTCATCCTTTTAGGATCTTTTGGAGGAGAGTAAACTTCTTGTTTCTTTGGTTTGTCATGTGAAAACCATCCATATCTATCCTTATATCTAGTTGCACCATTAGATGTATCCTTATTTAGCAAAACTAAGCTAGACTTAGATACCTTAGATAAAGAACTAGATTTAGAGTTAGATGAAGAAGCATTAGGATAGTCTTTCGGAAGTTTCACTTTGGTGTACTTTGTTCTGGGTGGGGTCTTAGCTTGTTCCTTTTTGACATGTTTCACTGGAGTAGGAGTTTTTGTTTCTAACTGCACTGTCTTTGGTTCAGTCTTGACGAGTTTGGTCTTAACTCGTTTCTTTGAATAATATGAAGTTGGAGCTTTGGACAAAAGATTTTGAGATTCCTCTTTTGTTTCAACTTTGATTTTGGTAGATTCAATCTTTTTCTCAATTTCTGAATCAAAAACATATTCTCCCTCCATGAATTTATCAAAATCAGCTTTAGTGAAAGATTTCAATGAAGGTTGATTATGTAACACCCCAACTAAGGCGGAATGACGAGATGTACAGAAAGTCGAGTTTTCAAAACAAGGATTATAAATAACATTCACCATAGCTTTATTTGATAAAAAGGAATTCACAAATGTACAAGCATGTGAACCAATTTCCAAGTACAAATGCGTCCACCATACTTGAATATTAAGTTCACGAAACAAATATCAAGCACATGAATAGTATACTACAATGATCAAGGCGGATTCCATTGCTCATCACAAGGTTTGATATTCGACTCCAAAGTGCAATGCAAACAATCATGATGCATATAAATCTTCAAAGCTTATGCTAATTCCTGAAAAGCATGAAGAAAAAGTGTCAACTACGAAAACGTAGTTGGTGAGTGCATAGGTTTTTATATAAATCTTGGTACATCACCGTTTTAATACTTAGAAAACCGATTACTATTACATTTCGAAATACCCAAACCATATGACCGACAAAAATTCTCATATCATATTATCGAGTTTTTCTTAAATACCACAATGTTATTAAAAACGTTCAAAATCCATGGTAATTATAAAGTTCTCATTTGTCAAATATTCTTAAGGGGAAAAATATATCAAATGATTAATCATATATCACATCGAAACCATTCGGTCATCAATATTTTAATATCGCCAATTTCAACGACTTTCAAGATTTCATATGAGGGACGATACCCAAACCGTATGTTCAAATCAAAATATCCAAACATATTAATATCAATTTCATTTAGCCACACGGGCATAATTTAATATCAATTTCATTTAGCCACACGGGCATAATTTAATATCAATTTCATTTAACCACAAGAGCATAACTTACATAGTTTTTGATGAGTAAATGCTTGAGCCACTACTACTACCTTTTCATGTCCAAACAATATATTATTTCATTTCATTTCATTTCATAACACAAGCTGTCAATCAAGTGCCTTAATTACAATTGGGGTCGTGCCATGGAGACAACCATTTAAATTTAAGGTAGCTAGAACAATTGGGGTCGTGCCATGGAGACAACCATTTAATTATAAAGGCAACCAACCTTCCACCGTTACGCTCCGGGTGGGTGGACAAAACCTAGTTGCGCAACTATCTAACTACAGGCCTCTACTTTCGGAGTAAATAGTAGTGTACCGAAAGAAAACGGGTTGACAGAACCCAAGCTCATCATAAAATATTTATCACATTGAACATACGAAACAATTTCATTTCAAAGTCATATTATCAAGAATCATTTCATGTATATATATATAAAAGTAGTTTAATTTATATATTATGCTTTTCACCCCGATAGTTAACACATAAAATAGTTTGAAATGGGGGCTATGACTCACCTTGATATGCCTCATATTATACTCATCTATCCAAAATGGGTACTTCCCATCTATAGCTTCCTTGACCATATATCCATTATGTTCCTCCATCATATTTCAAGCCAAGACTATCCCTACGATAGGACTAATATACGTAAGTTCCTATCTTAAGTCATCACTTAGAAATGCCATTTTCATTATGTTGCTATCAATTGTGGGGTCCAAGTATATTGGTAACACTCACATCGTTTTGGTTGTAGAGATTGATGGTGTAAAAGGTTAGTTTCATTACATGCGTAGTTATAAGTTGTTAGATTTTCGGCAACTTGACTTCATTTGTGGTTTCACTTGATATATTAGGTTATCATATAGAAATGCCATATTAAGTTATGTTATCCTTATTCATCATTTGCTGTGTAACCGATTTTAGCGTGAATTAACATATGTGATATCAATATATAGCTTGGTTAACATAATTACTTATGTCAATCTCACTTAATTATCTTTGTTTTATTTTGATTACACTTATCTTCAAATCATATATTTCTCGATTTGTCTTACGATTACTTGGTTCATGAAATTCGTTTAAGTGTTATGGGCCATTACCAATTGGGCCTTAAGTGTCATGGGCTTTTAAATATTTTGGGCTTACATTAGTTATTGGGCTTTACCTTATTTGGGATAGGTGCTTAATAGGTCATAGTGGTTATTGGGCTATAAGGCTTATTGGGCCAAGTGGGCCTACTGATTTGTGTTCCTTATGGGTTCATTATTTGGACCAGGCTAGCCCATTAACTCCTTAGTGCATCTTTTAACCCATTACATACATGATTAGTTTTCTTTTAAATTTTCTGTTTTCATACCTTATTATTACGAATTGTTGGTCACTATTTTGGGGTCAAGACAAATTATTTGGACCTTCCTGATTTTTGTCTAGCAACCTATATGTCTCTTGTAATTTTGTGAATTTTTACTTAATTTTTAGGCATTGTTTGCTACCTCTAAAAATTTCCAAACTAAAACTGGTCAGAATGGTTGCTGTTGTGCGACTTGAAATGTTTTATAAAAGTTCATAAGGATGTGACCTTCCAAAAAATACCACAAAATTTTTTTAAGTCATAGGCACATTGAAATTACTTTCCACCAAGCATGACCTCTTAGAGCCTTTTGGTTTAGGAGATAAAAATTGTCAAAGTTCATAAAATATTTAGACAAAATTATAGTTTTGACCACTTATGGTAGAAAACTCATATCTTTTATTTGGTTCAGTATTTTTGAGTAATTCCAGTTGGTGGTTAATCTTAACTCTTTTGTCTACAACTTTTATTTTGAAAGTTTTGCTTGAAAATGCCCTCACATATTCAGTTTATTCGTTACAAGACAGAAGATTAATTCTGTCAGAAAGTTTATTGGTTAATACATCCCACCAATGATATTGATTGCTTGTGTTAGCCTCTAAATTACCACTAACAAGATTTTCACTTTATTTTGTATCTATTAACATCAATTTTCCAGATTATTAACAATTTCAAAATCATCACTCATCATTCAAAGATCCATCTCAAATCCAAGCTCTTACAACCTATTTAACACAACTTATGTACATCCATGTCAAGATCTAACATTTTTAACAACAAAACCTTTATTAAATCTTACTTTTAACATCAAAATGAGTTAATCCATGAAAATATACAGAATTATATAAATAAATATATGCAAATATGTCTTCATTTTTAAAGCAAAAGTCATTTTTACTAGTTATTAACATAACACAACACTTTTGGGTCTTTAACTTGTTGAATCCTTGAATCATTCTTCTAGATCTTGACATGCATGAGCATGAGGAAGAAGATTCCATCAACTTGCCTTCATCAAGTGTGTTTTCAAGAAGAAAATCAAAGAAAAACATGATTTTTGATAAAGATGTTTTAGTATATACAACAAGATAGATTAAACAAAGAGATGAAGATTTATACCCTTGGTGAACTCGATTTGAAGATGGTTTTTGGGCAGGAATTTCGTGGCCTCTTATGCTCCAAATGACCCTTATTCCAAGCTCATAATAACCTTTAAAACTATCTTGAATCAACCCTTGTTTAATCCTTTAAAAACCCTTATTATTACTATAACTTTAGATTGATTTTTCTTGTCTTTTTCTTTGTTATTGGAGCTGAAAATTTGAAGAAGAGAATGAAGGAAGAGTGCAGAAAATTTGAGAGAGAGAAAGAGATATTGTGTGTGTTGGTGAGAGTGAAAATGATGGTGGAGTGTGGAGGATGGTGTGAAGTGTTGTAGTAACCAAAGGTGTCTTGGGAGTGTAAGGATGAAACATCTAGTTATATTTTGAGTGGGTGAAGTGTATGGGGAGGAGGGGGCCGGTTTTAGGGTGGTGTTTTGGGGAGGGATTTTAAATTTTTGGAGTGTATTTTAAGTGAGTATGTATTTGTATAACATGCATGTAAGTATGGATGCATGTATGGACATTTAAATTAACTAGGTAGTAGACTTTTAAGATATATTTTGTGTTCATATGTATATATATATATATATCCGTGTATGTGTATATACATATTATATCTTGGATTTGTTACTTAACTCTTTAGTTATAATCTTGCATTTTTATTAGACATACATATATTTACTTATTATTATTCAACTCTTTTGCATGTATAAGATTTATAAATAAATTTTTTGAGATGGTCATTATATTTTTGTGCTCATATATACTTTAATTAACTTGGTGTTTGAATTGTTGGATATCCATAAAAAAAAATTTGGGTTGTTATCTCATCTTGTGTGTCTTGCATAGTTATGATTTAACTCCTTGAAATTAAATTTTTGGTTTGTTAACATTTTCATGAAGTTCAATCAGAACTAATTATAGTATGAGATTGTCTTGAATGATTATAGTTTTTGTTTATAGCATTTCTAAGGCATTTCACTGTACTAGAGGGCAATTAGCACTAAGCTCTAAATGTCTAGAAGGCAATTCTCTTAATAAACCTCTACGGATCGATACCTAGATAAGTATAAGTAAATAGTCCTAATTGGAAATTGAGGGTTGTTACAGATTAGTTTTAAATTCTTCTGAAAAATTAGGAATCTTGGTGTCCAACTTCACATTATGGGTAGTCCTAGAAATCAGGTCAACTTGAACTGACACATCTTTGGTCTCACAAGAAAATTTAGTAGAAGTATCAACACCTATACTAGTACTAAGCTTAGGGTGAACAACTAACTCATCAATTGAATTGCATGTGAAAAACCTATAAAGGTACCATATCAAAACTAAACTATGTGCAAGTTCTTCATCAGATAAATCAGATTGCACATAATCATCAGCTATTAAAGTAGCAGAATTTTGACAAGTACATTCAAGAGAATCAGTCAAGGTTTGAGTGGAGGAATTTGTAGATGAATCACAAGTAGTTTAGGTAGAATGGTCTACTAAAGAACTTAGGTCAGTTTGGATAGAAACATTCTCACAAACTTTCTTAGTATCAAGAACAACAAATTTATCCTCTGAAATCGGACTTTGAGACTTTAGGCGATTAATAACTTTTTGTTGAGATTCCACCTTTTGTTGTAAACCTTCTATTTGTTTTTCCAAAATTGTGGTTGGAACATACATTTTAGTTGGTTTAGGTGAATTACCGATAGATTCTTAGTTTTGAAAATTTGATGCTATTTCTTCCAATTTAAAAATTGAAGACTCTTTAGAGTTGGACGAAGCATTTAAAGCATCATAATTAACCAAAAATTCATCTTTAGGTATTCTCTCAACTTCATCAGTCTCAAATTCGTCATCCAATGGACGAATAAATTGTTGTACCATACCAAGTCGAAGAAATTTTTCATCATACAAAAGTTCAATTTCCTCTTTGGCTTTTTGTAATGGAGTGATATTCTCAAATCCCAACCCGAGAAGAAGATCCGTTTTGTCAATTTTTGATTTGTTGAAATTTGCAGTAAAATACAAGAGAGAGTTTTGTTCAACTTTATATAACTTTTCTTGATAGAAAAGTATATTCTTTTTAAATTCCTCAACTTCCTTTTCAAGATTCTCAATCTCAATGCCTTTTAGAAAACAAGTATGATTTAAGTCGGAAATCTTTCTTTCGAGTTCAACATTGTTTGGTTTACCTTCTAGGAGCTTTTTATTAAGAATATCAACATCCATTTGTCTAGCATTTGCCCGAAGCCATTCATTGGTTTTTTGCATTTCAAGATCTTGAATGGCTTTTTCAAGATCATGAATGGTCTTTTCAAGATTGTAAAATTTTTGTAATAACTTAGAGTCAGGAGAGGCATTCAACTCACACTCTTTAACCAACACTTTTTCTTTATATATTTGAAAGTCTTGTTTAATAGCATCATCTGGGTATTCATCATCAGTGCTTTCAGCTTCAAAAACTTTTTCCTTGGCCAACCTCGCCATAAAGCAAACATTAGCAGAGAGATCTTCATCTTCATCTTCATCATCTGAGAGCAATAGCCATTTATCATCTTTAGCAAACAATGCATGACCTGCTTCAACTTGTTTGGCTAACAACATCTTCTGCTTGTAGTACTCATAGTTCCGCTTTTGAGGTTGCTTGCAATCAATAGCAAAATGACCTGGTATTCCACAATTGTAGCACTTTTTGTCTGATGCTTTACCCTTCTCAACAACTTGTTTTTCATTAGCTTCCTTCTTCTCACCATGCTTTGATCCACTTGTTTCACCTTGCCCATAACTCTTAGGATGATAGTGATCTTTCTTGGGAAATGCACTTGTAGAAGAAGTGCGGAAATTGTTGTTTGTTGGCCTCACTTTGTAAAATTTCCTCTTGAAATGCTTTGTTACCGCGGCAAGAGCTTGATACAGTTAATCTGAAACACCATCTCTTGTAGCCATCAAATCATCTCCCTCCTCATCAGATGAAGAAACAACTACCATTTGCCTCTTAAGAGCTTCAGAAACTTTCTTTTCAACAATCAATGCCAAAGGATCAGCAGATACAACTTCTGGCATTTTGCTTGATGAAGCTTTGTTTAGAACTTGGTGTTCATTGAGTTTGAAAGATTCATGAAGATTATGAATGGTGAACTTGGTCAGATTTTGATGTTGCTTAATCTGTGTTCCAAAATCTTCCCATTCTGGACCAAGAGCTTTGATAAATTTGATTTTTAACTCACTCTCTGATTTCTTGACATTGTTCTTCCTAAGTTCATTTATGACATTGCAGAACCTACAGTAGACAGCCTCTAGAGATTCATTTGGCAATTTGTTGAAGTTGTCAAACTCAGTCAACACATTTGTCAATCTTATTGTTCAAGTCACATCAGATCCTTCCATTTGTCTTGCCACCTCATCCCATATCTCCTTGGCTGTATCATAAGAATCAACAGAGCCATAGATTTCATCTGGTAGTGCTTTGTATAAGCATGATCTAGTTCTGTTATCTGCAGCTGTTCGATCTTTATGTTCAGCATTCAAAAGATCAAGAGTGAGTATTGCACCGGCAGTGGGATGGCGATAAACTACAAGTCCATTAAGGATGAAATCTTTAAGCAGGTGACCATTTGGTTGACATTCCACATAGTCCATAAATCTTTTTTTCCATAGTCCATAGGAACCACGGTAGAGAACTGGAGGTCTTGTATCGGAACCTAATGTCAATGCTTCACGAGAAGCCATTTGAACTTGATTTGATTTGAAAATTGGATTGAATTAAGAGTTTGAAGAAAATTGGAAATGAAACTAAAATTTGTTGAAATTTGGCTATGTATGAAATGAAACTGAAATTGAGGTTTGTTTTTGGATTGAAGTAAAGGAAATGAAATGAATTAATGAAGATTGTTTTGATTTTTGAAAAATGAAAATGAAACGGTCTTGTGAAATGATCTTGGCAAGATTGTTTTAGGGTTCTTTGAGTTTGAAGAATTTACGAAGTGTTTTGGGATGATTTGGACAGAGTAACAGTATGAATTGGAATGAAAGAAATTGAGCAAAACCAATCTAGAAGATTAGTTACCCAAGAAGTGTGTGTAAGTCCACCTAACAAGATGTACACGAGATCAAGATATAACAAGATATATAAGGTTAGACAATAATAATCACAAGTTATATCAAGTAACCCGACTGGCAAGTAAATCGAAACTAGATAGGACTAGTTAGAATTACGATCCAGATAATGGATAAGAGTAATAAAGTATAATTGCTTGAAACTATATAAGTTACTAAATATAATCAAGTATTATGGCAATGAGTCGAGATGTACTTTTCAATGTATTTCATTTACTGTTTATAAACAAAATACAAGGGTTGTTGCGGAACAAAGATAATCACACTTGTGAAAGTATCTAAACAACCCAGAAATACAAATGATCTATGTAACGAGGAATTACTCGTAAGAATACTTAGAGTAATATCACACGTTGCAATTGCCAAAGTTCCAAGCAATATTGCAAGTGTGAGAAGTCTTATATTTATAGGCAAACATGTCCTGATGACATGGCAATATGTCGTACTAAATATGGTTGGATGGATTCGTGGGACAAATCCATAACATGCTTGTTTAAGGTAAAGTATGTAAGTTTCTTGATGTGACTTGACATACTTTATTCCCAACCTTTTTGCTAAAACTTTCCCAATCCCAGGTTGATAGTAATTAACCAGGTAAAGGTAGTTAAAGCTGCAAAAAGACTTTCCTCGTAATTAGTGAAAAAGTGTTGTAAGTACTTTTTCACTGAGCCTCTTCAGATTCAACTTCAGGTAAGATCTTCTCTGAGCTCTGCTTCTGAGATGATCTTCTTCCTCAGTCTTCTGTCTTTGACTTCCGTCTGAACGTCTTTAGTGTTGGTTGATTCTGAATCTGAAGTGAAGCTTCAGTGAGCTATATTCTGAATGACTTCAGAATCCTGAGCAAGCTTTCTTTACTGAGCTTCAACTATTTTGAACAAATTATACTTAGTCGATTTTCGACCTAACAGTGTGTGATTCCCAATCACAACAACCTCAAAAGATCAACCAAAACACACCTAAGTACAAGAACAGTGGGACGGTCTTGAAAGGAAATGGGACGTTCTTGGTCAGGATCGTCCTATTTCACAATGCTGGGACGATCTTGGTCAGGATTGTCCTAGCTTCAGTGTACTGGTACGATCTTGATGAAGATCGTCCTAAGTTCTTGGCTTAAAATCTTCAAGTATCAAACACTTTCCAAGTGTTTGAATTGACCAAACCAATCCGAATGGATTAATTAGCCACAACAAACACTTCTCCAAACACAAACACTTGTCAGAACGATCTTGTGAGGATCGTCCTACAAGCCACAAAGCACTAGAAGGAAAAATGAAATGTTCAGAGACTAGGACGATCTTGGCAAGATCGTCCTAAGGCAGAATCGTCCGTGGGTCTTCATCTTCTTCAACAAAACAGTTTTACACATGAACTCCATTAACAACTTTAAAAAGCTTCAATAACTTTTGATTTACTAGGAGTTAGAACTTGAAATCACTGGCAAACTGTTTGTTTTCACCTTAGCAACACACCAATTAACAAAATTCAACACAAAACACAATAGATTCCAAACCCAAATTTTGAGCCAAAATCCAAAAATTCAAACTCGAGATTTAGATCGAATTGGAACTTGAAACTTGACAGGATTATGTTTTAAGCTACTAGGAATCTATTGGTGAATAAATATCTATGATTTTATGTGATTCGTAAGGTGAAATTTGATAGAACAGTGAACATAAAATGACGTACAAAAATATGAAAATATTTTTGATTTGTGATGAATTTGTGACTGAATTCAGTTGTGGATCGAATCAAAACGATGTTTTGCTCTGATACCACATGTGATAACACGATTTCTATCACCGAATTCACGTTATCAATGGCGGTTTTGGTGAGTGTGTGTTCTTGGTGTTTGTGTGTGTTTTGAGAGAGAAAGTGTATGTGTGTGAAAGTAAAGTTGCTGATTGGAATTAATGTGTGAGTGTAAGGCTTACAAAGTTTAAGGGTGTGAAAGGTTATCAAAGGTTATGATAACTAATGTTATAAGGGGTATTTATAGGCTAATCTATACATTTATGCTAATTATCACAATTAGCCCTCAACCTTAGTAATCATACACGTATGACTTAACTACAAGAAAGTCCTCTTGTCTAAATTATAATTTATCACTATTTTGGATTTCCAACACAATCACTGATGTCAATAACTGTCACAAGGAATGGCGATAATCATAGAATAGTTGATCAGGCTTTTCTATGATTATCGCTATGCGATACTAGTTAGCGCCATCACTTCATCTTGCCCTAATACACATAAATAATCACCATAAGTACACAGTCAAAGCACACAGTCACCATAAGTACACAGTTACCAAATGATAGCCATAGTCAAAATAAGCACAGGGATAATAAATCTCAATAGAACTTGAACTCAAAATATCAGTGACGTTAGGACGTCTAGAATGCATCTATGATTCCTATCGTAAATGCTATACGAGGTTCTTAGGTTATAGTCTAGGCTTTTTCACCTAATTCTCTACAACCACGACTTTGATACCATTCTGTAACACCCTACCATTGGCGGAAACATGAGGTGTCATGAAAAGTATAGCACGACATGGAATTACATAGATAATACTAATTAAAATGAAATAGAATATAGTAGATATATTCCCAACACATGAGTTCAAAGACATAATGATGCTAGAACAACTTAATACAATAAGTCCATAAATGGTATAGTCCAAGGCATGTAGCTTTAAAGTCTGACATAAGCAATGGAGCATAAATCTCTGAAGTCCAGTCCTAACATAAAAGTCTTTATCCCTGATTAGCCTCAGTACCTGGTAAGTATACTAAAACGTGTCAACACAAAGGTTGGTGAGTTCGTAGGTTTTTGTCAAAAAGTCTAGTCAAAGAAATAAGTCTTTTGTCGATTCTTTTAAGTCAAATAAGTATTTGTTTAATATATAATGAGCAGAGTTACGCCATATAAGTCAAAGTACTCAAGTCTCAAAGTCACAAGTCTCAAGTCTCAAAGTCACTAGTCTCAAAGTCTCAAAGTCTCAGAGACCTCAAAGTCTCAATGTCTCAAAGTCCGGCCTTACGGTACCTGCCTTAGTCCAAAGTCTCAAGGTCTAAAGTCTCCAATACACACAAAAAGCACGTCAAATAAGCACGTGATAAAGCACCACAACAAATAAATAATCACACACATACAACAAGACAGAATCACGTCAAATGGCACAAGTAACTCTATACGCATAGGCTCAATATTGAACATAAACAAAAATCGATAAAACTATTCTAAAAATAAGTATACTTTTCACCCAAAGTTGATAAAAAATAGGGGCTACGAAACTCACCTGAAAAGTGTTATGACAGTATAATGAAAGAGCACGACAAGCACAATCAAAGTCCACGACAATCAACACCTATTAATAACACATGACAAGTCAAATGAACGTCTTTCGTCTTAAGTCTTAGCCTATTAGAAAAGCCTTTAAGTCCATATGTCTTTATTTTACTTTTAAAAACGACGTTTGTTAAAATTTACGAGACTCGAATAAACCGAACAAGAGTCTGGATTTGACACCAATGACCTTTCTTCAGTTTAAATTACATTATTTTATCAATACAACCTGATTTGAAATCATTACATAGCCCAAAATAAGTTTTACTCGAATTTAATCAAAACTAGACGAAACCGGAGATTTTAACCGAAAAGCTTACGAAACCGAAACGAGTTGAGGTTGAGCTCAACCTTATGGTTGAACTCGACCAACTAATGCCCAAAAATGTTATTTTGAAACCATTTAATCATACGTTAATCAATTGGACCAAAACTACACTTTTTGGAGAAAACTAGTCAAGTTTAAGAATCGATTATGTGTGTATGGACACGAAATGCCAAAGAAATCGATTATATGAGTAGGGAAGTGGTTGGACTCGACCATGACAGGTGTAGTTTGACCTGGACAGAGGTCAAAATGATTTTTTTCCAAGTCTTAAAGGTACAAGAGTTAAAACAAGTCATTTCGGGTCAAACTAGGAACCTTACGAGCCGTTTAAGCGACAAAAGTCAACAGAGGGTCAACCAAGAGTACCAGAGGTCGAGCTAGACCAGGTAGAGGTCGAGCTAGAGCTGCCTAGGTCGAGCTAAACCAGCCTAGGTCGAGCTAGACCTGGCCGGGGTCGGATTCATACGCGATTTGAGCAAAAAGAAACGATTTTGACACAATTTTGTTAAAATAACGAGATCTAAGGCTAGCCAATTCATACCCATGAGTCTTGATTGCACAAAAGTGTCACAAATCAGTACAAAAAGGGTGAAGTTCGACCGATTTCATACATCATGTGATCGACAATTCCACAACCTTAATGTTGGATATGGAATCGACTAGCTTTAGAGTCTTTTAGCCAAGTAAAGGATATCTTCAATTTTTGTACTTAAACAAAATCCAAATTACATGAGTGCATAATGTATCAAATCAAAGACTTAATCAAGGTTCAATTCGTTTCTTACACACAATTGTAACCGAAATTGCACAATCAACAATCAAAGACATGATTCGCTTAGCTTTTGATAAGAACCGAAAGAGTAAACATATATATACATATAAAAACGAATTGGAGGGATTAATAACAGAACTTACAAAACTTTTTGATGAAGAGAATGATAATATTCACTTATTTCCTGATCAAAGATTGAAGCCTTGATTGATTGAAAGCATTTAGAACCAAAATCGAGAGAATGATTTAAGAGATGATTTGAAAGACAAACTCTTTTCTCTTCTTGTCTATGAAATCTGGATTTTTGTGATGAAAAAGTGTTTTACAAAGATAACCTTAAAGAGAAATCTTATGTGTGTAAAACCTTTTTGATGGAATGAAAGAACAAACTATATATAGGCATGAATATGGTTGAATTCAACCATGGTTGAACTCAACCAGGTCTAACTCGACCAATTTGACCTCAACCAGGTCGAACTCGACCCAAATCAGTAAACTAGACTCTTTTACGAAATTGTGGCCGCTTGAATCGTCAAAAAAGGAGTTACGGTTAAAAAGTTATGACCAAAACAAAATCAGCACGTTTTTCAGTTGCCGACTTGTTTAATTAATTACATATACCATTTTTTGTAGGAACGAAACAATTTAAAGCATGGTAAATGATATTCATTGATCCCCTTAATATTTTAAAAGTTTATTTTAGCTTTATTTGGAATTTCTATTAAGCAACTAGTCTTCCTCAAACCTTTTTTTTTCCAAGTCTTAAAAATTCGAGAACACCCATACTCAATAAACATGTCTTGTCTTATTCATACTCTAAATCATACAACCACACGTCTAATGCCTTAAATTGACAATCATTGACTATATACGAATAGAAAATTATAGTCCGACGAAGCGCTCAGGTGACGGTTGTTACACTAGCTAATAAAGGTAACTTAATTTATGTAATATTTGATTCCTTTACGTTTGATGTAGCTATTAATACATGTGTAGTTGAATCTGGTTCTATGGTCCATGTGACCAACTCTATACAAGGATTCCTTAAAATCAAGAAGCTGCTAAATGACCAAACAGATCTTAGACTTGAAGGGGTGATCTCTTAGATGTCGAAGCCATGGAGACTTATGATTGACATATAAACACTGGAAAGTGTATTAGACTAGTAGATACGTTATGTGTACCGATAATTTCTCGGAACCTTGTATCTATTTTTTCTATTCTAAGACCTTGAAGGTTATGTAATAATTCATGGTTGCGTCAAGATTGTCGTTACTCATAATAATGAATTCCTTGGTCTTAGTTTCTTGGATAGATTACTATATAAGTTATAACTAGATCATAATTTCTTACAGTGTTTGTTGTCTCCTAATATTGATGACATAACTAAAACAAAGACAAAATCATCTAGATAATTAGAGAATTCTTCCATGTTGTGGCATAAACATCTTAGCCACATCTCATGAGTTCACATGATATGACTCGTAAAGGATATATGAAATATTACATTCTCTTGACTTTAGTGATTTTGAAACATGTATTTAGTGTCTCAAAGGCAAAATGGCTAAAGGTAATAAGAAAGGAGCCAGAAGTTCCAACCTGTTGAAAATAATTCACTATAATATTAGAGGCCCCTATCCCACATCCATCATTAAACATATATGATTTATTAAATTCATTAATGATTATTCGCGCTAATGCACCTATATCTGATCTGAACACTTAGAGACTTTTATTGATCTTAAATCTTTGGTTTCAATGAAACTTGATCGTAAACTATAAAAGTTGTGAGATCCGATGAAGGAGGTAAGTATTATGGAAGACATACGGATATTGGTCAAGCTCATGGTCCTTACCATAACTTTTTTAAGGAACATGGCATAATTATCCAGTACACCATGTCAGGTTCTCCTCAACGAAATGATGTCGTTAAAAGGAGAATGTAGCACCTTGCTTTATAAAAATGTGAATTTTCAAAAAAATTCAACTTTAAATATAACAACGTTACAAAATGCGGAAGCGATGTTAAAAATCTCATTTGATTCCTGACAGAATCATTAAACAACTTTAAATTATGTTACTAGCATTGTATCATCACAATAATAAAAGGAAATCACCAATCAATAATATGAAATACCAACCGACATAATAAATAAGTCTACTTAAAGCTACTAGCAAATAGGTAACTAAAGTCATCGTCCACTAACTCCATTATAAGCTACCCCGCTCACGATCAAGCCATCAAATGATCAATCAATGCCTTACCTGAGGGCACAACACATTTTCCACAAAACAAGTGTCAGCTTTAAAAGCCGAGTAAGATAACCACGAGTTATAAAACAGTTGCTAGTTAAAACATGTTTTCAAATAATCATAACTATTTCAAGCAACAAACAACAACAACGACAATAAGCATTAGGAATATCATATTACTAGATGTGCCTAGCAACCTCATCAATCAACAATAAGCATCTCAACAAATCAACTTCAGGTTATGCCACAACAAAGCCAAGTAACTTAAGTCACTTGTTATCGACAATATAAATTGTGTGAAGGTGATCAATCGACCTTTAGGAAGCCTCACACCCGACATGATGGGTAGACCATTCGGTGGTTCATCGGCGTCGTAACGGATGGCATAACCAATCCACGAGTAAGTCGGCATCAACAAAAATGGTCTGCCCACGCCATCCGGCAAACCCTAACAACAGAATGAGTCGAATGGGGGGTTATCATGATTACCCCAGGTGACATCGACAATAGCATACTAGCCAAGGCTAGCATGGATTAAGCTTAAGAATTTCGACAATAATTATACTAAAGTATCAACAACAACAACAACTTTTAGGGTCCTTAACGTGTGCGTGATATGGTCTTCCTACCAAGTCTAGTGTACTAGATGTACAAGCCAACATGTATCCAATTAAACATCAATCACAATCATTTCCAACATCTAATCATGCATATCGAGTATAACGACAAATAAAAAGATCATTAGCATGCATGAACAACACCCATGTGATCTCCCGTGAGTTCTCATACCCAACATACGTAAGAAAAGGCTTTACAAACATTTATTATGAAAACTAAGTTTATGTCGTGTGTCACCACGTGCGTCTTCTTACGTTTCCTCTATGTGTTGAATTGTGACATAAACTTCTCTTTCAAGGTTTCGAAGTCATTTGTTGGTTCTGCACTCAAGTTGTCAATCCATTCCTTTGCTTTTTCTATTAAGGAGTAGGAGAAAATACGGCAGGTAGTTCGTGAATCCCATCTCCAAATTGCTGCAATCTTAATCAATTTGTTTAGGAAATCGTTTGGGTCCCCTTCACCGTTATAGTATATGTTATCATGTTGTTTCTTTTCTGCTTTTACCAGACAGCTCCGTATATTGTTTGCCTCGGGGAGGCACTTCGTGCTGTTTCATTCTTATGAAGGCTATATGGGGCTATAGGCTCTAGTTCGTATGTTATTTCTTTTTTGCCTCGGGGAGGCACTTCGTGCTGTTTCGTTCTTATGAAGGCTATATGGGGCTATAGGCTCTGGTTCGTACACCTGATCAGTTTCTCTCAGTCACCTTATTATCGTACATACTACGTCATAGTTTGCTTATACGTAAGCATCAGTGATTCCCTTGTCTACCAATGCGGATACCCTTTCTCCGGGCATACCCATTTTTATCAGCGACATGTTCGATGGGGGAATGACCATGTGTGATTCTTTCGCGGTGTAAAGGGTGCATCTTGGCTCATACTTTCCTGCCTTTTAGGTTTTTACAGACGTCGAGTTGCCCAGATCCTGCGGCATTATCCCTATGCTACTCGGATTTACTGGTTCCGTAATGGTTTCGCCTGGTGTCTGGGTTGGCGCCTCTTCCGAAGGTTCATCTTGATCTGAGCCTAGAACATTCAGCTTTGATCCCTTTCATTTTTGGCCTCGCGATTCTGGCACAAACTTGTTCTTATAGGGGTCCCATAGTTCTGGCATGATTCTGCTTTTGCAGGACGGACCTGGTAGAGAGCTCTTCTGGCCCCTATCCCGTAGTCCTGGTTCGGGCTTGCTCCGATGTTTACTTGGTGATCCCGGTGCGAAGCTATTTGGACCTACCCCGGTCTTGACCTTGCAGACCTGCCATGAACTCGGTTCGGCCTTTGCCTGGTGGTCCCAGTGTGCATCCGTCGTGGGTTTGACCACGTGGTCCTAGCATGAACCCGCTTAACTCTTTACTTGTTAGTCCGGGTGTGGACCTATTCCGGACTTGAGCTGGTAAGAACCTGCTCTGATCTTGGCCTTGCGGTCCTGGCATGAACTCGGTTCAGCCTTTGCCTGGTGAGCCTAGTGCAGATCCGTTTGGGTTTTGACCCTGTGGTCTTAGCATGAACCCGCTTAGGTCTTTACTTGTTGGTCTGGGTGTGGACCCACTTAGGACTTGGGTTGGTGATATTTCTTGCATCTTCCCCGAGTGATTCTTATTCGTAGGGACTCTCTCGTGTGTTCTGTTTTTTAAAGGAACATCCCCGAAGTCGACTGAGGCCCTTCGGCCAGCGTTAGCTGAATCGGGCTTACGGGGAGAGGAGTACAAAGCCAGGGTTGTTTGTCCATCCGACCCTTGATTCTCAGATGTAAGCACGTGATACTTTTGAGACTGTCCTCGCACATTCGGTGTTTTTTCTGCTTCCACTGTCATACTATCTTAGCTGACCGTTGGCGGATCTAAACCTGACGCATGCGGGCTGTCCTAATATTGTTTCTTGGCGTCTGGTTCCTCTAGAGGTGTCTGCAGTTTGCGTGTATCTCGAACGTCTGACGGACGTTTGGCTTCTAGTTCGGTCATCACCATTGATTATCATGACCGTAGGTGGGTTAGGAAAGAATCAGTGTTAATGGTCCCACAGATGGCACCAATTTGTTTGATCAAATAATCACTCTATGACTTAACCGGAGGTGTGAGTGGGTTTGGTGATGTTTTGCTGGCGATTCCCTTCCGGTCAGAGGTAGAGGACCGCTTTACGCCTATCGTTCGCTAATCCTAAGTCGTTGTATGAGACTTAGGGTTTATGGATTAAGTTTAGGGTTTATTCGGAGGTCGAATAAACAGTAGATGATTGAGGGATTTTGGTATATCGCATATGGTATATATTGCACGTATATATGTGATGATGTGTCATGTGTCTTCTTCCACTATTTATATAGAGGGTAGATAACTTAGAGGATGGTAAGAGAATTAGGGTAAATCTCTTCCTCTTTTGTGAATATCTTATTTCATTTATGAGGAGATTTATGGTAATCTTTTAGCAAGTCGTGCCCGAGTTAATCGGAGCATAAGTATTGCTTAATCGGATAATCATTGAAAAGATCTATATCCGATCTTTCTTTTATATTTCCTCAGAGCTGGGTATTTGATATCTTAGGAGCTCCAGAGTGATTATGTTGAACGGAGGTCGAGCTCCGTTCTGGGTAGGTTTTACCTGTACGAAGGTGGCGTCAAATTCTACTCGGGTACGGAGGTTGAGCTCCGTATAGGGTATATCATCACTTCTTAAGAAAAATATCTTTATCTTTTTCTACACCCAAGCCTCTTAATTGATTGATTGATAAGGCTAGTAAATTTGGTGTAAATATCACTTAAACTTTCATTGTGTAAAGAAAAGAAGGATTCATACTTCTTGTTTAAAGCAACCTTTCTAGTGACAACAGTGTCATTACCTCCTTCAAATTGAATGACCAATTCATCCCACATAGCCTTGGCATTGGGATACAACACAAGTGTTGGAATTAGGTCTTCAGGGACCAACCCCAAGGATCATGTTTTTCAGTCTGGTATCCAAGTCTACCAGTCTGCGATCCTCATCAGACCAATGGTCTTCTGGCTTTTCTCTGGTGCCTCTTCTTCCAGTTGGATCAAGAAGAGGACTTACCCCAAGAGACATGCATATATAGGGTCCATCCTTAAGGATTTTCGGAATATACTTCTCTATCCCACCAAAATGCAGCAGCATTCTGGCCTTCCATGTCCCAAAGGTCTCACTGTTTCCATCAAATTTGGGAACAGGAGTATTGGAGTACTGGACATGGACATAATTAAGGGCATTTGGAAGAGGAGGAGGAGGAGGAGGAGGAGGATTAGTATTAACATTTTGTATAGGAGTCACGGGTGGATTATTAACATTAGTTTCATCGTGACCAGAACCATTCTCACCTTCAGTAGTAGACTTCGTAGCAGATATAGGCAAGTATGTTAGCCTTCTGCTCTGATACCACTTTTAAGTTCCAACTCAAGAAATGGTACAAACTGAAGACACCTCTAAGTCGATGGTGAGATTACTTTGCAATATAAACACTAAACTGGAGATGACCAGTTACCAAGTTCTTGGTTAGATTACTTATAAGGTGACAATAAGTAAAAGACAATACAATAAGTAAATACAATAAAGTAAATATGGTGAGACCATGTTTTAATTTTTCAAGTTCATTTTATTTCAAGTAAAATACAAGGTTGTTATGGAACCAAGATAATACAAAGTGTAAATATCCTAACAACATATGAAATACAATTGATCTAAAACTTGGAAATCTCTTGCCAATCGAAACACTTAAAGTTGTGAAATGTTCCTTTATGCGATTGAGAAAATATTACACAAGTTCACCAAGAATATGCAAAGTCTGAATATGCAAAGGTGGTTTCTTGGTTGTGCAAAGACCTCTATTTATAGGTAAACTTGTCATTGGGATTCCAACTTTACCGCTCAAATATGGTTGATAGCATTTAAGGATTCAACTTGAAATCCTTTGAAAATGCTGGATAAAGTAAGACATAAAGTCCCTTTATCAGCCTACTTTATGCATTTTTGTACTTCAATCGAAGAAAATTGATAATGTCAGGATAAAGGTGCATAAAGTAAAAAAGGTCTTCCTCCCAATCAGTGTAAAGCTTTGTAAGTACTTTACAATGATACTCTCCAGTTCTTGATCTGGGTAGAAATTCAACTGGGTTTCGCTGCCATTGACATTATCTTTCTTCCATTTGATGTCTTCGACTTCAACTGGAATGTTTTCCGATGTATTGGACAGATCTTCAACTGGAGGAAGTCGTCAGTTGCATAAACTGTATGATGCAACTGGAATTCTAATATTTCTAGACAAATCTTCTGGTCTCCGGATGCAACTGGAGACTGACCAGTTTTCAAATACCAGGTTTCTAACTCTTTACTTCTCGGATGCCCGAACACCTAAACAATTGTATAAACAAAGGCGCTAAATTAAAATGCCAGATATTTCAAACACATCTAAAAATAATATATTACGGTTACAACCCATACAATAAATGGACTCATTACTAAATAAACAGTTATGCTATATGCTTTCATAAATTTAAATAAACCTCCTGTATCTAGCTCGTTCGCAGTCACGTAAGGATATTTAAAATATGGCATTCTCATTTGCAATAGCTAATGTGTATACATGTACACATAGTCATTTACTTAATCATGACAATTCTTTATTAAGTAATTTACTAGTGATAGCAAATTCCAACATGACCTTTGAATTAAATTCAATATCATGCAAGCTCATGTGCATTCATGTAGAAACATTTAGCTAGCTAATATGTCATTCTTTTATTAATGTTTCTATTTACCATAAGTGACATAATTAAAATCCATCTATTATAACTCACGTATTATAGCTTATATAAATGGGAGTATGAATTCATGCATTAAAATAGAGTTTACATGACACATTACTTAAACATTTATTTTTGTTGACTGGCTGTTAATATAAGTGACACTTCATTAGCTATTCACAGACACTTAGTTATTCATTGCGAGCTGCTATATGTTTCGAACAAACCTTGTTATGCTCTATTTCTGTTTTGCACATCAATAGCAATAAATTGTAATAGTAGTTTTTCTTGATCCGGAGTCTATAGTCGAAACTATAATTTATAAATCTTTCCCTATATTACACTTTACACATATTCCGATCCAGATTTTCTGCAATATGACAAGGTATGTTTTATGATGAAACCTTAACACGACTCCATATAAACACATAACTATGAACTTTACAACAATCATAAGAAAAGAACTAAGATTTGTTAATTACCTCAATGATAGTAAGACTTGATCTAACATATCCAAATATTTTAATAACCAGCCAAAAATAAGGATGACTCAAATGGGATGATCAACACCTCAATAGGGAGCTTAAAATAGCAACAATAGAATTCTTTCAATTCTTCCGTTTTTTATTTCATCTAAAAGACCAGCCGTGGCATAAGTGAATTAAGAAAACCTAATAACTATATCTATATCTATACTATCTTATAAAGCATTTTGCCCTTTTTGAAAATCTCAATTCATGATTTAAACTACCCAAATTACCCTTATTCTTTATTCATTAATTTAAACATCTCTACCTAATATATCTATAATAACCTTAAATCTCAACCACTCATTTTTTTCTCTCTTCTTCATAAATCATTTTATTCCTCTAATTCATTCAAAATCTTTTCTCAAAAACCGTATATCGATAATTTATAAAAGTTGTATGGGTGTTCTTAAAATTTCATGCTCTTTCATTAGAGATGTCATTTGATATACTTTTGACGAATTTTTAAATGCGAGGGCAGAGCCCGTACAGATAAAGTATTTGGCTATCACACTTTATGACTTATCACCTCTTATGACCTATCACCTCTTATGACCTATCACCCCTGCCATCTCACCGCTGCAATACGCTGGCACTTTCCCTTGTTATATAGTAAAGTTTGGCTAGGCTTTGTCTCCCGTTAATTCCAATGTCACGTATGGCCCATTTATTTAACACAATTACGTTTTTATTAACCCATATGCTAAATTGTCAAACCTAAATAATTCACTTGTTGAAGTCTATTATATCTTTTAGTCTTAATAGTGACATGAAATAAGACACATTCAAAGTGACACGAAGCATGTTGACCAACACAAGTCAAAAAAGATGTAAATAAAATTTAGGATGTTACAATTACTTCCTCCTTAAAAGGATTTTGTCCCCAGAATCTACTAAGCTTAGAGTAAATGAAGGTGATGACTATCTTTCACCACAATCTTATTTCTCACGTTAAGTTTCCCCCCTTGTGTTTCTACTATTTAACCAACACTACATCAATTAACTCCCTACAAAACTTCTTATGGTAAAGAGTATTTTCCGGATCAAAAGATTCCCACTTTTAAAAAAAATAATTATTAAAAACAAATACTAACAAACGTAACCTTTAAAATCTGATTTTATATTGCAACATAAAAGAAAATATATATATATTATTAATTCGCAAACTGATAATGACTTACAACCTTTTGTGAAAACTAAAACTAGATAGTCTTAGCTTTTAAAACCACTTCATGCTTACTTGTATTAATAGCCAAAGAAAATTTGCACAATTCAATTCACTGATTTAGATGTCTAATCGAACAAACTTTCTTACTTTGACTTATTACTCACAAGCTTAGAATATCAATATGCCAAAGATTTTTACGTCTGCAAGTTAATCAACCTGTAAATAGACTTTTGATAAAATTATGACATGTTATATAAACTACTCCATGCAATCTAAACTTAAATTTATTAGTAACAATAAAGTATTGATTATTAAGTTACTTTTGTCTTTCTATTTTACTTCGCTAGATCACCAACAAAACCTTTTGTTTTCGTAAAATACAGTACCACCTATTATTATATTATTATTATTGTAACCCAACAAATAATAATAAGGTATAATTGTTTTGTGGTCTTGCCTTGTCATAGGCTACAACTAAGGAGACTACAAAAGAGTGCTAACACATTTTCTATTTTTTTTTACCAACCAAGAACAACACAATGTCACAATCTTTCTTTTACTTAATGCACACTAAATCTCATAAACCATAACTATACTTATATACATGTATAATCGGCTAAGTGAATAAAGAAACAATAAATACAACAAACTTGACTCTTTCTTATCATGTATAGTGATATCCCACCAGTAGTCGAGTAGGCCCATAAACAATTAATTTTTTTTTTCCTTCTATTGACTGATATCTAAAACAAATATAGTGCAAACATTAAACTTTTCCCTATTATCTTTGATGATTGCACACGACAACACTCCTAAAATCAAGTCTACCATTCTTCTTATTTTGTATTCAACGACACGAGACATAAGCAGTGTATATATATTATATTCTTTCGTTTTAAGGTTAATAATATATTAACCATGGTCGGTTTGGTTAGTCGAGTATCAAGGTCAAAAGAGTTTCACCAATCGACACTTAAATCTTCTAAATTATTAACCAAATGGTTATCAAATGATCTCTCAAACATCTAACATTAATTCAAAACTATAGGAAAGACATACCACCTAAACAAGAATCGATAGTAGCATTTATTGACACTTTTAATCACTATATGGGAACCCATGCCCAAACTTATCCACATATATGGCACACATTAATCTAATTAGTTAGCACGCAAGGATATAATACTACATGTCAATCTCACTAACTTAATTGCATTCAGCACTAATCAACACAAGCATGGTCGACAAATACGCTTGAGTAAGGATACACTTGCAATTATGTTCCGGACCATAATTGTAATTGTATCCTTTCACACGTGTGTTCATTAACCCACTTGTGTATCACCGATTGAACCTCTTTCTTTTGGGATTCCTCAAGTCAACTCATTTAGCACCATCCCCACACATCATCTTTACCAAACATTATCACTGACCTAGTGCTCTTGACAACAGTGACCATAACTCACGTCACAACATTATCTACTTAATTTATCAACTTTATTGCTACATAAAATTGTCAAATTTCCACGTTTACTATTCTTACTCATTTCCTTCCAATAATTCCCAGTTTGAAGTACATATCAAATTTCAACAAATAGAAATTTCCACATCTTACGAAGAATCATTAGTTAACACTACCATATTATTTGTAAGCAAATAAGACTAAGCAACATATTATGCATATAAATAAATACATAAAAACCATAATCTTAATCTCACACTCAACCCAAATCAATCCTAAAAGGAAGCTCCTTAAGACTAAAGCACAATTACCTAAGCTCAAATGCGCAACGACACTACTAGTTTAAGTCCATGATCACCTACACCTATGGCCAATGGTTCACTTAAACTACTGCTCTGATACCACTAGTAACACCTTCGCTTTATGAAAAATATGAATTTTCAAAAAATTTCAAATTTAAGTATAAGAACGTTACGAAATGCGGAAGCGGCGTTAAAAATCTCATTTGATTCCTAATGAAATCATTAAACAACTTTAAACGGTGTTACTAGCATCGTATCATCATAATAATAAAACGAATACACAATCACTAATATGAAATACCAACCGACATAATAAATAAGTCTACTTAAAGCTACTAGCAAATAGGTAACTAAAGTCATCGTCCATTAGCTCCATTATAAGCTACCCCACTCACGATCAAGCCATCCAATGATCAATCTATTCCTAACCTGATGTAACACCCCGACAGCGGCGGAAAACTCGAGATGTAAGATAAAGCACACACGCACATGGATGTTATATAGGAATACTAAATGAGTGCATACATTAAGCTTAAATAGTCAATTTCATAACCAAACAAGCATAATAGTAGTCATCACACACAAGTTAAAACAAGCATTCAAATAGAGATGAGATAAGTTCCCTCGCAGGGGAAAAGGTTAGGCATCTTGCCATCAAGCATAAACAAGAGCATGCAAACTTCAAAACCTAGCCTGCAGTCTGCTAAAAGTCCCATGCTACCAATCCTAGCCACGATTTGCTTGATTACCTGAAACGAATACTTAAACGTGTCAACACAAAGGTTGGTGAGTTCGTAGGTTTCAGTACATAAACAAGTTGTATAAATATGTTTTATGCCGTCGATAAAATGTTGAGAATAAAGTAGTATGATGTGGCTAGAGACTAACTTTGCACATAAGTATGTGTTTGAGTATAAACGTGCACTTACGGTACCAGGCTAGCATATATTAATCGTGCACACACAGTCATCAACATGACCGGCAAGTATATCAATCGAGCACTCACAGTCATCAACATGACCGGCTAATATGTATCAATCGAGCACTCATAGTCATCAATATGATCGGCTAATATGTATCAATCGGGCACTCACAGTCATCAACATGACCGGCTAGTATGTCACAAAGTAGTCAAACAGCCATAGAATAATAAAAGCAGTTACGGCATATAAAAGCATGTGTAGTATTCCATTCACCCCAAAACATAAGTAAAGAAAAAGGGGCTACGAAGACTCACAGTGATCCGGTACAAGCGTAGTTTGCAAGCACAGAGAACAAGCACAGATATAAGTAAGATATATCTATTCGAATCCAAGTACGTCTTGATGTAAGCCTAATCACAAGTCATTGATCATAGATGAACACATGTATTAGTTCTTGTGATTAATTATTCACTGAAATAACCTTGATGAACTGATGATTTGGTCCTTTGATGATCTTTCAACGTTTTGACTCGAAAAGTGTTTAAATGAACTTTAAGTACTCGTACTGGACTTGATATGAACAACTTAGAACTCACACATAAGTAATTATCGCATTAATGAGTTGAATGTGACTTTAAATAATGATCTTTAGCCTTAGGAACTCGATTTAGTTGTTCATAGAACTCGTACTTTAATGATCAAGATAGAACATGTCTTTGTGTAATCAATTAGGGTTTGCACAATATTCTTTGTTTTAGCTCGATTCATGAACTAGCTCGATGTTAATAAGTTGCCTTTAATGTGTTTAATCGAATGATAATGATGTTATGAACTTGGTTTGGTGTTAAATGATCAAGTGTAGTATGTTAGAGAACTAGTTCGTGTTGTTTTTGAATTTCACAAAGTCATTTTAGGGTTAGGGTTTCAAGATCGTCCCTTTGGATGAGCTTCAAGATCGTCCTATAGTTTCAGGTGCAAGATCGTCCTACCCTTAAGCTACAAGATCGTCCTAGCAGACCCTAGTTCAAGACTGTCCTACTGACCTTATGCTAGGTCAAGATCGTCTCATTGTTTTGATGTACAAGATCGTTCTAGGTGTCTCTAAGTCTAGATCGTTTCAAGTGTATCAAGGATCCAAGATCGTTTTAGGGCTTAAGAACTCAAGGTCGTCCTAGTACCAACCTAGCCAAGACCGTCCTAGCTTCCAAGTATGAGGACAAGTATACAAGAACGTTTTATGAACAAGTGTTTGAGCTAAACCAATCCAAAGGATCGATTACCCATTAAACGTTCCAATACATCACAACACCACACAAGATCGAACAAACAAGCTCAAGTACCAAATAAGTTGTCCAGGACAATCTTGAGGACCAAGATCGTCCTACAGAGATCGTCTCTCCTCCACCACGAGCTCTAACAAGGACTTAATCAACACACGAAGATCTAGATCTATTCCGGGACTTGTTAGAACACAAAACTAGTACATATATACATAATAACACTAACCATTAGCCCTTTTTACGATTTCAAGACCATCTATAACATGAACAAGGTGTAGCACATCAAGAACAAGTTTTCCCTTATTTTCAAAAATGGGTTTTGTAGATTTAAGCATGTTATGACCCAAATTTGTTCACAAAAAGGTTACTAAACACATTTAGACACAAACCCATTAGCTATTAACACGTTTTTCATTCAAAAATTGGACCAAATCATCAAGAACATAAACTTAAAAAGTACACTTTTAATTTGATCAAAAACTCAAAATTTGTTGTTGTTACCTGAGATTTGATGCTAGAAATATGTTTTGATTATCACAAGGAAGCAAAAGTACAAATAATTTTGGTTTAACAACCCAAAATCAAAAGATGAATTTTGTGTGTGTGAATGGAGGCTGCAAGTATGTGTTTTAGAGAGAGAGTGAAAAAAGATGGAGGAGATGAGTGAATAGTGTCTTTTTCTCACTAGGGTTTCATTTCCTTCTTTATATACCTTTCCCATATTAAATGAACTCCATAAATGCAAGGACTATTTGCGAACATTTTGATCTAGGCATTTTATGAACACAAACGTTTACGACTCGAATTCTAGTATTTTATCGTATTAAGTTATAAACTCGTCATTTAAATCAAGCTTTAAGATCGAATGAACCTTCATGTAAACACATATTTGAGTCTAAAATATATCAAGAACTCAAGTTAAATTGAGCCGTCTAGTCCTTCTAATGGCGACAGCACGATTCAAAGATTTTGTTTAAAACAATTCTATGACGGTTGTTATACCTGAGGACACAACACATTTTCCACAAAACAAGTGTCAGTTTTAAAAACCGAGTAAGATAACCACGAATTATAAAACAGTTGCTAGTTAAAACATGTTTTCAAACAATCATACGTATTTCAAGCAACAAACAACAACGGCAATAATCATTAGGAATATCATATCCCTAAATGTGCCTAGGAACCTCATCAATCAACGATAAGCATCTCAACAAATCAACATCAAGTTATGCCACAACAAAGCCAAGTAACTTAAGTCACTTGTTATCGTCAATATAAATTGTGTGAAGGCGGTCAATTGACCTTTATGAAGCCTCACACCCGACATGATGGGTAGACCATTCGGTAGTCCATCGGCGTCGTTACGGATGGCATAACCAATCCATGAGTAAGCCGGCATCGACAAAAATGGCCAGCCCACGCCATCCGGCAAACCCCAAAAACAGACTGAGTCGAATGGGGGTTATCATGATTACCCCAAGCGACATTGACGACAGCATACTAGCCAAGGCTAGCATGGGTTAAGCTTAAAACTTTCGACAATAATTATACTCGAGTATCAACAACAACTACTACTTTTAGGGCCCTTAACGTGCGTGTGATATGGCAATCCTACCAAGTCTAGTGTACTAGATGTACAAGCCAACATGTATGCAACTAAACATCAATCTCAATCATTTCCAACATCTAAGCATGCATATCAAGTATAACGACACATAAAGAGATCATTAGCATACATAAACAACACCCAAGTGATCTCCCGTGAGTTCCCATACCCAACATACTTACGAAAAGGCTTTAACAAACATTTATTATGAAAACTAAGTTTTCGTTGTGTCCCTCGTGTCAAAAGGTAGTTACCTTACCTTAAATAGTTTAATAAATAAACTATCTTAACTCTTTACTTCTCGGATGCCCGAACACCTGAACAATTATATAAACAAAGGCGCTAAATTCAAATGCCAGATATTTTGAACACATCTGAAATTAATATATTACGGTCATAACCCATACATTAAATGGACTCATTACTAAATAAACATTTATGCTATATGCCTTCATAAATTTAAATAAACCTCCTATATCTCATTCTTTTGCAGTCACGTAAGGATATTTAAAATATGGCATTCTCATTTGTACTAGCTCATGTGTATACATGTATACGTAGTCATTTACTTAATCATGACAATTCTTTATTAAGTAATTTACTAGTAATAGCAAATTCCTACATGACCTTTCAATTAAATTCCATATCATGCAAGCTCATGTGCATTCACGTACAAACATTTAGCTAGCTAGTATGTCATTCTTTTATTAATGTTTCTATTAACCATAAATGACATAATTAAAATCCATCTATTAACTCACGTATTATAGCATACATAAAATGGGAGTATTAATTCATGCATTAAAATATAGTTTACATGACACATTAACATTTTATTTTTGTTCATTTGGTTGTTAATGTAAGTGACACTTCATTAGCTATTCACATACACATAGTGATTCATTGTGATCTGCTATATTTCGAACAAACTTTCATATGCTCTATCTCTGTTTTGCATAGCAATAGCAATAAATTATAATAGTAGTTTTTCTTATTCCAAAGTCTATAGTCCAAACTATACATTTATAAAGCTTTCCCTATACTACACTTTACACACATTGAGATCCAAATTTTCTGCAATTAGACACGGTATGTTTTATGACAAAACCTTAACATCGACTCTATATAAACACATAACTATCAAGTTTACAACAATCATAAGAAAAGAACTCAAATTTGTAAATTACCTCAATGATAGTAAGACTTGATCTAACATATCCAAATATTTTAATAACCAGCCAAAATTAAGGATGACTCAAATGGGATGATCAACACCTCAATATGGAGCTTGAAATAGCAACAACGGAATTCTTGTTTCCGTTTTTTATTCCTTCTAAAAGACCAGCCGTGGCACAAGTGAATTAAGGAAACCTAATATTATATAGTAAAGTACGGCTAGGCTTTGTCTCCGGTTAATTCCAATGTCACGTACGGCCCATTTATTTAACACACTTTATAACGTTTTTTATCAGCCCATATGCTAATTAGTCCAAACTAAATAATTAACTTGTTCGAAGTCTATTATATCTTTTAGTTTTAATAGTGACATGAAATAAGACACATTCAAAGTGATACGAAGCATGTTGACCAAAATACAAGTCAAAAAAGATGTATATAAAATTTGGGATGTTATAGAGAAATAGAACCTTAATGAACATGGTGAAAAGTATACTTGTCAACACTAACTTAGCTACTTTCCTTCGGACTGGGGCCTTACACACAGTCGTTCATATACTCAATAAGAGTTCCATCATAATCTGTCCCTAAGAATCCTGGACAGAACGGAAACTGAGTCTAAAATATATGAACGCATGAGGCTGTTTTGCCTAAGCATAACTCTATAACCCTAACTAAAAGAAACTGGATTCTAAATCCTTTACATGTTTCTTTATCGGTTATTAGTTTTTACTGTCTTTCCTACACTACTACCATTATTGAAACACAGCATGCCACGTTTTTCGAGAACTAAGAGATCAGTGGGGGCACGACAAATCATAACTTGGATTTGCATGAAGTACAAGAAGCGGGAGGAAATACTCGTCGGTTATTATTACTCCAAAGATAACTCCTCTTGTACCCAACACTGCTCCTAATATCACTGATCCATCTTCTGCATATTCGGAATCCTAATCCTCCAAATTAGGATACTACTAATAATAAAACATCTTATTAATAATGCTAAAGCAAAGCATCTTACTACTAATGTTAAAGCATCTTTCTTACTGAACATGAAAATCAACTCAGGAGATCGTCTAAGTCACGCAAGACCATAATTTTGATGATTTCATAAATTATTTCACTGAAGTTGAAGACATTGGGAAGCTTGCTGATCTTATTCCTTACCAAGAAGCCATTAATAGCGATCAGGCTTCTTAGTGAAATGAAGCCATAATTTGTGCGCTAAATTCTATGTAGCATAATAACGTTTGGGACTTGGTTGAATTTCCTGAAGAATCCAAACCTATAGATTGTAAACGGATTTTCAAAACCAAATTAGACCCGAATGGAAACGTTGAACGCTATAAGGCCAAACTGGTTGCGAATGGCTTTACTCAAAAGGAAGGAATCGATTATCAGGAGACCTATTCTCTTGTTTCTCTTAAAGATTCTTAAGGATCATCATGGCATTCGTAGCTCATTATGATTTAGAGTTATGTCAGATGGATGTCAAGACCTTTCTTTTTATGGAAACTTGCAGTAAGATGTATACAGAGCTTGAAATTCCAGAAGGTAAAAAACACATGGTTTGCAAATTAAATAAACCCATATACGGGTTGAAGCGCATCACCAAAATGGTACATTGAGTTTAATGAATTCATAAAAGGACAAGACTTCCAAATCAAGTGGATCAATGCACCTATCTCAAGATCAGTAGGAGTAAATGTACAATCATTATTTTGCACGTGGATGGTATTATACTTGCAAGTAACAACTTGGATATGTTGTGAGTCGAAGTTTTTTACTTTTGCGAAATGTTGACATGAAATATCTCGGTGATGCCTCTTATGTCATAGGTATCAAAATACATCGAGATAGGCATAACGACGTTCTGGTTCTTCCTCAAAAGGCTTATATTGAACACATCTTAGAACACCACAACATGCAATACTACACACCCACTATAGCTCTAGTAGTAAAAGGAGACGTATGTGATTGTTTCTGAAGTCCAAACATTGAGATTAAAGGGAGCGAATGAGGATGATACCTTACTTATAAGTAGTTGGAGCATTATGTACGCTGTACTCATCCAGATGTCGCTTCGCCGGTATGTGCTTGGGAACTATATCTAATCCCGAGGTAGCACACCAAAGACTACACATTAACTTATAGAAGAAGTGACAACTTAGAAGTAGTAGCTGGCGAACCTATCTATTGATGGGGTCATAAATGGAAACTGACTACAACGTTCATCATGATGATTGAATGCATTGTCATCTATAATACCATGTTATGGGATGTTGTTAAAGAACCTGGTTAGTGGACTCGAAAATCGTCAAATTTATTTCTAGACCATTGAAGCTTTACTGTGATAACTCAGCTACCGTAACTCTCTTGAACAGTAACAGTTCAACTAGCGCTGAGATGTATCTCGATAAAAAGTTTCTCTTTGTACGCGAACGGCTTGAGGAAAATGTTCTTTGTATTAAGTGCATAAGTACACATAATATGCTAGTGGATCCAATGAGCGAATGTCTTACTCCTAAAATTTTCGTAGGACACGTGTCGAAGATGAGGTTTGCTAAATGACCTATTTTGATAGCATGTTGTACTTATTGGTCACTATTATTATTATTTTAATGATAATTTTCCTCTAAGCTCATAATAGTGTATAAACATTATATAACAAAATTTGTCTTAGTCAATTGATCATTTTTTATTAGTTTTAAATTTGAGTCATAGTTTAACTAGTGGGGTCCTGAGTTGATGTTCTTCTCTACGACTGTACTTATTGGCTGTGAGTTCAGTTTAAAACAAAATGAACATTTTCCCGACCAGACTTATTGAATACTCATAGATAAATGATCGCTTGGTCAAGTGGGAGAATGTTGGAACCACATTAGTGTGACCGTCACTGATCATCTATCATTCCTGATATGATAATTAACGATAACTAAAATCTCTATGTCTAACAAATACATAAGAGGCCTATTTACTCTTAAAGACATAATATAAGGTTTCTGATTAGATGATTCAACTATGAGGACTAATGTTACACACATTAAACACCAGAGGGGTTGAATGTGTAAATGCTCTCATTATAAATAGAGAGTCGTAAACCCTAAATTAAGGTTAATGAGAAACTAATCCCTCACTTAATTTCGTTTGCTTCTCCTGTAAGAAATCCGTGCATCATTTTCCAGCCGAATTTCTCATCCCATTATTACTCAATCATCTTGTTTTGGGAACCCGAAATCAATAGGAATCATGCTTAATGCTCTTACAGGTTCCACAGGACGATCTGAAAAATTTTATCACTAAAATCAAATCATGTTTATTTCAAACAATTTACACATATGATCGAGATATGAAAGGAGATTCACTTGCACACGCACGTTCATACGGGGCAGCTCCACCACATCCTACATAAACTGAACATTCAAGGTTCTAGCCATGTGCACCTAAATACCAACTATTCCTTAATAATCTAGTCTCAAACTTGTCGTAGTCATCAGTCGGTTGTTGTTACACCTACAAACATATACATAACTTCGTAGTTGGGTCTACGATTTATGCTTATTAAGTAATTAGATTAGACACATTTAAATTCGACTTGAACTGCTTCTAGTTTTGATAAATTAAGAGGAATAAACAACATAATTCTAAGAACAGTGGTTCAAATAAAATATGAGGGATACTCAACAATAACAATGAACAACCAAAACCATACAGCTTCTGGAACAATCCATACCTATGCAACATGTGTTCGTATGTAAAGTCTCCTAATCCTCTTTGTCAGCTGTTTCTCTATTATCAGCGATGGAGCGTGGATGACTTGCAGCATCAGAAGGGTCTCGAGTACCAACAACTAGTGGTTCTTCTTTTCCAACAGTTGCTATAAGAAACACGACAGCAGCCAAGAAGATAAGGATGTAGACAGTTCTCATGCCAAGAAGTGAACCGATATATCCCAAAAATGAAGGCCCTAGCGACTTCTCTATAACTTTTCCCTCTTTGTATCTTTCAAGAAATAGTGTAATTTGGGATCCCTTATCCTCATTGTCAATGTTCTCTGATCCGATAACCTGATAAATTTAACACAAGAAAGAGTTGAGTACCTAGTCATTATCCTCCACAGTCCCTATCAAACATAACATATTACACTGGAAGTAGAAAAAGGACGAGTTGGGTTGAGCGGTTGACCCAAAAGACTTCCTTTTACAAACAAACTAAACTTACATGTAACTAATTAGTACCTCCAATGTGATTTAAAAAATAATAATATTTCAATGATGATGTAATTATTTGGATAACGATCCAGAAGGTTTATGTATTCAAGATACTCTTTCGGCAACTTTTGACCCATTTAACTTATATGCTTTCAAACCAACTTTTCTAATTCTACCAGGTTGATCAGTTATAGATTGAATGTAATGCATACTGACCATTCATAGGTATATGGGTCGATATTCGATATTGCAACCTCTAATTTACTATTTACATCAATTTGTTTTAATAGAACACACTAACATCAGCAAGGAAACTAAATACACTAAGATTACAATTAGACTGAAGCTTATAATCAAGTGAAGTTTAACAATACACTCTGGCATCAATTTTGAGTTTCTTATTCTTAAGAAGAAAATACTATTTATTGTGATCATGGGATAACTTTACTTGCACATGTTTTCATGCAATAGGTAGCATCATCAATATGATCAATTGATCATATAACAGAGTAACATACAAGAATAAAAAAGTCAGATAATCAGAAAAGTGAAAATAAACAAGTCCTAAAACTTGTGGGAGGGACCTGGTTTCTATTTTTAATAAAACTCCTTTGAAATTGAAACATACATTTAAAGCAGCTCCTGTATCTCTAGTGGGTGAAATAGGTAAATCAAAAATAAAAACAATCTAGAAGAATCTAAAGGAACGGGTCCTTTAATGTTCGTGTTCAATTTCCCTCAAACAATATGTATAGATGTGGGTTGCTATGCGAAGGCTTTTAAAATGAAACGCGTGCGAAGTACTAACATACAGCTTAACTATTAGTGACATAAATTACTAAGATGTATGTAAGTGATAGTTAAGTTGTATGTTAATACTTCAGCTCCATGGAAACATGTTTTAAAAAGTTCAATTTTATAATTTAATATGTTTTAAAAAGTTACCTCATCTATCTCATGGGAACATGCCTACCTCACCCTAACCTAAGTCTCTCTCTCTCTCTCTCTCTTTCTCTCTCTCTCTCTCTCTCTCTATATATATATATATATATATCAATTTGTTTGTTTAATAAGCTTAGAAATGTTATTATGTCTCATCAAAATCTCGGAGTTGAAGACTTATCTAAAAATAATTTTGGAATAATACTAAAACAATTTGGGGAGCATTTAGTTTTACCCAACTGACCCATTTCCTTTAAAGCTATTCTTATATTTTACATGTTTCACCCTTTAAAAGGCAAAACCTATACCGAATAAACCTCCTTATAAGTAAATGGGTCAAAATCACCACCTCTAGAATTATAAATAGCAGTAAGTATATCAGCTTACCGAATAAAATATTTCATTTCCATCCCAAACAACCATCTTCGGCAGTAAAGTTTTCCTACCAACTTCAAAAGCCTCAGCAAAATCTTTCCATTGGTTATAACCCACATAAGCAAAAACATAATCACGGTTTGCAGATGCAGCAGCCCGTAGCAACTTAATTAATTCTATCGAATCATAGTCTGTCTCATCCTCCACAATTGTCAGCACAACTTTTCTTTCATCATCTTTCAAAAGCTTCAGGCTTTCTCCGGTGATTGGCAAGGTCAACGGCAACAAACTTTGTTGAATAAACTCTTCCACAAAGTTATCTGTGTGTTCAAAAAAAAAGGAAAAGAAATATCAGAGTATGTTTATTTTCTGTATTATAGAATTATGGGTTTAAGAATTTTAACGTGTTTGTTAAGTGTGTAGATCAGACAAATGTTTTTAGGTTTAGAGATCTCACAAGCCTAAACCGTTTGAAGTATCTGTTTCCCCATGTAAGAATTATAACAGCTTCAAAAACTAGTTAGCTTGTTCCATATGTAGCACATAGTGAATGTCTGGACATTTTGGCATGTGGTACTTAATTATCATAATGACATAATGAACTGCAATAAAATGGCTGTATAGTAATGTGTTTGACTCCGGCAAATTCTGATTATATAGGATTACTAGCATTGATACTCATACGATGTACGGATTGACTATCCATATTATATGATTGATTTTTTAAGGAAAACGGGAAATTTGGATACAATATAAGACGCATTATAAAGGTTGATATACCGTATATACATTAAATAAAAATAATATCATTAAATATGTACGATTTTTACCTACTTACGTGAATTTCATGACATCAAAAAAACAAAATTTTAAAATCTGCATTCATTATATGAATTTGTAAATGATTAATACATTTTGCATGGTTGTAAATCTCAGTTATCTCGGTCGATATATCCCCAATATATCACTTATTGGTGGATATCCCCGATATATCACTTATTGGTGGCTCGGTCGATAAATGGTGGTTGACCGAGATGATATATTTCTGATATACACGATAAATTCGATATATCCTCGATATATCGCTTATCGGTGGTCGACCGAGACGATACTGAAAAGCGATATTTACAACCTTGACATTTTGTATCATGAATTTTATTACTTAAAGAGAAATATAGTAGATAGTAAGTAGCATAAAAATATATTGGTTAGTAAAAAACCAAACAAAAACTTAGATAACAAGACATTAAAGAAAAATATAAAACTATTGAAAATTTCCACAAAAGCATTGAAATTCATGATCATTTAAATAAACTTATACATGAATGAGTTAAGTATACATTACTTTAAATATTATATAAAATATTATGATTCATATTTTTACAATCCATATCATAGGGTTACATTAGATACAAATGAACATATCATTTAAAATTATATTAACATTTACTTCGTTTTGTCAATTCATGAGTTAAGTCTCAATATATTATTGTTATTATTAATTTATCTAGCTGTTTCAATAAAAATGATAATTATGAATATATTTCTAAGTAAAAATAAAATCTATCTTTATAACTAAGTGAGAAGAGGAGTATTAAATGTTTTAGCCCACGAAGTAATCAACAATCCTACATGTCATTATCTATTGCTTATGTGACATCATAAGCTAACTAATATTTAACTATTTTTACTAAATTTGCAGCTGCAATGGAATTAAGTGTATTTGAAATTTCAAATGTACGGCCCAATGAAATTGTTAGAGTTGAAACAACTGATTTAACACAACTTGGTCAAATAAAGTTAAATTTTACAAAACTTCACTCACTTATTAATATGATGCAACTCTTATTCGACATATTTAGAGGGACTAGTTTTGACCATATTTGTAGTTTATAATGTTTGCAATTATCTGTAGTTATTAGATAGATCTATTCCTAATTTAGTGGTAGGGTTTATATAGGACTCTTGCCCTATATAAGGGGCTCATGTTTATTGTATGGATTCATTCAGAAATAAGGGATACAGAAACTTTTATGGTATCAGAGAAACTTTTATGGTATCAGAGCCACGGTTCTGACTACTTCTTTTTCCTTTTTTTTTTTTTTTTTCCTGACTACCTCTTTTTTTTTCTTCCCTACCATTCAATTCTGGTTCTGGTCTGTCACCATGACAACCTCAGATGACAAAGCTAAGTCGGATGACAAAGTCGAGACCTCCCAACCTGTAAGCAATTCTTCAGTTTCAAACATTCAAACCAAGATCCGCACGCTAGACAGATCTAAAGTTACATACTCCTCTTGGGTGAAACTCTTTAGGTTTCACACCATCGCCTACAAAGTCTTGGATCATCTCGATGAAACCCCTGCCCCAGCCGACACTGATCCTTCCTATGAATCTTGGAAGGAGTTAGATGCCCTTGTTTCTCAATGGATCTACAGTACTATTTCTGACGATCTTCTTGTTCGTGTTCTGACGATCTTCTTGTTCGTGTTCTTGACACCAAAGCATCTGCTCGCACGACCTGGCTCAAACTGGAAAAGATTTTCTTGAGCAACAAGCAAGCCAAAGCCCTGGAAACCCACTTTGTCAATCTCACGCTTGCTGCCTGTAACTCGGTAGAAGATTATTGTCAACAGCTCAAAGATTTGGCCAACCAACTAGTTAATGTTGATCAACCTGTTCCCGAGAAGCGTCTTGTATTACAACTTGTTCGAGGTTTATCCCCCGAGTTTGATGCAACCGCATCGTGGACTCCCAGAATGCCGATTGGGATCTGGCCCATACCATGCTTACTGATGAAGTGATTCGTCGTGAATCCCGACAACAATAATCTTCATCAGTTCTTGTCACTCCTGCCCCTACTCCAATCCAACAGTAGTCCAGTCCACTCCTTCTGATCTGAACAGCAACACCTCTCAACAGCCACAGCCGTACCGGGGCAGAGGTAGGGGTCGCGGGCAGCAATACCGGGGCCGAGGACGTGGATAATTCGGGGTTTTAGAATAACTCTTACCCCCAGTGGGCTTGGTGGAACACTCCACCATGCCCTTACTCTACACAAACCACATGGAGACCCAATCATCCATTACAATACCCGTCCACGACCCCATCAACTAACTATGCGAGCTTCCCTCCTACAGGACACTTTGGCAGCATCCAACACCCAACTTTCACCGAACTTTCACTGGGTTTGATGCATTGAATCCTTCTGATTTGAGTGCCACCTTTAATACCATGCAATTGAACTACACGGATCCCAATAACTACTTTGACACCGGCGCTGAGCAACATCTTACTAACCGAGGTATGATTCAGCATCCTAATTCTTTTCCAGTTCACACTAAAATTCTTGTTGGTGATGGCAATGTTTTACCTATTGAGGGGTCCGGCACCGGCTTTCTTCCCATATACGACCGTAACTATATTTTACCAAATATTCTTTACAGTCCACAAATCATTAAAACCTTTTGTTTGTTCGTAAGTTTACCCGTGATAATAATGTTTCTATTGAATTTGATCCTTTTGGATTTTCCTTGAAGGACCTCAAAACGGGACGCCTCTTGTCCCGCCACAATAGCACGGGCAATCTTTAACCGGTTACGCCACCAACACTGCCGCCTCTCGCCTAGTCACTCACATCCACCTCCTTACCTTGGCATGATCGACTTGGACACCCTGGCGCTCAAGTCTTAGATTTTCTTAGTCGTTTTAATTTTTTATGTAATAAAAATCATGCTATTACTTTTTGCAGTTCTTGTCAATTGTCCAGCAGCTAAGGTTTACCATTTTATGAATCTAATTCTTTTACTTTTACCCCATTTGATATCATTCATTGTGATCTGTGGACTTCACCCATTACAAGTAAAACTGGATATAAATATTACATGGTCTTGATTGACAATTTTTCACATTTTATTTGGGTATACCCACTTAAATATAAATCAGAAACCTTCCCAACATTTACTAAATTTCATAGAATGATTCTCACCCAATTTAACCGACATATTAAAACATTCCAATGTGACTTGGGTGGTGAATTTGACAACCATGCTTTTAAGAACTTTGCTCAACAACATGGCCTCTTGTTTCGGTTTTCTTGCCCTCAAACATCTTCCCAAAACGGTCGGGTTGAACAAATGATTCGACACCTCAATGATACCATTCATGCTTTACTTATTCATGCCCATCTTCCACCTACCTTTTGGGTGGAAGCCTTGTACACAGCCACCTACCTTCACAATATTCTACCTACAAAACGCCTTAATTTTTTTACCCCTACCTTTGCTCTCTAGCTCCGCCACCCAACCTATGATCACTTACGTGTTTTTGGGTGCGCATGCTACCCAAATTTATCCACCACTCAACCCCATAAGTTACATACCCACTTAGTCCGTTGCATTTTTCTAGGATATCCTCCTGATTTCGATGCTTTGATCTTACCACAGGCAAAGTCTCTATTTCTCTATCATGTTACATTTGACGAGAACACCTTTCCATACACCATACTGACACCAACTACAACCTACAATTTTCTTGATGATATACCACCCGGCTTCACTTTCACCCGCCCCACATCCAAATCGATCGAGTCTGCCCCGTATTCAGCCTCTCCTTTTCCAATCACCTATACTCGTCGTCCTCGACCACCGGCCCCGTTACCAACACCAAATCCATCAGCTACGGCAGCCCCGGCTGCGACTCCAAGCTGCACCTCCACATCAGAACAAATACTCATCCATGACCACCCGCTCGAAAGCAAAACACACTTCTTTCCACTATTATCTCTCTTGTTCCCACCTCCTACTCTAAAGCCTTTTCCGACCCTCATTGGTTCCATGCCATGCAAGCAGATACATGGAAAGTCCGGTTGACAAACCGGTCATTCGTTGCATGTGGTTATTCCGCCACAAATTTAAATTTGATGGCTCCCTAGAAAGATATAAGGCTAGGTTAGTTGTAAATGGGAAGTCTCAAACCGTAGGTATTGATTGTGACGAGACTTTTAGTCTGGTTGTTAAACCGGCTACCATACGCACTATGTTATCAGTAGCTATTTCCCGTGCGTGGCCCATTCATCAACTTGATGTTAAAAACGCGTTTCTTCACGGACATTTGAATGAAACAAATTTTATGCATCTAACCACTAGGTTTTGTTGATAAACGATACCCCACCCATGTCTGCAGGTTGAAGAAGTCATTGTAGCCCCTCATGCCTGGTACACTCGGTTTGCAACATATATCTTATCGCATGGCTTCCGCAGCAGTGCTTGTGATAATTCTGATAATTCACTGGCAGGGGTTCTCACACAGCATATTTATTGTTATATGTAGGCATTCTTGCAGGAGATTATAAGCACTCTCACGAGAGTTTGCTATGACAGATTTGGGTCAGTTGCATTACTTTTTGGGGATTAAGGTCACCCGCAATTCTCAAGGATTATTCTTAAATCAGTCACAGTATGCAACCGACATAATCTCTCGGGCCTCGATGTTTTCATGTAAACCTTGCACTACACCAGTAGATCTTTCTGCAAATTTGAGTGCCACAAATGGCGACCTGTTTTCCAATCCTATTTTATATCGGAGTTTGGTTGGCGCTTTAGAGTATCTAACTTTCACCCGACCCGATATTTCTTACGCGGTTCAGCAGGTGTGTTTATTCATGCATGAACCACGTGATCCGTGTTGGTGCATTTCCAAGTGACAACATCATTATAGAAGAAGTTTGTCTTGAGTCTATTGAATATATACTTGTAATGAACGTTAAGTTTTCACATGTAATAAGTTGAACTCATGTCAGTCAAACTTGTGTTGACTTGGTCGAGCTCGACCTACATGAGGTCGAATGATCTAACGTCAGCCCGGTCCAGTCCATGTTTAAGCCTATATATATATAGATGTAAGGTTTAGGTTTCGAGAGGTAGAGATAAGGAGAGAGTTTGAGTTGCAACTCATGAATCTTCTGGTAATTGTATTTTCGTGTTTAGGGACTTGGTATTTACTTGTAATTGCATTCACTGAAGTAATATACGGTTCTTATTCATATTCATATTCATACTCGTGTTCTTATTGTCGATTGCTAGTGTATAAGAATATCCGCACTTATACATCAGATACTTGATCTCGTTTGATCCGGTGGCCAAGGGACTTTCAATTGGTATCAGAGCCATTGGAGGTATTATATTGGTTCGGGATTAAGATTTCGACAACGATTAAGGACTCTACACTCAAATCTTCAAAGTTTTCGGTTCGGTCTAAGACTCTCACGCTCCACTCGAGCTCGACCTCAACCTATTAAGCTCGACCTCGACCTATTCTGGAGCTCGACCTCTTCTGGAGCTCGACCTAGTATGGAGCTCGACCATTTGGAGCTCGACCTTTCCTAGCTCGATCATCTGAAGCTCGACCTTGCCTAGCTCGACCATCTGGAGCTTGACCTATCCTAGCTCGACCTATTCGGGCTCAAGTGACTAGGTTCTGATATTTCTTGTTCGATTATATAATTAGATTTTGTGCTCGAAGTAATTGGTTTTTTTCTTTTAGTTTGCAATCTTGATTATGTTTAGGTTATGAACTTTTCTGAATATTGAACTTGTAAACTCTTGTGAGTTTAGGTTTGATATATGTTAATCGAGTTTTGGACTTGTAAACTTGATCAATCTTGGATACTAATTTATCACTTTTCGAATTGTCAAGAACTTGTAATTAAGGGTGTTCATTCGGTCGGGTTTTGGGGGAATAGAGTTATTCGGTTTGGATTATTTGGTTTTTTAAGAATTAGTAAACCACCCGATACCCACTCCATTTACATGACTACCCAATCCAAATCACCCAAATAAAGTTCGGGGTATTTGGTCGGGTTTTGGATTACCCAATTAAAAAACACTTTCAAATTTTACTTAAGTATATTTGAATAATCATGCAATCCGATTATCAATTTACACCATTTTATTTATTCATGTGACGTTATTGAAATAATTACGTGCATTTAGATTATTAGAACGACATAATTAAATAATTAGAGTAGTATTTATGTCATTTTGGTTAAGTTATTATAGTTTTTATTAAACATTAATTCTTTAATCGGGTTCGGTTGGGCCCGAA
Organism: Erigeron canadensis; assembly: GCF_010389155.1. NCBI lineage: Eukaryota > Viridiplantae > Streptophyta > Magnoliopsida > Asterales > Asteraceae > Erigeron > Erigeron canadensis. Next base: position 18,944,642 of record NC_057767.1, on the reverse strand, counting down.
CTGATAATTTTCTAAACCAAAACCAAACCATTTAACAATTTCCTTATTCGGTTTCACCCAAACACCAAACCAAATCCGAATAATCCAATCCAAATAGTACAAATGTCAAGTGGATTGGATGGGTTATTCGGTTAATCCAAGAATAAGTTGATTTAGTCTTGGTCTAAGCTTGTTGGAATATTGAACTTGTAAACTCTTTGAGTTTTGGTTCGATTTCTGTAATAAAGCATTCGACTTGAAAACTTGATCAACTTTAGATTCTAAATTTAGACAACCAGGGAATTCAATACCAGGGAAAAAGGTTGTTGTAACAAGGAGCTACTAGTTATCTTTTGAATGTATATAAGAACCGTGTCATGATGTTGTTCTGTCAAGGAGCTACTGGGTTATCTCTTAATTGTATATGTGAACAATTGTGTCATGATATTGTTTTGGCAATAAGCAACTATGTTATCTCTGGATTCCATATCTGAACAACCGTGGGATGAAGATGAGAGTGGGAGATGTGTTATAACCAAAAACAAACATATAGTTTTTTTTTTGGTTTAGTCATGGCCTCTTTTTGGTTTTGAATCCGTGTGATTGTGTCCGACCTAATCTTTGGATCAAAGGCGCCTGATTATAGGTTAGGTGATTCAATTGAATCAAATGAAGATTGAAGGTCAGGATTGAAAATCCAAGTAAACTGTTGATGATCATTGTTGTGCGTGTGTTTGGGCTTTTATCTTAAAGCTTTTGAGATGAAATTAATCATTTGTAGCCAAGTAGTTTATGATCAAACCTTTATTTTATGCCAATGATATAAAGATGATTAATCTGGTAACTAGTGAAGGGGTTGCAGATTAAGTGGTTCTTTGTGTATTTTGGAGATGCTTACCTTGAGGGGGAGATTTAATACAAAAGACATCAGATGGTTGGTGGATTTGTGAAGTTACAAGACAAAGTCAAACACTATCGGTTGAAGACATGGATCTTGTGAGTGTTGCATATCTGAAATTCAAGTTACGAAATTACTTATCTTTGTGGGAGCTGATTAAATTCCATACTGATTGTTGGAGATTCAACTTCTCTGTCATATGCCGGTTAAGCTTCAAGATCAAATGGATTGAGCTATGTTGTCTTGCATGATATTTGTTATTGCTCGGAGAATCGATGATATCTGGATTGCTTGGAAGCAATGATTTATGAATTACTTTGAAGTAATGATATTTGGCATGATAATATTGCTTGGAGCTTAATTTAGAAGAGGTTACCGTTGAGGGAGAGAGTTACAATCTGTGTATTGGATTTGTTAGTTGTCATAAGGATACAAAAATTTTGCAGTTTGAAGATTAGTGTGCAGCGCAAGAAGATCAAGTCTTACCGAAAAAAAAGGCCTGATATCATTGGTTAAATGGAAGTCTGTTGATGCAGATTTTTTAACTAATGATTGTCATAATTGGTGTTCGTTTCTGTTATTATTGCTTATGCATTACAAGTGAAGACTTTGAAGATCGATAAAAATTCTAAATGCTGATGTCAAGGGGGAGTCTGTTGGTGCATTTCCGGGTGACAACATCATTATAGAAATTTATCTTGAGTCATTTGTATATGTAATTATTAAACGTTTTGTTTTGTATGTAATAAGGTCAAAAACGACGAAGTTAATCGAAACGGTAACTAGATCGGTCTAGGATGATCTAGGTTGGTCTAGGTCGACCTTGGAGGTCTAGCTAGACCTCAATGGGCCGAAATATTCATGGATTCGTGCCTTGAGGTATAGGTTCGGTCCATATTAGATTAGTATAAATAGGAGATTAAACCTTATGCTTAAGGTTAATCTCTCTAGTTCGTTTTTTCGGTATTTTGTAAGCTCGTGTGTTAATTGTAATCGTTATTACCGAATTAATACAAGGCTTTGTTTTTATCATTCGTATATTGTTCATTGTTCGTGTATTCGGTTTACCGAATATTGTTGATTGCTAGTGTTCGAGATTTTCCGCACTCAAACACTAGTTATCTAATCTCGTAGATCCGGTGGCTAAGGGACTTTCAATCCGCATTATGCTTTCATGAAGCGTATTCTTCGCTACTTACAAGGGACACTTAATTATGGGCTTCAGATTGTTAAGTCCAATTCTCATTCTTTGGTTGCATACTCAGACACTGATTGGGGGGGCTGCCCAAATTCTCGTAGATCAACCAGCGGGTATTGCGTGTTTCTTGAAGATAATTTAATATCATGGTCATCGAAACGGCAGCCTACTCTCTCCCGTTCTAGTTCAGAAGCGGAATATCGGGGTGTCGCCAATGTTGTGGCTGAGGCCACTTGGATCGAAATTTATTACTAGAGTTGTATATTCCTTTAAGACAGGCCTCCGTTGTCTTCTGTGACAATGTGTCTGCAGCCTACTGATCAGATATCTACTTTGTGCGGGAAAAGGTTAAAGTTGGTCATATTAGTGTTTTGCATGTCCCTTCATCTCTCTGGTATGCTGATATCTTTACAAAAGGCCTCTCCAAACAACTGTTTCAGTCTTTCAGGTCCAGTTTGAGCGTTTGTCCACCGCCCGCTCAAACTGCGGGGGAGTCTTAGCCGACATATTTAGAGGGACTAGTTTTGACCATATTTGTATTTGATAATGTTTGCAATTATCTGTAACTATTAGATAGATCTATTCCTAATTTAGTGGTAAGGTTTACATAGGACTCTTGCCCTATATAAGGGGCTCCTGTTTATTGTATCGATTCATTTCAGAAATAAGGGATACAAAAACTTTTAGCAACAACCTTCTAATTACAAGTATATTTCATAACTTCATATTTTTGATTGCTTGACACCTTTACTATCATATTCATATTCATATATATATATATATAATAACTCAATATTCTATCCTTATAATAATATATTGTGAATCGAATATGTCGATCAATCAGATATTCTTAATTTTTATTTGGTTAACTCTTTAAGTATTTGAATTTGATTACTTTATAGGCTTTCTGGCATGTATCGATATGTTTTAGCTATTAGGTACCTAAGTTTTTAATCCATAAAAAACATGAAGACCCATTATTTATTCATTATGCATTTATGAATTAAAAAATTAGTATGTGAGAGGGATTTCACCCAACTTAGGTGTGTGACAACACCACCTTCACTTTTCCCTTTATATATTGGTATTTCATCTATATATATTCTCTATATATTTGGAATTTTTAAGTGATAAATGAACTCAAAACGAAAGATAAGTAAGAGTTCCACCAATTATGTTATATAGATAACTCACAATTATAAATGATAAAATGATCAAAAACAACATTCAATGAGAGGAGACTTTATATGAAATGGGAATAGAAATTCTATGAAATAAATTAAAATTGTAACAGAAACGGATAACTGCAATATGTTAGGAACAGGTTGCACAGCGGAAGTAATAACAAGATAAATAAAGAACACAGTGAACATAATGTGGTATCTCACACAATGTGTATGAACTAATCCACAGCTGCAACTAGGGATTTTTATTAAGCTTGATATAACAAGAATTACAATGCATAGACTTTGATATATACAGCTAACAGGTATAGGGCTTATTGCTTGGTGAAGGAAACCTAATATGGACCTCCTAATCACTAAAACCAGCCAAAGGCTTAACAAAGCCCATAAGGCCTTCACAAACCCAACACAATACCACATTCTCTTCCATGAAACTATAACATAGGTAATATGGTATTCTATATATATATGATATACAAATCTCTACACAAAGAAGGGAATTAACTGCTAATAACTAAGAATAGAATGTAGGCAACTGTCCATGTCCCAGCAATTTGATATCTCTATCTCTAATCAGGTGACAATCAACTTCATTGTGTTTGGCTATCTTGTTGAAAACTTGATTTTTGGCTATATTATGGCTGACTGGTTATCACAAAAATAGTATTTAATCACTTCCAGTCAAGTAACCCAAGTCCCCCTTAAGTAACAGAACCTACTTGATAAAGACCTTGATCTAAATAGTACATCCTAAGCCAGGTGTAACTTTAAGATAGCTCAAAACAGGAAGAGTTGCATTTCCATGACCTGTTACCTTCGTGGCGGGGCATTTAGCAATGTTAGCACCCTGGTGAGGGCTGGCTGGTTGCTAGCTATAAAAACTTGTTGGAAAAGATAACTGATTGAATAACTGCCAGGTAACTTAACTTTCCAACTAGTATCCTATATTTCTCTAGATCCTCCATCAGATGTTCAACCAGTGCTTTGAATATTTAGTGATGTCTATTACTACCCATGTGCAGATATTATCCTATTGTACCAAAACAAATATGGTTTCTTGCTCAAAACGTGATTAAAAATTTTAAAAATTTGAGCTTCACATCATCATAAAGTTATGTGCACACACAAAACACGAATTGGCCACGTAATGGGAAACCAGTGAAATTTGACAACAATGGGAACTCATGGTCATAAATTAGATCTTAAATAACCCAGAATCAGATGTCGGGTAGCTACTAGATTCAACAATAGTAAGATTTCCAAGAAACTAGATGTGGTTTAAACATGGAACAATAACTTGAAAATTTTTGGTGAGGCGTTCCCTACAAGATCTCAACTAGAACAGGAGCGTGGGAGGACCAGATCTGAGATACCTAGAACATGAAACCACAAATATTTTCTGGTGAGACCACGACAGAAGCAGAACAAGAAACCAAAATATTTTATGGTGAGAGCACGACAAACGTTTTATGGTGAGAGCACGACAGAAGCGGAAAATGAAACCACAAACAGGAGCGGAACATGAAACCACCAAAGGTTTATAGTGAGACCACACCAGGACTAGTCGTGACAGATCAAGATGAACTAATAGAAAGCATTAAGAGCAGATGGTAAGAAAGTGTGTGTAAGAGAACAAGTACAAACGGCATGGGAGACAATAGCATATGTATATATAAATGACATAGAAAGTTACATGAAATGTATGTATGTAACTAATTGCTAATAACTAAGATGAGTTTTTAAGCAACTGTTCATGGGTGTGAATGACTGTATAATCATATCATTAACAAAACTTAGGGGTAAATACTATATACTCGATTTATATTTACCATAAGACAATAATGTAACTCCTTATCCAGAACTGATTAACAAACACCAAAATAATCAGATAACTAGAAGCAGAAACCATCCAAGCAACATAATTATTGCAGACTTTAAATCAGAATAACTAACTACTCGGAGGCCCAAAGTATGAAACATATGTTACCGATGTGGTACAAACCAGCTTTACACAACAAAAGAAGAATAATAGCCGGCAAAAGTCGGCTGTTATATTAGATAATTAGATAAAATACTGAGTAGGGGCCTCAGCAAGCTCCACAACTGGTTTTAGTCCAGCAACTCCTAGTTCATAGAACCTAAATAATTTCGACTCCCCTAAACAATTGGCTCATAGGCCTTATTTAAGGACATCAAACATAACCTAACTTGATGGCTAACTTGGTTAACAAGTACTTACCAAGAATAAGAAACTACTATTAAAAAAAATACTTAACACCCTTATACTTTTATTGGATATTATTACAGCAGATTCATATCAGTTACCTATTTGTTTACTTTAATACGTTTTACTAAAAAGGTGGTAAATGGGTAATATCTACTCATTACTGGGTCGTCTGAATGGTCATATTGGGTAAATAAAAATAACCAAAAGAAAAGCGAGTGTAACGGGTCGAAGTTTATCCAAAGTGTGCTCTAAATACATATAATCTTCTAGATCTTATTATTAGAAAAGGTTACACTGGCATTGTAGGAATACAGTTTTTGTAATTGCATTTACCCAGCATATACTTATAATATAATAATAATTAAAAAACTTCCAGGTCAATCAAATCCAAACAATTTCACCAACTTTTTTACAAGGCATAATTTCACCTATTACCCAACCTATCTTAACCTCACATGCCCGTTTGTCCACTTCTATCTTTACTTATAAAACTCCCTGTTTCATAAAACATGACATAAAGTGCAGAAGGTATTGAGACAAATGTAACCTGAAATTCAAACTAACCTTCAAAAGGACCATAAAAGATGTTCTGTTCATTGAAGTTTGGATGAAGGGCTAACAAAGCAGGGACCTTCTCAAAATCATACAAAGCCATGGTTTTTTCTGAAATATCTTTGGCCACAGAAAACCATGCATTTTTCTTGAACTTTATGGCCAACTTTGCTATTGCTGACTCATCCAAACCAAATCCTATGAATATAGGAAAAGATGTCCCAGCTGCTTCAACAAACTCAGTAATACCAGAATCAGATTCGATAACTGTAACATCAGGGGCGACAAACTTCCTAAGGTACCGAACTAATAATTCTGCCTTTCTTGGACCACGATAATCAGTGGGAACTCCATGCATGAAGATTTTTAAGGTGGGAAACCCACTGAATCACAAGAAATACATGTTCAGAATGGGAAACCCTATTAAATTTTGACCAGGTTAAATCTTTAATCCAGTTAAAGTGAGAAAATCAACTCACATAGCAAGTTAAATTATAAGGGGCACGTTCATCACATTTACCTATATATGGAATGACCGAAGCTATTTATATATCAAAAGTGCAAGCCAGAAATTGAAAAATAAATATAGGTTAGAAGTATAAAAAAAAAAAAGTCAAATAGGTTGTCAAAAGATTTAAAAAGTGCATTTATAATGCCTAAAAACCTGTTGCATTTCAAATTAAAACAAACAGATTCTTACTGAAAAAGATAACTTTTGTAATCATATTGGAAACATTATTTAATTTTGGACAAAAAGTGTTTGTGGTCAACATAACAGAACAAGATAATTTGACTTGCCCAGAAAATAATCCACTTTTACAAATTAGCCAACCCATTTGACCCACCCAATTTGCCACCTCTAGTTAGAATATATGTTGTTATAAAACGAACTGGAAATGAAATGAAGGCATAGAACATACTCAATTTCATATTTTGAGGCAATACGCGAATACTTGTCCGCGTCTATTTTTGCAATCACAACAGGCTTCTTCAATCCCGAAAGCATAGGAGCAGCTTTATCTAACTGATTAAAAAATAAAAGTTCGTCAGCTTTTATAACTTGAAATACAAAACACTATTAACAAGTCATTATTATAGAGTTAATGCTATATCTGATGGCCCCGAGAAAAGAAATAATATGCGACATATGCATATGTTTTTCTGTGGTAAAACTAAAACTTAAAGATGGGTCATAAATAAGGATCTAATCTAAACATACAAATAACATCGGACTAAAGGATAACTGGATAAGACATTATGCGTGCGGACGAGCAAAGTAGTAACAATGTCCTATATAATTTCAATTTTCTTTATTAAGAAGCAAACATTAAAGGGTAAATGGGTGGGAACTCTCTGATCCCATGTACCATCTTGGTACCCAAAACGCATGCCGCATAGAACTCATGCCCGGTAAGTCACCATTCTCACATGGATCACAAGATATAGTTTCTCCACTTTCCTTCAACAAGTTTTGAACCTGTGACCTTTAGCCTTCATCAGTGGGCCCATGTGGTCACGTGATGCGGTACCATTGGGGTTTCACCCCATTGGTTGAAAAGGCAAACATTATATTTGCAATAAATTTGATTAACATAATCTGGCAAAGTTCATGTTAGGTAGAGTTGGTACGATGGACACACTAGGTTACGGATCCAGGTGGATAAGTGTTTTGATGCTGTCAAAACAATCTTGTCAGGCTCACCAAGAATACTATTTCCCCAAATTTTATAACCGCTGATGAGTACAAATGATTAGAAAAATATATATTACTTAACCATTCATTGATGATCTATTGTTAAAAAAGCCTTTTGGGAGACTAACCATTTAATGATGATCTATTGTTAAAAAAGCCTTTTGGGAGACCGTATGCATTAAAATTACGCTTTCAGCATTTCAACCTATGTCACATTTTCTTTCCTCTTAAGCTCAAAAGATGAAGGAACATGGCTTGCATAATTCAAAAACTGTGAATATGAGATAATGGTTGAATAGGCTTTGACCTATAGTAAGCCAGACACTTAAAAAAAAAAAAAAAAGATTCATGATTGACCATTTGGTCCATTAGTCAGATCTTTGAACAAAATCTCCTCTTGGTTTACAAAGGCCTAAAATATTAGTAATATTGCCTAGAATGACAATGAACCTTTTCGTTTATCCCTTCCACACCATCCAACTATTTTTGTCCCTTCAAGGCAATCATACTTTTTCAATATCCCTTTCAGATCACTAAAAAAACTTTGAGATATGTCCTTAGTAGACTACTTAGTTACCAAAATGATGCCGTTATCAGCCCAACATAGGTCAAACCTATGTACTACTAGAGCTCATAACGATGTCTTGCAGGTAACAAAATGGTCGTACTAGGGGACATTTATAGGTTTTAATGGCATGAAAAGTAACATCTAAATATATGACGGACTAAAAAAGGAGCATAATGGTCTGAAAAGACAAATGAGAAAGAACCCGGGACAAAAGAAAACCTCACTTTCAATTATATGATGGTTAATTATCGAATCAATGATTATCAAGTCCTCATTCGAATCCCTATGAATAACATCATCATTAATCAATTTATACATATAGATATTAATATAGATGTACGTATATATATGTAAATACCTCAGGTGAAAGACGTTTGCAGTGACCACACCATGGTGCATAGAAATCAACAAAAATGAAATCAAAAGAAGAAATAGCTGCATCGAAATTGGATTCAGTCAGCTCCAACACTTTCCCATCTTCTACTTTTATTATTGTCTCTTTTTCATGGCAATAGATCGATGGCACCACACATAGTGATATTACTACCATTAACTGCACATAATAATTGTGATACATATTTCTGGTACTTGGTGTGTATATGATTTCAAGTTTAAATAATTTGTTTGTTATACTCGTATTATAAAAGGGAAGGAATAAATCTAGAAACACTGACTTTGTCAACTCAAGTTACCTCCGACTCACCGGATGATCATCAAATCCGGTTGTGTTTTTAGTTAATTACAGAACTAGCCCTTAAACTATCGATTAAAAAAAAAACCGTTATCTACATGGATCGTCCTTGCAATTTATCTAGAAAATCAAGTTTCGTCCTCATCTTTGAGAAATGACCCTGGCAATCCATTATAGATTTATAGGTGGATAAGTTTCAGGTTTAGTCACGATAGTTGTTAAACTCTTACGAGTCACGAGTCGACTTTACAAGTCGAGTCGATTTGCACCAAACGAGTCGACTCGTTTTTGTCCAGACTCTTACGAGTCGATGTGTAAATTTAGAGCAAGTCACGAGTCGCAAACTTATAACTATTGTAGTTTGACACTATGGTTATATATTATATATTATACTTAATATGTTATATTATTTTGTGTGTTATCTATGTAAATTTGATCATTTTATTGAAAATTTGAAGATAAATCGTAAGTATATGTCTCAAAACTATTGAATATGTAATATTTTGGTAAATTTATAAACATAACGAAATTATATTTTGTATCTAAAGACGTCACATACACACACACATATATATACACTATATAATGTAGTACTTAAAAATGTCCTGACTCTATGCTTAAAACACAAAGGTCCTGACTCTATGCTTAATGAGTCGAATCATGTTCCGAGTCACGAGTCAAATAATCATATTTTTGAGTCAAGTCAAAATTTACGAGTAAACAACTATGCTTAAAACCTAAGATAACAACCATTATCTGAATTTCTATGTGTCATGCATGTGAGAATATTAAGTTCATTCTCACCCCAAAGGTCCATACTTATATGTAAAAATATTATAAATGATGAATACAATATTAATGACGGTTGCAAGAATATAAAAATGACATAGAAAATAGTGAAACGTTTAGAGAACAGGAAGTTGGACCTAGCCTAAGTCTCAACCTATTAAATAAAGAAAAAAGTTGTTTGTACTATAAATTTTTTCTGATTTTCATGATGTAGTGATGTATTATGTGTAATGTAAATACTCTGTTTTTCTAATCTTACAAGTATTTTGTTTCCCTCTTGTTTAAGTTATTTGTTGATAACATATGGTCAGATTAATTAATTAAAAGATTGAAAAAGAATCCTAAAGATTCAAAATCTTGATCTTTTTGTAAGTTGATAGATAGAATAATACTCGCGTTAAGAAATGAATTAGCATGCTATTTATAGTTTCCTAAAATTTTCCAGATTCGACTCTCATTGCGGCGCAACTAGGTAATTGCGGCGCAATGGTCTTTGACTTGCGTTGACTTATTGACTTTCATTGACTCGTTGCTGGCTTGAAATTGAAGGCATTGCGGCGCAACTTAACTCTTTGTTTTTATGTTGCGGCTCAATGGGCTAGTTGCGGCGCAACATGGCTCTTTTCTGACTTTTGTTGACTTGACTCCAAACGTAGCCTTGGAACTCATAAAACTTTCGTAAACACTTCTTTTCCCTCAAAAATGTCATTTCTTCCAGAAATACGCTCAAATACCTGTTATTTACCTGAAACACTAACAAATACCATAAACGCACCAAATGTATACGAAAACAACTCAAAAACTATACGAAAGCAACTAAATTCATTGTGAGAAATGAATATAAAATACGACACGTCAATATATATATATATATGGGAGTGGGAATATAAGGCTGTTAAGTACCTAAGCTTAGGTGTGGAACACTCACATATTGTTTTTTTAATCAATAAAATTCATGGGGGCCAAGCATTTATTCATTAATCAAAAATATTAAAAAATTTGTATGTGAGGGTTTCCACACCTAAGCTTAGATGTCGGACAACCTTATATTCACTTTTCCATATATATATATATATATATAGTCAAATATTTCCTTTAAGAGAACGTGTAGAATATCAACTATAAAACTTGTAATATGAAATTGATAACAAAATAGAGTAATAATCTGAAAGGTCCCAAACTCATTTTAGGAAAAGAAGAATTTTTTTTTCTTTTTTGAAAAGATGCGCCGCATGTTTTTATACATGCGCCGCATTTTTGTTTAGACATGAAACATGTGCCGCATGTATAAACACATGCGCCACATTTTTTTTCTCAGAAGGTACCCAAACTTTAGACTTCCAGAAATGCGCCGCATGGACCAAAATATGCGCCGCATATTGGCATCTGACAGCAAAAACATCCATTTTGACATTTCATACAACTAGTATTTCTCCAATCATTTTCATACTTCAAACCAATTTTTCCAAACTTCAAAAATAGTTAAATACACATGACTTGACATTCCAAAAGCTTTAATTAGATCAAGAGTACGATTTACAACGAAATGGGTCATATTACCCAAGTTGACATCGACTAGGGTTTTACAATACATCAAGATACCAAAGGTCATGACTCTAACGCAACTTTTTGCAGAAATGTACATAACAAAACTTTATCAAAAACACTACATATGTACCAAGAACCATTGAGTTCAAAAGGGGCTACTACGGGTTCTAGCTTCATACAATTTTTACCGTAAAAGTCAACATTTCACCATTCAAATCATCTATATTCTTCAAAATACTAAATCTTGTTTCCACTTTCGGGACAACCTATAAAAAGGGTAAACAACTAAAAAGAAAGTCAAAGCTTAGTGAATACCATTGCATACGCTTATACACACGAAGGAGGGCAAAAACACAAAGGACTATCACATGTAGCCAATGGCATCGTCATACCATCACTCGCATACTCACCTTTGCGCTAACAAAACATACATGGATCCATATACGCTAAACAATAATCTCAAGAGGTTCTTAGGCCTCAAAAGTTCTTAGGCCTTATCTCAATACAACAAGAGGTTCTTAGGCCTTATTTCAATTCAACTATGGGATTCTTAGGTCCCGGCCTCAAATTAGGCCCTAACGCCAAATCGATTACCACACATGGAATCCACCATTATATGGTAATCGACCTGACGTACATATAATCGTATGCAAGAGTACTCACCTCATTCGCGACAACCAAATTCCAAGATGACCACATAACAATCATATTGCTTTCACCTAGCAATAAACGCAAACGCATAATTGGTCATCAAGCCATAGCCAAACACTAACAATTCACTAACAATCTTAACTAATTTACATTCTCATCATTCTCTAAAGTTGGCTTCTTTCAAATTCTCATTTTACTTTCACAATATCATGGCCATAACTCATTTTAATACAAAAATCACCATTTCTTTATCTCTTCAATATGACCATACAACATTTTACTCAAAAATCATTATTTTCATCTTACTTCTATATGGTCATACTACATTACTAATCAAAATCTTCATTTTCTTGCTTTGGCCATAAAAATCACTAAAAACACTTTTATCAAAATATTCATGCAACCACATATCAAAATACACCATTACTAGTGCAAATTTAGAAAAACATCATGTAACATCCCCAACATTTTATGTCAACCATTGACCATATCGTTAGTCAACGTTCGCCTTCCGTCGAATTTATACGTCTTAATAGTTAACATGTTATGTGATAATGACTACGGTCGTTATATATGATTAATGTGTCTACGTGTTAATGATTAATTTCATTAAATGTGTTCAAATGGAGAGTTTAATATGTCATATGACAAAGTAATATGTTAGTAAAGTGATTAATAATAATGATACGTATTCCCCACTGAGTTAAAGTGATGAAAAGTGTTCCTGTAAGAGTTTAAGGGGGCAATAAGTGAAAGATATAAAGTACAAGGGTATAGATTTTAAGTTTTGGAAAGTTGGTCCAGCAGATTTAGGGCCATATCACGTTCCATAAACCCCATAATCAGATTGTAATCTCAAAAATAATTCTCCCTCAAGAACCCTAGAGCCTCTCTTCAAGTTTTGTGCGATTTTGGATCTATTCGGCGGTGATTTCTTCTAGGTTTTGATCCCTCAATCATTCGTACAGGTAATTCTTTATTCTAAGATCATAGGGTAATGGTCTTTAATATCTTTTATCCACCCATATCTGGTCGTGAGGGTTGGGTTGGTTTAATTGCAATCCGTTAATTGATTTCGAGTCATTCGGGGGATTAATCGGTTGTGTAATGATGGTAAATGATTCAAGGATTAATTGGTGTTTTCAATGAGTGATGTTGGTCTTTTTTTAAGTGTATTTGATGTTCATAAGACCTGGAGATGTGTTTGAGTCGTTTGAGATGTGTTTGGTTAGGTTTTGGGGTTGTTTTTCACGACTGGTCGTCGTAACTCCCGTTACGGTTGTGTAACTCTCGTTAGCTGGGTAATTGCGATAACACCCCCACTGTAATTCCCGTTACAAATTTTCGTAACTCCCGTTACATATTTTCGTAACTCCCGCTAGGGATTGATTTTGTTAACATTTTTAAACGACCATAACTTTTGAACCGTAACTCCGTTTTTGAGGAATAAGCTATCCACGGAATCGTGAGAGAGTCTACTTTTTAATGGTAATGCTTTTTAAAGTTGAGGATTATGTAAAGTTTATAGAAAGGTTAATTTAGTGAGTGATTTCCATGTTCCGTCGAGTTATGTAAGCTCTAAAGTATTAAACGAACCTCCGATGCATCAAGTCTTGTCATGGGTGATATTTATAGGTATCTAGGCTTGAGTCATGACCATAAATAGTGGGTAATTTATAGCTCATTATGTCGTTTAATGATTATAGGTAGTCGGGAATACTTGCAAAGCTCGGTAACTTACGTTATCATTTGTTGTGTGCTTCTACAAGGTAAGATACACTACTTTGACACGCTGAGGGTTCAACAAAAACATAGTTTTCATATGATAACTTCCCCAAATGGTATCTTGTTTGCTTATGGGTATTCGGGATTATACGGGAGGTGATATGGGCTATGTAGATGCATATTGAAGCCTGAAATGCTACCCCATAGATATGTGACGTTATGATATGATATGAAATGCTTTGAGTTGTTATGAAATACATAATGAAATGAACTATGTTATGCAATGAAAGATGATATGTAACGATATGTTATGAAATGTCATGCAATGATATGAGATGTAATGATATGCTATGAAATGAAATGTAATGTCTTGAGATGAATTGAAATGTGATATATGTTGATGAGATGTGAAATGTGCATGATTACCTGGCTTGTTCATCTAGTTCACTAGACTTATTAAGTTGTCATGACACGTGCACGTTTAAGGGCCCAAACGTAGAAGATGATATGTGATGATGTTTAGGTAACGTGGACACCTAAACTATATGTAATATGATATGAAAGTGTTAAGCTTAACCCGTACTTGCCCTTGCCCGGCACGTGCGTATATGGTTGCTTGGGTGGCTCCTTGCAACGTAATTACGTGTTTTGAGCATCTCCGGGTGGAGTGATTAACCACCAATATCTTTGAACATACGGATTTCTCCTGGATTGGCTTGCCATTCCTTAACGACATTGATGTACTACTGAATGGTGGTTCATCTAGTCGGGTGCGACTTATGTCACACTTAACGAGATGCATATGCTATATGAGATGCGTGACTTTTGTCACAATTATAAAGATGTTCAAATGTGATATGTGATGATGCAAAAGATGACTAGGCACATTTAGGATGACCCATTCTAATATGAATGATGTTGATGATATGATATGTAAGTGTGATGATATGTTGAAAATATGTGCCTTAACGACTTAATATGACTTTTATATAATGTTTTAAATGGACAAACGTTTTATAACTTATGTGTTATCTTACTTAGCTAATTCGTTAGCTAACACTTGCTCTTTTAAATGTGTTGTGCCCTCAGGTCCAACAATAGTGAGCAGGTAGATGTGAGGCATGGGTAGATGATCTTGAAGCTAGCTATAGTTTACCCATAGCGGCTGCTCGCTTTAGACATTTGCTTTATGTTTAAATATTAATGACTTGTATTGATAATATACTCGGTTGTTTAATGTTGGGCAACCGATGGATTTCCATTTAGACTTATTTTGATGATATGGCTAGTAACACCATTTAATGAATAAACCAAACAGATTTTACTGGTTTGGACTTTTAAAGTTAATTCCGCTTCTTTTAATGCCATTAGACAAAAGTTTTTGGAAATCCTTGTTTTTAAATGATGGGTGTTAACATCACATTATAATCATCTCATTACAAATCTCCAATTTGTTAAGTTCCAAGAACCCTAACTTGATTTAAATCAAAATAACTCATTTTAATAAACCCCTAAATTAGATGGGTTTCAAGAACCCTAAATTGAAATAAAGCAATTAGCTCATTTTTAAGAATAACCCTCAATTTAGTTTATCACAAGAACCCTAAAATCGAATAATGAAATAACTAAAAAAATCATACCTTCAAAAGAAAGAATAGTATAAAGAATCACAATTTATTCTTGATCTCATTCTTGAATTGGAAACTCACCACAAGCACACACCTCAATTCACCCAATTTAGTTATTAGAATAATTAGAGATTATTATTATTATCATAAAATTTACTAATAGTTTGAGGGATTAATTCTTCTAATAATACATGAGCTCTTGAGTTGTTGGAGGAAGAAATGAGGTGATGAAGAAAATAAAGAAAGTTGGTGTAGTGGTGGAATTGTGATTCAACAAAGAAGGAAGTGGCTGGCACTCCTATGAGATGCCACGCCTCTTACAAATTTTAATGGGTATAATACCCGATATCCACTAAAGTTCCAACTAAATTAACCCCGTATCTAAAAATAAAATACTAGAAAATTATTTTAAAGTCAAAACTATAATAAAGGTTAATTTTTTATTGGCTTAAAAATTTAGGATGTTACATAATCTTTGTTATATAATAACATTGAAACGTAAATAAATTGTAGATTAGTTATTATATAATCCATTATTATTATTTTTATTGTTATTTTCTTTCCTTTTATTATCACCTTCTATATTAAGACAAATAGATGTGAATAGTGATTCTCTGTTTAAAATATATATTCAGTTTAGCAAAAATGATACAAAAAATGTGATGAATGGATTCGACAGTACTCTATATGATGTTTTACCTTTTATATCAAGACAAATAGATGTGAACACTGACTCTTTTGTCTCTATATGATGTTTTAAAATATATATATATACAGTTTAGCAAAAATGATACAAAAGATGTGATAGATAAACTAGCCAGTGTTCTACCTTTTAATTAAAAGGTCGCTGGTGGCAGCACCATCTTCATGTATTTTTTTGGGTTTGTATTATAATATGGAGAGAATAATTGAGAGAGCAGAAGAAGTAATTCTTATTAATTAGAGAGCCATTAGGGTTACAATATAGCCTTGTATATATAGGCTTTATATGAAGGTTCTAGAAAAGATATCATCGCATAAATATGGAAGTGAGTATCCATACTATATTTAATATTACAATACTCCCCCTTGGATATTCACACTATATTATACGCAATATGATGTATGTTGCCTCATTAAAAACCTTACCAAGAAAAACCCGGTGGGATAAAAACTCGGTGAAAGGAAAAAGAGTGCAGCGCGTATAATACTCCCCCTCATTTGAATATCCGTCTTTAAATTATCAAATGTTGATCTTGTATACAAATGACTCAATAATCTGCCAAAGTATTGCTTGACCAAGTTTGATGAAGTTTGATTGTGTCACTGTCTTGTTGATCATATGTCAAGATTGACTCTATCGTTGTTTGAGCTTGATCTATAAACACCACATTATCTTCAAATAATACTATTGAATATTTCTTCCCAATATCACGAACACATTCTTCTAGGGCATCTTCATCATTGATCTTTAACAATGATCATCTTCATAGCTTGATGATGTAGTTGTTGATGATTGCTAAACCTCCATAAAATTTGTAGCGTCACCATTTGTGAAAAACCAAATTCTTCATGACAGTGCTTTAGGCGGACGAGACAAATATCTAGAATCAACATATCCAATCATCTTTGCAAGTAAATTTTGATCAAATAATCTCATATCTCATGTATCGAAGTATGTCTTCAGTTTCATCCAGCGACAGCTTGTTGATTCGAAGCCATTTATTGCTAATAAATCTATAGAATGATGTAATATCGGGGATATGCAGTAGTATCATTAGTACTGCTAAAATACATCAACCTCCCATTTGCGGTTCGAAAACCGATAATAGCTTAATGAATAAGCCTTGCCAATATTGAAGCTCTTTGACCTTTCGTCAATATATTTTCATAAATGGACAATAGTCTCATTCAATTAATGCTCGATTTTTTGAGATAATACAACACTAAGTTGTATTTATCCATCTTTTCATGAGATTCAATTATATGAATTTTGACATCCACACATTAATTATTTTCAAATCTCCCCCTTGAATGTCCAATTTGCAATTGATGATATTGCATGTAAATAATTGTGCCATACACATATTTTGTTTGGTCATTAAATGACACATAATAATCTCAACACCAATGTTGTTCATAAGAACCATTCATATATAGGTTGATCATTAAGAATATGATACATGCTTCAAGCTTTTTTGTATATCACGGTATTCAAATCTACTAATAATATAATCAACTATGAGAGAAATATATCTAGGTCTTTGCGAAAATCTATTGTAACATCAATTGCGCCATATACGTCAATATATCAATTTCTCATTTTGCTTTAGCACAAAGACCAATTTATATAAAGTATGCTACACATTCTGATGTATGGACTTCGTGTCCAAATATTTCGTGCACGATAAGAGGCTTTAAATTTTCGGTAGCATTACTCATCTTGTTATTTTTAGCCAATGTATCTCAATTTTCGCACCTCATAGCATATATGCTCTTAAAATTTTGCACGCATAATATTTAGTTTCATATAGCACATATAATTGTTGTCGACATCAATCTTATTTTGATTCCATTGATTCAATTTAATACTTGACATGATATATGTTTGTAAGAGATCTCTTCATTATCCAAATATCATCGGTTCTTCGTGAACCATCATGTCAATTGTCTTTTTAAGACACATGTCTGGGTTTTTTTACCTCGATTTCTTCTTCGAGGCTTTTTATTTGGAATCGATATCCTTTTGTGCACGTGCCATAGACTCATATAAGTCATCATTTTGAGATACGATCAATTTGGAGCATTGAAATCAGTGTATATGGCTTTATTTGATTTAGTGAGCGTGTAAGTGAATTGCCAAACTCAAGTGAATCAATCACCATATGAACCTTATGTTCGTGTTAGTAAGCTCATATAATAATCATTATAAATTTTTTTGATCTCTCCCCCTGAATATATTCCTCTTTTGAAATACATCTTTTTGCATTGTCATAGGATATATATCATATCCAAGATAACCGGGAGGAACTATTTTATTTTGTTGACATGATGCAAGAACATATTGTATAATGACTTTGCCCAAACATATAATTCAGAGTTTTGCTCTCATAATCATTTAATTTGCAATAGACGCTCAATAAGCGCTTTAAGATTCACCACCATTTATGAATACTCGCAATCTTATTAGCTAAGCCATTTTTGACGCAAACTACATGTTGCGTTATTCATGATATATGCCCATTTAGACAATGCATCGCTTTTGATTAACTAAATAGTATATTAGATATATAGGTCACATACATCCTCTTGTATCATCTTTAGATATATAAGAGAATCCGTCTCCACTTGGCTAGCAATTGGTGAATAATTGATATTTTTTGAGAGCTTATGAACTCATTACTTTGAAGAATCTACAGATTCTCTTTTGCATCATAATGACTCGGGATAGTCTAACCGGTCATGCCAAACAGTAATAACAACATCATGGTTCATAAACTTTTAGTTATGACCATATGTGATTCAAGATCATTTTGCATTATATAGTTCATATACGATGATGATACCAAACTGTATCATTTACTCTTATATGTTGTTCCTTTTTGATCAAATTCTATTAGCTATCGAAGTAGCTCTTTATGAACCAACAATATGTCAAGAATATGACAATCTTGAATACATATATAAATGTCTTTGAAGTGAAATAACTACATAATGTATATAGTCGTTTTTTATAATCACTAATAATTTGGTCACTCATTGTGACAACTCGTGTTCATAATAGAAACACTATGATAAGTGAACTCTCATGTTCATTTGATCATATAGAAGTCGATCATTGCTAGTGTCATCTCGTGTTTTTAAAAGAAACACCTTGATATTTGAATTTCCATGACCATGACACATATAATTGCTTTCACTTCAGTGAATGAATACCACACCGTTAAACGGCTTTAGAAAATTTTTATTATATTGCTACTTAATGATCATCCATGTGAAGTTGTACTCGCTTATATTTGACAAATTTCAACTTCATGTGCAATTAATTGTGTCGAGTCTTTAGAAGAATCACATGTTTATGATTATCATAAAATTCTTATGACCATTGTCAGAATTTTGATGTGCTCTTATATTAAGCTCTTATAATGGATCTTCATGATTATATCACACCAATTTGGTGATCCTTTTCTTCAAGAAAATGGAAGTATTTCAAAACTTTAAGTTTTGATATGCCAATTCATCATAGTATTTTATGTCAATGTTTCGACATAATCACAAGATATTCATAATCAAACCAAACTTTGATCCAACAAAATCAAAAGTTGTATATTGTTGCACAATAATTTATTGAAATGATTCCCAACGAAGAATCATTAAGAACTTTTGAACTACATGACATAGTTTATTGAAATGACGAATAATGTCAAAAATCGATAACCTATAGTTATTTATGCTTTGAATGTATTCAAAGAATCACACAAGAACCTTTTGTTCTTTATTATATATGAACTACAAGTAGTAGTAATCAATGGCATATCCATATCATTCTCTACGGAAAATTTTGAAACAACTACATGTCAAATAAACATAACTCTAGTTATGATATTTCTTTCAAATATTTGACATAATTGGATGGTATTCGATAACTATGTTGCGTAATAAACTGATGTTATTAGCAAATCATACAATTTTTGATCCAACAAAATCAAAATTAAATTTAGTCTATTTGACATAGCATGTAGTTATAATTCTCTATAAATAATCAATAAGAGCTTTTGATTTGTAATAATTGTCAACTAACCATTGAGATTTCTCATAATTGCAATGGGTATTTCACCGTTAAATATTTGAGTGTTGACATGATTTCAATGAGTCTTTATCGTTATGTATTTTCTTTTAAAATCCTCATGGAGGTGATGTTGGAGGAAAATCATTAATTTTCATGCTCTTGCAAAGTGGTCTTATCCAACTTTAATTGTGTCTCCAAGATTAGTTGGAGATTGATGAATTCGATATATCAATAATAGTTATTTCCACCTTTGCAATATTTTTCATTGTAACTAAAATATACAAGAATATGTAGTTACTTGTAGCTCTTGCATAATAAACCTTAGTTTATTAGCCTCATATTGAATTCAATTGTTATTGTAAATAACCGTTGTTTTCTACTTTTATCGGCTACAATTATTTATGTTTTGAATAAGTTCAAAGAGTAGCAAAGAACTACATGATCTTTTAACATAACTTTGATCATGTTATATTTGATTCAATCCAAAAAGATGAAACTTTTAAGTTTCTTATGCATAACCGTAGTAATGATTCACCTAAGTGAATAACAAAAGTACAATTAGTGAGGAAACCTTGAAGTTTCTAATGCATAACTATAGTTATGATTCATCTAAGTGAATATCGAAAGAACAATTATTGGGGAAACTTTTAAGTTTCTAATGCATAACCATAGTTATGATTCACCTTAGTGGATATCGAGAACATATATGGTTCTTTTATGCATAACTCATGTTATGAAACCATGAATTGCTTCAAGCAATCTTAAAATATAAGAAAAAGGAAACCTTAAGTTTCTTATGCATAACGGTAATACGTTATGATTGACTTTGGTGAATATCGAAAGAACATTAGTTCTTTAGTGCATAACCGGAGTTATGAAATCGTATACTTCAAGCAATCTTAAGAAGAATTATAAATACTTCAAAAACGTAACTGCGATTATGTTTATAATATCATATTTATAGATATGATAGTAAATATATAAAGCTTGATGCTTCAATAGCGGTAAAGTATAATACATGAGAGAAAAAGAAAATTGAGTATCGAATCGTCATACGTACCAGATTTGAGAGTTTAAATAATATATACTACAACACATGATGGCTATGTGTTGTATGATAAATTAGAAACTAAAACTGTTTTGTCCAACGAAGAGTTAAAACACAAAAGCTTATGAACCAACCATGTGCTACAAGAACTTAAAAAAAAAAATACAATAAAACTATACCTTGATGGATGGAACTGTTGACTTCCGAATGGAAAACGTCAAAGAATTTGTCAGTCGCAAAACAAGACATCAAGATTGGATATGTACACTTTATTTGAAAATAAATTCAAAAACAAGACAATCAATTAACACCATTAACTAAATAATAGCAAAGGCTTTTTATCACCGGCCCAATCACTTCGAAAACCAAAAAGAAGTTTACAGCCGAGTCAAAAAACTATTTTAGGGTTTTAGACTATCGTGCTGATAACGTATTATAATATGGAGAGAATAATTGAGAGAGCAGAAGAAGTAATTCTTATTAATTAGAGAGCCATTAGGGTTACAATATAGCCTTATATATATAGGCTCTATATGAAGGTTCTAGACAAGATATCATCGCATAAATATGGAAGTGAATATCCATACTATATTTAATATTACCATAGTTTTCACTTTATAGAAGGATTTTTGAATTTACATTTTACCCTTGATGTTTTGTTTTTGGCTCCTTTTTCCTTTTTAATTTGAAAATGACAATCTGGCCCATTTATTTTCTTTCTTATGTGTATTTTACGCAAACAAATTTTTTAGAAATTTGATTTGTGAGTGAAGAAAGAGTGGATGTTTTGAACGAGTGTTTAGCGAGTGAAGTCAGCTGTTAGCCGATTAGCAAGCGGTACTCGAGGAACATGCTCAGTCAGAGATTCAAAGAGTTGGGTTAGCGATCCTCCTTAACAGAGTCGGGGGTTAGCATTTCCAGATTTGGGAGTGTTGACTGCAGAGCAGTATGGAATGGTAAGTTCGTCGGAGGTGAGGTACAACATTTCTACTAGCACCCCCGTGCGCCATCTTATTGTTGTTGTATCTGGTTCGCTTATCACTCTAACTACTACGAGTAACTAGCTAACATTATGTTTTTTATTTTGTCTTGATCTTTAGCTTTTTCTTATTAATATTATTTTTATCACTTTGATCTTTTTATTTTGGTATTTTGTAACATTTTCTTTCTTCTATGTGTTATTTTGGTATTGAACTTAAAAAGAAAAACACACATATGGCAACTTGATTTTGTTACGTTTTGTTTTATTTGGAACCAAATGAATATTACATATTCCTTCGAAAAAGTTTGTAGTTTTTTTTAGTTCCCAGACCCCGACTAAAAATACATATTCCTTTCGGAAGCTGACGCTTCCGAAAATTTATCCCGCCCGATGGGCGGCGCGAACCACTTAGTTATTATTATCATTATCATTATTAACATTATTACTACCTTTCAAAAGAAAATAACTAACTAATTACGTGTATATAATATTAATACCAAAAAGAGAAAAAACCTAATGGATGTAGGGGGTTTGCAGTTTGGTGTTTACCCGATTAAACCATAAACTATACCGTTACAAACATGACAATTACCAAACTTTTATTGAAATTGGTTTGTTACCGAAACCGAATTATATAGTTAATTTTTGGTTTGGTTATGAGTATATGATAATCAATTTGATTAAACAGGAAAAACCCAACTTATATTATTGTTATTATAATATAACTATTATGTTTGTTTTTCCTATTTCGAATTATGTTTTGGTTCGATTTTGATTTTGAATATAAAAACAAAAAACCCAAAAATCCGAACTGAATAACTAAAAACCTAACCGATAAACGAGTCACGCGGGCAATGGAGACATGGACTCCCGGTCTTTCAAAGAGCATGTAGAGTATGACCCGTTACAAAAGATAATTTTTTTATTTGGTCTAATATAACTCGCGTGAAAGTTATACAACCCTAAAATGGTCCGTTTTCTCCTAATAAAACCCGAACAGGACAAATATATTTATCTGAGCTTATTTTGCTGTTTCTATTTGAATGTTATGGGAAGGATTAAACTTTATATGATGAGATGTTCTTTATTTCGACTAATATCTAAATATATATAAAAGAGAAATCTTAATTCTAAAATAAAGAAGTTTGGAACTTTGGATGTTATACTTTTAATTAGAGCCATTAAATCAAAATGCTGATGTCATATACGGTTTTTTAACTTTATTAGATTTAATTTTAATTTAATAAACTTAAATGATAACTATTTCCTTATTTAATTTTGTTGACATAATAATTATTGTTGAATAATTATGAAAACTAATATTTCTTACGTTTTATATCATTTTTCATCTTTAAAATCAATTTTAGTTTGTTTTTAATAAAATTTCATATTTTAATGTAATACGGAATATGTTTTTTTTAAATAATAACTTTTAGAAATTTTATCATAGCACATAATAAATAAATACTTGTTATAAGCAGTTAGTTTTATGTGATTAGTATCTTATTATATTTAAATCAATGTTTTGAACACCAGACCGGATTTCAAACCGACCTTCTTACCATTTCAGTGGTCGGAACGGTCAACTCAGTCAAGTCGGATTAGAAAACCGAATAATAGCGTATACATGCGCGCGCGCGCACACACACACACAAGATTACGTCGGTACAATGCATAGATTGACATAATTTTCAATAATTATTCAACGAATTTTAGGTTATAAATAAGTAAAAAACATATACCGAATCTATAGTAAGCTATCACAATTATATATCAAAAATAATTGTATAAAAATCCAAAGCTGTTATGAATCGATTAGCACAATATATGACGGATAGATTGATAATTAAATTGCTTAATAAATTAGTGAATAACTAAATAATTCGACCAAAATGTTAAAGCACAAACACGATGACAATGCATACATATTTGGATGCATGAAAGACATCCAAACAAAGAGAAACCTTACTTAGTGAGTTCTTTAATGAAGACGTATCCATTTTCCATTAGTCTGGTTAGTTTAAATTTTAAACCAGAATTTTAACGCCCACCAATCTAACTTCTTGTTTTTTGGTGGTTCAATTACTACCGGCTTAAATATTTGTCAAATAATATTATAAATGTTAGGTCGAAAATCGACTAAGTATGATTTGTTTAAAATAGTTGAGGTTCAGTGAAGAAAGCTTGCTCAGGATTCTGAAGTCATTCAAAATAAAGCTCACTGAAGCTTCACTTCAGATTCAGAATCAACCTACACTGAAGACGTTCAGACTGAAGTCGAAGACTGAAGACTGAAGAAGAAGATCATCTCAGAAGCAGAGCTCAGAGAAGATCTTACCTGAAGTTGAATCTGAAGAGGCTCAGTGAAAAAGTATTTACAACACTTTTTCACTAATTACGAGGAAAGTCTTTTTGCAGCTTTAACTACCTTTACCCGGTTAATTATCTTATACCTGGGATTGGGAAAGTTTTAGCAAAAGGTTGGGAATAAAGTATGTCAAGTCACATCAAAGAAACTCACATACTTTACCTTAAACAAGCATGTTATGGATTTGTCCCACAAATCCATAAATGCATCCAACCATATTTGTACGGCATATTGCCATGTCATCAAGACATGTTTGCCTATAAATATAAGACTTCTCACACTTGCAAAAATGCTTGGAACTTTGGCAATTGCAACGTGTGATATTACTCTAAGTATTCTTATGAGTAATTCCTTGTCGCATAGATCATTTGTATTTCTAGGGTTGTTTAGATATCTTCACAAGTGTGATTATATTTGTTCCGCAACAACTCTTGTATTTTGTTTATAGAAATAAATAAAATACATTGAAAAATACATCTCGACTCATTGCCATAATACTTGAATATAATTAGTATTTATATAGTTTCAAGCACTTGTTCTTTATTGTTCATATCCATATCTGGAGCGTGGTCCTTAACTAGTCGTTATCTAGATTCGAACCACTTGCCAGTCGGGTTACTTGATATACTTGTGTTTACTACTAACCTATTTTATATCTTGTTATATCTTGTTCTCGTTGTACATCTTGTGTAGGTGGACTCACATTTGGTATCAGAGCCTCCCAGGTTAAATCATTAAATTGTTATACCTGTTTTGATCCTACAAGATGTCTGGAACCGAACAACCAAACCCAAACCCAAATGGTAACCCTAACCCAAATGTCAATATGAATCAAAATCCACCACCTCCACCACCAGTTCAACCCAGTGTTCATGTTAACTTTCCAAACAATCCGATACCTAAATTTAATGGAAATAGTGACACATTCATTACTTGGAAGGCATGTATGCTCAAGTACATCGCTGGAGTTGAAAGACACTTGACCACCATTCTTGTAGTGGGTCCTTATGTTCCTATGAATGCATCAACTGTTGTTTTTAACCAAGATGGGACCCCTAGGTTAACACCCAAGGAGAAAGATCATTGGTCAGAAAAAGACCATCGTTTGGCTGACCTAGATTCCAAATTACAAAATATGATTCTCTTTGCTGTCCCAGAAAGTTTAAAACCCACTCTTGTTTTACTTGATAGTTCTAAGTTAATGCGGGAAGAGTTGTTAACACAGTTTGAAGGAACAAAGAAAACTATCACCACAAGAAAAGTTTCTTTGAATAAAAAATATGAAGCATTTTTTGCATTACCAAATGAATCTCTAACTGAAACATATCTTAGATTTACAAATTTGGTCAATCAATTAAAAGCTCTTGGTGTTACAAACGACAAAGAAATTTTACTTGAATAGTTTTGTAATATATTACCTTCTAAATGGGAGAATTTGATCATGGTATTAAGACAAGGTAAAACCCTTCATAGTCACACTCTGGCCTCCTTGTATGGTGCCTTTAGATACACTGAGGAGAATAAAGCTGAGAGAGCTGTGGCTAAGCAAGATGCAAAGAATCATACTTCAACCATTTCTACATTGGTTCATTATTCTGAACCACAAGATGCTGCCCTACTGTCTTCTGAGAGTGATCAGTCTGACTCTGTGAAGAAGATGGTAGCTGAGTTAATGAAAGCTAGTATTTCTGAATATGCATCACATGAATGTGATGAGGATGATGATGATGACCTTGTTGCCATGATTGCCAAAACTTTTAATCGTTTTAAATTTAAATCAAAGAGAAATGGCAAACAATTTTTTTCAAATAATACTGTCGATAAGTCCAATTTAGAATGTTTTAAATGTGGAAAGAAATGACATTTTATGAAGGAATGCAGATCATCACAACCCTCCTCATCACACACTGCCCCTAACCATTCTATTTTTTAGAAGCCTGATGATGGGTACAAAGCTAAGTACAAAAAGCTGAAAGCCCACATGGCGATGATGGCTTAAGAAGAATCCAACAAGAATAGCTTCATGGTGGCAGACACTGAAAAATGGGAGGATTCTGACGTGTCATCTGATGATAAAGAAGAAGTAAGGGATATGTGTTTCATGGCTCGTGAAGATGATAGTCATGTTGTCAAGTCTGATGTTGAATCTGGTCGTTGGGTGGATATCATCATGAAGAAGGTTAGTACTTTCGGTTTTGAGAAGGATGAAGAACAAAAACTGGATCTTTTGGTTCTTATAGAGGCTGACATAACTTATGTTGAAACTGTGCGTTCAGAGAGTATAAAAATGTTTGAAATAAATTCTTCTGAACTGAACGCCAGTCAGGCCAGATTAAAAGAACTGAAAGATGTTCAGTTGGCTTTGAAAAGCTATCAATCCCTGGTTTCTAAACTTGAATTGGAAAAAGAAGAATTAAAAATTATTTTGGAAAAAGAACAGAAAATAATTAAATCTTGGATGAAATCACCTTTTCCTGAAGCTGCCATTAAGAAAACTTTTGAAAATCAAAGAATTGCTTATGGCATTGGTGATCTTCATCTTGCATCCGTAATAACTGATTTGGATGCACTTCCTAAGGAAATGAGACCAGAGATCATTTTTAAAGATTTTGGAAAATCAAAAGTGATAACTGATCAAAACCAGGAACAACCTGAGGGCAAATCTGAAGCATGTCAGACCAGCGCTTCAGATAGGAAAGCTAAACCCAAGAAGCCTTCCCCTCAGTCTTCAAATAAGGTTCCTAAGAACCTTTTAGAAGAAGAAAAATGTGATCCCTGCTGAGCCTTCTACCTCGGATTCTGGTAGAGCTCAGGTGTCTAATTCAGAGTCTATTTTGTTAAGGATTGAAAGTCAATTTCAGAATTTGGCTAGGCAAGTGAAGAGCTATAATGCACGTTTAAAAAATGTTGAAAGCACTCCCCAAAATCCCAAACAAAACCCAAAACCTTTTTCAAAGAAAATCAAGCAAGAAAAGCAAAAATCTGAGAAGAAAAAGGTTCCTGAAGTCATCAAACCAACTGTTTTTGTGTCATCTGAAATTATGACTGAAATTCCCTTTGATCCTTCTGTCCCTTACGTACCAAAGAAATCTGAGGCTGTTCAGGGAAAGCCCAGTGAACCCATCAAGAGATGGGTTCCCAAAAAGAACTAATTTTTGTGTATGTGCAGGGTGACCGCAAAAAGAACACATGGTTTCTTGACAGTGCTGCTGGCAGAACCATGACTGGTCACAAAACCCTGCTAGAGGAATATAGGGTGCAAGAGGGGCCTTCAATAACTTTTGGTAATGATGAAAATGGACAAACTGAGGGATATGGTGTTGTGAACAATGGACAAGTCAAATTCACTAAAGTTGCATATGTGAATGGTTTGAAATATAACCTGATCAATGTCAGTCAACTTTGTGATGATGGCTTTAAGGTTTTATTTGATATTTCACAAGGCACCATAGTCAACAAAGATTGGAAGGTAGTAATGATTGCACCAAGAAAGGGAAACATTTATGTTGTGGACATGAATAGTGTTACTTCTGAACAATGTTTCTACACAAGGGCAGATGAGGACACCAACTGGTTGTGGCACAAAAGGTTATCCCATCTCAATTTCAAAAATATTAATAAGTTGTCAAGAAAACAACTTGCTGATGGGATACCAGCCATGTCTTTCGATAAAGACTAGCCATGTCCAGGGTGTGAAATGGGAAAGAAGAAGAGAGCATATTTCAAGACCAAACAAAATTTCAGCATCACTGAACCACTTCACATGCTTCATATGGATCTTTTTGGTCCTGTGAATGTTCAGACAAGAGCGGGGAAGAAGTACACTCTGGTTGTAGTCGATGAATATTCAAGATACTGTTGGGTGATCTTCCTCAGGAACAAAAGTGAAGCTGCTGCTGAAATCATTGCCCTCATCAAACAGATTAAACTCAAGCATAAGCGAAAAGTACGTCAGCTCAGAAGTGACAATGGCACTGAATTCAGAAATTCCACTCTGGAAACTTTCTGCACTGACACTGGCATATCTCAGAACTTCTCCTCAGCACATACACCAGAGCAAAATATTGTTGTAGAAAGAAAGAATCGAACGCTGATAGAAGCTGCCAGAAGTATGTTGAATGAATCAGGTCTTCCAAAATGTTTTTGGGCTGAAGCTGTTGCAACTGCTTGCTACACCCAGAATCGTTCCATTTATGTCAAAAGACATAAGAAGACTGCCAATGAAGTGCTTAGAAATAGAAAGCCTAATATTGGATATTTTCATGTTTTTGGATGTCCATTATATATTCTGAATGATTCCAGCAAATTGGGCAAATTTGATGCCAAAGCTGATGAAGGTTACTTCCTAGGATATTCAACAATTCGTAAGGCCTTTAGAGTCTATAACAAAAGACTTGAAAAGGTTGATGAGTCAATTCATGTTACCTTTGATGAATCAAATTCTGCAATCTTTAACAAACCAATCTCTGAACCACCTTCAGAAGGTCCTATCAGTTTTGGTGAATCTGATCACAATGACAAATCTAATCAGTCACCTGAACATGTTTCTAATCATTCCAGTTCAGAACCAGTTACAAGTCAGCAAAGTAACATTCCATTTTATCCTTCAGTCACATTCAAACTACCCTCTGAATTGACTATTGGATTAGATGTGCGTGCTGCTCCTCAGATATCAGTATCCCCTGAATTACCTCAGAATGAAGAATTTCATGATGCAAATCGTGATTTACAAGATGATGAAGATGATGAAACTGAAATAGTCTATTCTGATCCATCTTCTGGAGTAGGACAGAGGAGTTCTTGCACTGATATGGTTATTCATCCTGGTCATTACTCTAAATGGACTCGCTCACATCCAATTGATCAAGTGATTGGCGATCCAAGTAGAGGGGTTCAGACCAGAAGAGCCACAAGCGATCAATGCTTATATGTCAGCTTCTTATCACTGATAGAACCGAAGAAGATTGACGAGGCTTTAAAAGATCCAAGTTGGGTTGAAGCCATGCAAGAAGAGCTTAACCATATTGAAAGGAACAATGTTTGGGAGCTTGTTCCATGTCCCCTCAATCTGAAGAAAGAACCAATTGGGACAAGATGGGTCTTTCGAAACAAGGTAGATGAAGATGGTCATGTAATCAGAAACAAGGCTAGACTTGTTGCAAAAGGTTATGCACAAGAAGAAGGAGTTGATTTTGATGAAACTTTTGCACCAGTGGCCAGACTTGAAGCTATCAGAATATTCTTAGCATTTGCAGCTCATCATGAGTTCAAAGTCTACCAAATGGATGTCAAAAGTGCATTTCTGAATAGAGAGCTAGAAGAAGTTGTGTATGTGTATCAACCACCAGGATTCGAAAGCAAGGAAAAACCTCACTGGGTGTATAGACTGAACAAAGCTTTATATGGTCTGAGACAAGCACCTAGAGCCTGGTATAATACTCTTACTCGACATCTTTTAGATAATGGTTTTCATAGAGGTGCAATAGATAACACTTTATTCATCTTGCATGAGAAAAGTGATATCTTACTTGTACAAGTATATGTTGATGATATTGTGTTTGGTTCTACAAATGAAAAATTGTGTGACAAGTTTTCAAAAATAATGTCTTCTGAGTATGAAATGAGTATGATGGGTGAGTTGACATATTTTCTGGGGCTTCAAGTAAAACTAACCAGTGATGGTATTTTTATTAATCAAGAAAAATATGTCAGAGATCTTTTAAAGAAATATCAATTTGATTCTGTCTCCTCTAAAGATACTCCAATTTCTGCACCATTAACTTTGGACTCAGATCCTAATGGAAAACTTGTCGATCCCACAAAATATCGTGGTATGGTGGGATCATTAATGTACTTAACTGCAAGTAGACCAGACATAATGTTTGCAACATGTCTTTGTGCAAGATTTCAGTCTGATCCCAGAGAAGCACACCAGAATGCAGTAAAAAGGATTTTTCGATACCTAAAAGGTGTCCTCAGACTAGGTCTTTGGTGTCCCAAAGGCTCAAGTCTAGATCTCATGGGCTATTCAGATTCTGATCATGCAGGTTGTAAGATAGATAGGAAAAGTACCACAGGTGGTTGTGATTTCCTTGGTGGCAAGTTGGTTAGTTGGACGAGCAAGAAGCAGACTGCAGTATCATTATCCACTGCTGAGGCTGAGTACATTTCTACAGCATGTTGTTGTGCTCAGATCCTATGGATGAAGAACCAACTAACTGATTATGGTGTTAAGTATACAAGAACGCCAATATTCTGTGATAACACAAGTGCCATCGCAATATCTCACAATCCTGTCATGCACTCTAAAACCAAGCATATTGATCTCAGGTACCATTTTATTCGTGATCATATTTTAAAAGGTGATGTTGAAATTCATTTCATTCCCACTGACAAACAACTAGCTGATGTGTTTACAAAACCTTTAGATGTCAAAACTTTTAAACATCTCATCAGTGAGTTGGGAATGCTGAATCCTGTGTAGCAGTTCAGGGGGAATAGACAAAAATATTTTTACAAGAAAAGGAAATCTTTTTTTTTCTTCTTTCTGAGGGAGAATTTTTGCCTCAGAAAATATTTTGTCTGAAATGATTCAAAACTGAATGACTTCAGAATCTCAGAAAATGAGAAGGTTCAGATTGCACTTCCTTAACCTTTCTCAGAACTTTAAATTATTTATCTGAAGTTCATCAAAACCTTTTATTGTACAATAGATACTTAGCTGGCAAGTGGACACGTGATTTTTACTGTTCCAGGATACCTTTTTTCTGACGTGTCATACCACTTGCGCCGTAAAGAAAAATAATCATTGTTTTTGCATTAAAAACGGTTGAATTTTTCTCGAAAGAGTGGGGTCATGGCCGTTGTTGCATTAAATGCGGACGTGTCACCAAAAATTATTTCGGATTTCAAACCTGATCAAAATTACTTTCAATAAAATATCATTATATTTTATTGGGTTTGAATTTCAAAAATCATTTTATTTATTTTCCTTGGAAAACTTTTCGTATTCCTTTGAAAATATAAATATCTTTTTCCAAATCATTCCACCATTTATTTCGTTTTTCATTTACTTGCCAATCATATCTCTCTCATTCTCTCAAACATTCAACATTCATTTCATTTTCCTTCATAACTTCAAACCCTAATTTATCCTTAACACATTTTCATCTCCTTTCTTTCATTCTATCTTATATTTCAATGGCTACATCATCCACTGTAAAAGAACCCAAAAACCTTATTGCCTTTGAATATTCTCCACCCAAATCGGCGGTAAAACCCAGTTCTCAATGGGCAAAGGACTTTGAGTCCAAAACTATCCGATTCAATATGAACAACTATAAGGCCGCATTAAATGTTAAATCTGATGGTTTGATGGGCAGACTAAACACTTTTCTCCAAAGATGCCCAATTTCATATGCTCTTACCGCCGATCCAGAGCAGTTATATCATCGATATTTGTTGGAATTTTGGTATACGACAGAAGTCGCCAAGGATGATAAATCGATAGCATTCACATTAAAAGAGGGTACGGTGAAGTGCGTATTGACACTTGATGGTTTCCGGGAGACACTCCGGTTAAATTATTTGCCTCCCAACACCCCATATACAAAAAGACAAAAAGGGGTTAATTTTAGAGAAGTTTTGCTTGCCACCGGCCACAACCAAATTCTTGATGATAGTGGAAACTTGAAGACATCCGGCCACATCTTTATTGCGGGCTTCAAGAGTTGTTGAAAATATTTCTGGACACAGATTGTGGAGTGTCTTGGAGGAAATAATGGTAGATTGGATCAGATTTCCTTGATCCAAGTTGAGATGGGTTACTATCTATGGCATGGGATGAAGGTAGATTTTGTCGAGATGCTTTTTGCTCAGTTGTTGACAAAGCTGAAGGGGAAGAGGAGCATTCATATTGCCTTCCCAAGATTTTTAAGTTTATGTTTTCTTGCCATTCTGGGAGAAGGATACTCTGACATCCTTCAGGAGAGCTCTTAGACGGAATTTTGTAAAGACCTCTCCAAGCTTCCTGAGTCTGAGGACGAACCTGAGCTTTCCCCTGCAATGCTTCAGGTACTTGGTAACAATGTTAAAACTGACGCAGCACGACCGGCTGGCTCAGAAAGATCACTGGGCGGGTCATAAAAGAATGTGAGACCCACCAGTCGATCTAGTGGCAAAATGTTACACTTGTTTAAACTCAAAACAAGTTCTACCCTGCCACCTTCATCTTCCACTGACCAACCTGAGGATCTCCCAAAAGACTCCTCAGGATCTCCAAAGGGTTTATTAAAACTGCGTCCTTTTAGGCCATCCTTACAACCCAAGGATATTAGTACCCAAGCTCAGCCTTCTGAGACCTCAAAATAGGTTTCAGAAGAAGGTCAAATGGGAAACTTGCAAGCAACCATCTCCAAAACTTCTTTAGGAGGAGATGGTGAAGATATTAGTGTGTCAGCCCAACACACATTAGAAGTTAAGTCTGCACATGCACTCCCTGTAACTTCACAAATCTTACACTCTTTGCATGCACAAACTTTTGATATTTCTCAGGTGATACCCAGAGAGATGGAGGTTTCAACTTCTGCGGCCAATGAAGAGACTCTTGGATCTAGCACAAGGGTTACTGAGGCACAAATGGTATCGACTGAAGTAGTTCCACCTTTGACCAGTGACGATGCAACTGCTGAAGCAGCTGCTGAACTGGGTGCTGGCTTGGATTCTGGGAATCAAGACCAGAGCATATCTGACCAGATTGTAAATATCTGGGATGACGATGAGCTTCCTGAGGGAAACCTCGAAGATTTTGAGTTTGATGAGGACTTATTGAGGGAGAATCAATCGGATTCTGAGCCAACCCTCAACCTTGTTGACGAACCCATGTCACCATCTCTTTTGGAACAACAACAACACCACCACCACCACCAACAACAACAACAACAAAATGTTATCGATCTTGATCCACCTTATTAACCACCACCAATTTCACATCAACATCCTCTGTTTCCACAAGGCACAACACCAGCATATGTTACCTCCGTCGTTTTTCAACCAGCACTTCAATTTCTTCACCCTCAAATTCATGATGTTCCACCAAGGAGGACTTATGATCTGCCAGAAGATCAAGGAAAGGAATTGGATTTTGAGACCGAGTCTGATGGTCCGTCAGAAAGGATATTAGAGAAAACTCTGGCAGGCATCAAGACAACTCCCTTTGTTGCTTCAGCTTCCACTTCGTCTGCTGCACCTCTGAGCATGGAAGCTCAGCTAGAGAAGTCACAAACAGAAGTCCAAAACCTACTTATTCAGGTTGAGGGCTTATCTAAATCTCTGGCTGCCAACACCAAGTCTCTGGCCGATCTGAAAGGTGCCCAGATTGCTATGGGTACTGAATTTACAAGAGTTGCAGTTAATGAGAGCTTTGTGGTTGGGAAGTTACATGAATTAGTATCGGCATGTAATGGTTTGAGTAGGGCCATTGGTGAAGCTTTCAAGTTGAACAAGAGGGATGTGCAGAGTTCAGTTGTTGCGAATCTGCAATCCTGGATTCTTATGATACAAAATTCATTCTTGGCGGTTGAGAAAGAAGTTGGTGAGTTGGTCAAGAAGCCAAGTGTTGATGAAAAGTCCCTTGGTGATTCTGTTGGTGGAAAGGTTTCTGAGACACTGAAGTCTATATTCTCTGAAGATCTTATTTCTCAGATTTCAGTGTCGGTGGCAGAGAAGGCTGAAGAAAAGGTCAGGTCGATGGTTTCTGAAGTCTCCAAGGCAACAAATGACAAGGTTGACAAAGCTGTTAATGAAATGAAAAATTATGTGTCAACACTTGTTCAACAAGTTCAGAACCAGTCGAAGCAACTGGATGAAATCCTGGCCTTGCTCAAGAAAGAGCCTGAAGTTGTTACTCCCCCCCCCCCTCTGGTGCATTATCTGAAGAAGAAAAGGGATTGCTGAAGGAAGTCCTGGATCATGAGAAGCTGAACCTGAACTCTACCTTCAGATTAAGAGCTCAGTTTGCCACCATGTCTAAAGGCATTTCTGATAGTATTACCAAGCAGAATTGGGAACCTCTACAGGGCATGCAGAAGGCCATTGAATTATATGCTAAGATGCCTGCGGAGATTCTCAAAGGGGGAAGTGATGTGCCAATTCGTCTGCTTGCCAGCTCTCAAGAATTAATTAAAGCGACCAAGAGGCAATCTGAATCTGAGGGGGAACAACTGAAAAAACAATCTGTACCCCAACCATCTGAACAAGCTAAGAAAGACAAAGGTAAAGCTCAGATGGTTGAGGAACCAAAGAAGAAGGGGACTAAGGATTTTGGTTTTGTTGTTGGAGAAAATGTTGATGAGCATGGTTATCCATTGCCAGATTTGGGTGCTGATCAGAAAAAGTTGGAAGCCCTTCAAAGACAAGTCTCCAATTAGTTCATTATGTGGAGAGAAACTAAAGAAAGAGAAAGGGCCCAACACTTAGCAATGGGTACCATTGATTTAGTAGATGCTGCAGCTCTTGGTCTTACTAAGGAAAGATATCAGAAGATCAAAGATGATGCAAGAGTGCAAAAGGCATTGGAAGAAATGGCCGAGTATGAATATGGGGTGAAGTATTCTCCCATAGAACAAAAGCTGGACCA
The DNA here is from genome assembly GCF_010389155.1 of Erigeron canadensis. NCBI lineage: Eukaryota > Viridiplantae > Streptophyta > Magnoliopsida > Asterales > Asteraceae > Erigeron > Erigeron canadensis. Next base: position 18,909,509 of record NC_057767.1, on the reverse strand, counting down.
TCTCACTTTCAAATTGTCTATTGAAGATCTGGTAAAAAATAGGAAGAAAGAGATGGAGATCAAGAAGAAAGAAATTATGGCCAGTGTTCTGAAGGTTGAGAAGGAAATTTGTAGGCCACCTCAGAAGCCCAAACTAACTGGCCCAAGGTCTACAAGAAAACATGCTCGAGATTCTGACCTCTCTACATTCATACCTATTTCTAAAGAAGTTGCTCAGGTGAAGGATAAATATGAAAAGGATCAGTATGATTATTATATGAAACACAGGTGCCATCCTGCAAAGATCCTTGACGTGCAAATTCTGAAGGAAGATGGTCTGAAATTGTTCAAGCTGGTTGTGAAAAGAGAAGGTAGAGCAGAAGAAGAATATGAGCAGGTTTCAGTGCATAAGTTTGGGTATTCTGAGCACAAGGAGATGATCACCGTTCTGAAAGGAAAACCAAAGTCTCATCTAACTGGCGCATGGATGCTGAAGATCCAACAGAAAATGAAGGCCAAAGTTGAGATGGAGGAAAGATTATTTGGGAAGATCAGTTCTCCAAAGAGAAAGGCTACTGAAGCACCTTCTGGCTCAAGGCCTGCGAAGAAGTAGTTGTATCTCTTTTGTAAATATTTGTACTTGTAAATATTTTCCATTTTTATTTCTGTACTTGTAACTGAACAATCATCTCAGTATCTTTTATATAGTTACAAGTTACATCATATTATTAGGAAATAGTTTAAGTTAGAAAAACAAACAAGAAAATTTTCTTAAGGCATCATGATCTATAAGATGTCCTTAGAAATATTTTTACAACTTAAACAAAAACTTGTATTTTTAGACTTACAAACTTGCATAGATAGAAGTCTAAAATACATGAACTATTTTAGAACAAATAGGGGGAATTTGTTAGGTCGAAAATCGACTAAGTATGATTTGTTCAAAATAGTTGAGGTTCAGTGAAGAAAGCTTGCTCAGGATTCTGAAGTCATTCAGAATAAAGCTCACTGAAGCTTCACTTCAGATTCAGAATCAACCTACACTGAAGACGTTCAGACTGAAGTCAAAGACTGAAGACTGAAGAAGAAGATCATCTCAGAAGCAGAGCTCAGAGAAGATCTTACCTGAAGTTGAATCTGAAGAGGCTCAGTGAAAAAGTATTTACAACACTTTTTCACTGATTACGAGGAAAGTCTTTTTGCAGCTTTAACTACCTTTACCCGGTTAATTATCTTATACCTGGGATTGGGAAAGTTTTAGCAAAAGGTTGGGAATAAAGTATGTTAAGTCACATCAAAGAAACTTACATACTTTACCTTAAACAAACATGTTATGGGTTTGTCCCACAAATCCATAAATGCATCCAACCATATTTGTACGACATATTGCCATGTCATCAAGACATGTTTGCCTATAAATATAAGACTTCTCACACTTGCAAAAATGCTTGGAACTTTGGCATTTGCAACGTGTGATATTACTCTAAGTATTCTTACGAGTAATTCCTTGTCGCATAGATCATTTGTATTTCTAGGGTTGTTTAGATATCTTCACAAGTGTGACTATCTTTGTTCCGCAACAACTCTTGTATTTTGTTTATAGAAATAAATAAAATATATTGAAAAATACATCTCGACTCATTGTCATAATACTTGAATATAATTAGTATTTATATAGTTTCAAGCACTTGTTCTTTATTGTTCATATCCATATCTGGATCGTGGTCCTTAACTAGTCGTTATCTAGATTCGAACCACTTGCCAGTCGGGTTACTTGATATACTTGTGTTTACTATTACCCTATTTTATATCTTGTTCTCGTTGTACATCTTGTGTAGGTGAACTCACAATAAATATGTTTCCGCATATTATGCAAGTGATAATCTAGTAATAAAAAAAATAGAAAGCTGAATGTTTGGGGTAAATTCTTATTCGGTAAACTCTAAATATATATAAAAGAGAAACCTTAATTTATAATTAGAGAAGTATGAACCCTTAGATGAATTTCAACTTTTAATTAGAGTCATTAGATCAAATGATGATGTTATATACCTTATTTAACTTTTTTAAATTTAATTTATTTTTAATAAATTTGTATTGCTATTATTTCCTTATTTAAGTTTATAAACATTAATAATTAATGTTTTTAATGATATAATTATGGAAACTAATATTTTTATATTTTACATTGTTTTTTATCTTTAAAATTAATTTTTAATTTTTTTACAATAAATTTTTTTTTAATATAATACGTTTTTATTTATTTATATTTTTGTATAGGATTTTTATCATATAACGAATAAAATTTTGTTATAAGGATTTTGTATATGATTTTTATCATATAAAGTTTTTATTAAATCAATGTTTTGAAAACCGGAATGGATGTCATACCGCTCTTCGTAATAAAGAACTAAAAAACAAATATGGAGTCTTAGTAAATTGTCACGATTATATATCAAAAAAATAATTGTATGAACATTTGCAAACTTAGCGAGACCTTTAATTTAATATATGATGTATCCATTTTTCAACTGTCGGGTCACTGTTAACCAGAATCTAAACGACCACTAATGTAAGTTCATGTTTTTTAGTGGTTTAATTCTTATCTGATTAAATATTTGTCAAATTATGATATTATAACAATTTAACATAATATTAATTAAATAATTTTGCTAAACGCAACCCTTAGGGCTGTAATTAAGGTGCATTAAATAGTTGTACATTTACCATAAAATTCAGGGGGTGAACTTTTGATATGAAAAAATATAAATTTTTTATGCACGTTAAATACAACCCTTAGGGTTGCGTTAAACATTTTCCTTAATTATATATGTTTCTCGCGGGTAATAACCTAGTTGTTATTGTTTGGGGTTAAACGTACACTTTTTTTTTCTGGAAATTGATTTTGAAAATTTTATTTTGCCATCCAAAAATATACTAGATTAATACCCGGTCGTTGACCGGATTATAAAGTAAACTTAAAAGCCTTTAATTCAAAAATAAAAATTAATATGAAATCGAACCTAATGTTCATAATAAGTCTTAAATCATGTACACTTTTAGATGTAATATATATATATATAGTCGGTTTGATATGTATTAAATATGTCAATACTCGACTTTACACGAAATTTGACTTGAAACCGACTCGGAATATTGGGTTAGAGTTGTGAAATCTCGACCCGGTAATCCGCCAACTTGACCTTTTTGAGTTTGGGTCGGGTTGACATATTTGGTTAGAAGATCAACCCCCTAACCCAAATATATTTAACCCAAGTATATTTATATTTATATAATTTTCAATATGTCGACTTATCAACTCATTTGATCCGACAACACACAATCCCATTTGACGTAAAACCAACTCGTCAACCAACCAACCCATATGATCTGAGATCAACCAACAAACCCATTTAATGTGTGAATCTGCCAACCTACCAACCTATCTAACTCGCCAACCCGATTTTTTTGGGTTGGTGGTTGAGTTCGGGTTGATGGGTTGACAGACTTTGATTGAGATTTCCATGTCAACTTTATAATCAAGAGTAATAATTAGATTACTTGTATGCTCTGTCCATTTTAATATACATCACTTATTTATTTGAATGATTTCTTGACGTTATGATAAAAATAAGTATGGTTGGATTAAAAAAAAAATTTACTTGCCAAATTGAAACCATTAATCCAAGTCCATTGACAGTCATCTACTACTCCTTTATAATGATTATTCACCCCCTATTTTAGGAAAGAGTTAGAAAATATTTAGATGGGAAATTACTAAATTACCCTTAATAAACAACCCTTAAAGAAAGGGTTATTAGATATTACCAAAATTACCCTTAATGAATTAATTTACACTTTAAACCCTTATCTTCTAAAATATAACTATCACCATTATATCAACTTACACGGTTAGACCACTCGACACCAATTGTCGATGTCATCGATCACCACCCATCACCGACACCACTAAACCACCGTCGCCGTCACCGCCGCCGCATTGTGCGGGTACAATGCTAATATATAAAAGTAGTAATTTTTTTTTCTTTGTGTAATGATACTAAAAAAAGTATAAATATATGTTATGTTTGTAGCTTAAATTTTTTCCAAACAAATGTAAAATATATATCATTTAAGAATATATAAATAAAAAGTGACTTCAAAATAGTTTTAACAAAAATGGTAGCAAATAATTAGTTATTTGATTGACAATTATATATATTGAGTCACTTCATATAAAAATTCTTCAATTATAAATAAGTTTAAACAAAATTTAAAACTTAAATCAATTATATAGATGTTAAATAATAATCATATTCGTGATAGATGAAAACGATATGATTTGGTTGTAGCAATTAATTCTAACTTGTCAAGACTAGCATTTTATTTTCTAGGGTGAAATTAGATTTTAGTTTATTTCAAAAGGTTGAGATTAACAAGCAATTTATTATTTTATCTATGGGAACCATAAATATATACTAGCATTGTACCCGCGCAATGCGGCGGCGGTGACGGCGACAGTGGTTTAGTGGTGTTGGTGATGGGTGGTGATCGATGACATCGACAATTGGTGTCGAGTGATCTAACCGTGTAAGTTGATACAATGATGATAGTGATATTTTAGAAGATAAAGGTTTAAAGTATAAATTAATTCATTAAGGGTAATTTTTGTAATATTTAATAACCTTTTCCATAAAGATTGTTTATTAAGGGCAATCTAGTAATTTTTTATCTAACTATTTTCTAACTCTTTTTTATTTTTAGGGGTAAATAATTATCATAAAGGACGAATAGATAATTTCGAATGTTAGATGTAGCAAAGCGAGGACAAGTAACAAAAAGAGATCTACATATAACCGTGCCCCGCACCCAATCAGAACATATGCTGGTACATATACATATCTGTTAGGATATGAGTAACGAACAATACAGATTATTCTTTAGATAGATTGATTGATGTAAAAGCAAACCAACCCCCCCCCCCCCCCCCCCCCCCCCCCCTTCTTGTTTCTTGATCCGTTTCTTCAAGTGCATATACATATACATCTTGTATCTATTATTAGGGTTTCATTGATTGATTCGTTAGATAGGGTTTTCAATAATCGTGAATGAAAATGGAAAACAATGATTCTGAACAACAACAACAAGATGTAGTGGGTTTGTATTTCTTGGAATTATGGAGATTAAATTCCAAGAAGGCATCTTTAAAATTACAAGATTTTAATCATCAAAACCCCCCACAAAATGTTGATGATGATGATATGGAATTTGATGATGATGATGATGAGAGTGTTCCTACTGAACTTGATACTGTAAACAGTTCGGGTGGGTTTTCGATTGTATTACCCGATAAACTAACCGTTAAGTATCCGAGTGTGAATTTACATGGACATGATGTTGGTGTTGTTCAAGCTAATTACCCTGCACCCATTAAACGTCTTGTTTATTATTTCGAGTTACATGTTAACAATGCTGGTGCTAAAGGCCAGGTTGCCATTGGTTTTACTACACACGGTTTCAATTTACGCAGACAGCCTGGGTATGTTTTTCGGTTATCCTTGCTTCGTATATCTTACATTTTTGATGATTAGATAGGGCTTAAGATGTTGTGAATCTTGGAATTAAGATAGATGACTGTGTGCTTTACTAACCGACAAGTTGATTAAATCTTTACCTTAATGAATTATTCTTAATTTTCGGTGGTAAGAATAGGTCTGCAATAGTTTATTACATGTTCTTGAATGGGCTAAACCCTAATAAATGGTATAGCAAACTAGATGGACCGGTAGATTTTAAAGAAGATCTTTATTCAAGATACTGCTAAGCATGAATCACTTTTGGCGTTTTGGTAATCTTTATTGTAAACAACACATTAAGGGACCCTTTTCAGGTTATCCGGGAAAAGTTGAGCCTTTCACTTTAATGTATATAACCGAATTGATATTACCATGGCTGTTTTTAGACTCTTCGCTGGCCTGACCAATATTCCAGTACTATGTTCGAAGCCTTACCACTAGGCCACCTTAGAGATGGTTGCAATCTTTATCTAGATTTCAAATTTATATTCAAGTAGTGGTGAGCCTTACTAGGATATCCGATTTTGAGACAGGTTTTTATGAGATAGTGTAGATGGAAAAAACATAAGTTCGTTTTAAGTTGTATTATAATCATAACTCTTTCATGACGAACAAATTATTTTCTTATATTAATTGTAATGTTTATATATAGTGGCTGAATTGGGTGAGGAGGGACCATAGGCTAGTAAATTAGACTTCAATGGACCTTTAGTATGAACTTTGTTTAGCCAACTTTTGGAATTTTTTTCATGAGGGGCTACAATTGGAGCTGAAGTGCTGAACCAGCATACACCACAATCTGTTGTCTATGATCCAACTTTGAAAACCAGGTGGCTACATGAAATTCATTCAGTAGCTATTTAACGATGTTATTGATATCATATTTTTAGTAGTTTCTCTATTTAAGCGTGTGTATGTCTGTCCACACACATCTGGACTCATGAACTTACTTTTATGAAGTCCAATGCACGTAGTGCTTGTTTGAATTGTCCTATAATCCCCAATGTATGCGAATAATCCCCAATGTATGCGAACTCTTTTTGTTTCTTTTTTTCACGCAAGAGTAATTGTGAACTTGCTCTTTCTCCAAGCAACAGATGAGCTAGTGTAGGTATTATTCATTGTAAAATTTTTTTTTTTTTTTTGAAGACCAAATTCTATTGACATAAAAGATTGTCGTTCTTGAAAGTAATTAGAAAAAAAAAAAAGTAACTGAAGTGTGATCTAATAACTTGTATTGGATATGATTCGAAAACTAGCTTACTAGCATGATTTTAAACGTCAAAAGTCGCCTCATGAGGGTTAGTATAGCATATCCGCCTGTTAAATTGTTATATTCCGCACCTGCTGTTGATCCAAAGCCAAGAGAATCTTTTGACACTAGGAAAAATGTCCACTGTTCTTATTGATTGCGTTGAATCTGATGGGGAGAAGAGAATTCTGTTTTTGGCTTCCAAAGAGAATAAAGCAACCCTCATGTGCCTCATGCAGAGCTTTGTCCACAACCAAGTTACTTGAATTTCCAACTAGTCCCAAAGATAGATCTTAAATGGAGCAACTTGCTACTAGGTCACAGATCCTTAATCCCCACCAAATATTCAATTTTAACCAAACAGGTTTTATGATCAAGCAGCTGATGAGACATTGCTCAATAGATTCATCAGAAATGACTTAGAAAACGCAAGATTGATTGATATAAACATTTCTAGAAAGTAGATCTTGTGTTGTTGGAAGTCTGTTTATTGAGGCAATCCAATTACAAATGTAAACTATCTTTGGTATCCAATTGTTTCACAAGTGGTGTGGGGTAGAAGTTGAGTCAGCCAGTAGTTTTTCCCAAGTAAGATTTGAAAGGTACTTTCCTGAGAAACAGCCCGTAGGTGCAACCGTGCAAGTTCTAGCTCCGATTATCTTGACGACTTGTAGCAAAATGGAAATCACGGAAAAAATTAAGTAGGATAGTAAACTACCCTAAAGGTGCTAGGAGGAGATCTCCAGTTGCAGGTTCCCACCCAAGATTCCTCCATAAACTGTAGTCTCTCACTAAGTTTGCAAGCTTTGTTAGACTTTTGAGCATGGAGGAGAGGGACGTGATCTGTAAGCTGGCAACCTTACTTGCACAGTTGCACAAAACATCCTCCCAAAACAAAGCATTGTTGCCATTAGACACCCGCTTGGAAAAAGAATAGCTAAATGGGATGCCATGTTGGTCATTCAACTTAGACACTGTAATGATACTATAAAGCTAGAAACAACGCCGAGCCTGAAACCACCGTCATTGCTATACATCTTTTTCATCACTTTGCACCAAAGCGCATTGTCTACATTGAGGATTCTCCACTTCTATTTTCCAAGAAGCCGAAGATTCTACAGTACCAACATCAAGACCACCCATATGCTTGGAACATAGAAGTTCACTCCATTGAACCCACGAGATTCCTTTATCACTCTCTTAGAAACCGCAAAAGCGCCGCGCATTAATGGATTCTGACTTATTAATAATGTAGATCCATTATCTGTTAGTGTGTTTAATTACTATTTGCTCTCTATGTTAGAATTATTGTGGATGCCTTCCTTACTTGCTTTTGGTGTTATGTGTTATGTTAAATTAAGAAACATCCTGATGAAGCATTTGTTTGTAACTTTGTATCAAGTAAAGTATATACTTTGCCTGACTTTTTTCTTCCGTTTGGATTTATGTCAGTAACAACATTAGTTATATTTGTTAATTCAATATAGACAAAGAAAAGAAAAACATTATTCTTATGCGCAGATAAATCTGTGGCATATTAGTTTTTTGTCTTTTAGGTTATATATTCACGAAATATTTTTCAACCGGGTATTTTGTGACAGATGGGAAGCAAACAGTTTTGGGTATCATGGGGACGATGGATATCTTTATCGTGGACAAGGCAAAGGAGAGGCATTTGGCCCGACTTATTCTACTGGTGATACAGTGGGTGGTGGTATTAACTATGCTTCACAAGAGTTCTTTTTCACGTAAGATTCTTTCTATACGACTATACATGTTACTCATGTAGCCTTTCTTTCATAAAGTTCACAGGAGTTTTTTTATGTTGTCGATGGCAGAAAAAATGGTCATGTAGTGGGAACAGTAAGGAAAGATGTAAAAGGTCGCGTATATCCTACAATTGCTGTTCACAGTCAAAATGAGGAGTAAGTTTTGCTTCTTCTAGAGATTTAACGTGTTGATGCATTTCTTTGATCATTGGCTGTTACTGTAGCTTTTTTGTGAATTTTTTAAACCGTTTGTCATATCTTCAGAATCACTGATTTTCTTCTATATGCTGTTGCATTGCAGGGTGACGGTTAACTTTGGGAAAGATCCTTTTATATTTGACATCAAGGTAACACATGATATTTAATATCTTTTAGCTTTTAATGTTTTGCTTATGTGTGTAGCACAGATGGTTTCTTTGACTTTTGTTGTAAGTTGTAACCTGAATTGACATGTGCCTCTAGCCCTCTAGCAGTTTCTTTGTTAAAACGAAAAAGAAGGCTTCCTCTCTTTCTTGACTTGGCTTTTGAACACCACCTTGTTGTAACTTCTAGTCATTTAATGATGAGCATGTTAGGTTGAAAGTTATTTCAAGTTGTTATGCATGAGTGTGTTTTGTTAAACACTTCTTTTTTCGTTGTTGCTTGGAAGTGTTGGTTTCTATATTTCCTTTTATAGCATTAGTTTTAAACACCTCTAGATTTTCAAAACTTCTAGTTTTTTGGTACTTTTATGTCTATCATAGTATTATGTATTAGTTAGCTCTATTATTAGATCATGGTGAGATATCTGGTACTTATATGCCTATCATTGTATTATGTATTAGTTAGCTCTATTATTAGATCATGGTGTAATGAGATTGTTCAACATCTAGCAACTAGAACTAATGCCTTGCTTTATGTATATGTTAGTTGTATCATATTACTTGGTAGTCTTCAAATCTTTTTGCATTATTTTTAAGTTCTGTGTTTGAGCATGGATTGTTAAGCTCAATCATGAATGGATTTAACCACGAAAATCATCAAGATCTCCTCAACTTTAGAGTGCAAACCTACTAAGTTCTTAACGAACCTAAGGTGATTGATGATTTTCCCAAAGAGATGTCTCGATCTTTGGAGGATGTGAAATATGAATGTTTTTGATGAATGATTGATTGAGAATGAGTTGAATGAATGTGTAACTATCTCAATAGATATGTCTATTGTATTTGAGATATGATATAAGGAAAGTGTATGTAATTTTTCCATCTTGTTCTTTGATGAGAGAGTGATGCTTTTTGTAGTCAGCCTCTCCTGCCTCTTTGTATCCACCCTTGTAAGGGTATATATATAGATAAAATGGGTAAGTGTATGTCTATCCAACAACACCTGTCATCCACCTCTTTGAACCAATATAATATATACATATATAAATATGATGGGCCAAAGGGGCTGTCTTGCCATGCCCTTGAGCGTTGTTAACTTGTAATGTAACAACATACGTGATCATTCTGCAAATCATTTAGAACTTTTAATCCGTGAATGGTAGATCTTGCATTTTTTATTAAACATGAGCCAACTGTGATAAGTAATCAGTAATACCAAGCGTGATAACTGATAGCTTTGCATGCATGGCTTTTTTATTCTTTCATTGCTTGGTAGATAGTTTCTTTAATGCTGCATTGTATTGGTATTCAACATCATTCTGTGTTTAAATTGGTGAACAGGCGTATGAAGCAACACAAAGGGCAAATCAACTTACTCATATTGACAAAATACCTATATCTCAGACTGCTAGTTACGGGTGTGTATTCTTACTACATTTTACTTCTACTGAATTAAGATTGGTGAACATAATTTATTAGAATTGGAACTCGTCTGCTATGCCAAAGCACCAAACCTCACCAGAACTTTTGCCCTCATTCTGCAAATTAAATGCGGATTTGCTTGCCATGGAAATTACTTTTTATATCAAGTTATATTAGATTCTCAGAAGGATCTGATTCTGAAGTTCTGCCTTTTCTTATATATCCTCAAATTTTGATTTTGAGTTTATATAGAGGTGAAGGAATTTATTGACTGCTTATACTTTGATTCTTTGGAAGTTCAAGAAGTTCCTCACCAAACCTTTTGCATTATGTTTCTAAGAATCAAGTGTTTTGCATTTGCACATGTATATGTAATGGCTTAGAAATTGATTCTTTCACACATTTGCTGGTTTGATTATTCTACAACATTTGTTATTTTCATGCTGTATGTGCTTGGAATTTTTATTATGTATATCTATACTGGGCATTTATGTAAGCTAGTTAATAATCCACTGCTAAAATGATTTAAACTGTATATTTGTGTTAAAATTTTTCGTACTTACAGCATTTAGATTAAAGAGGAAACTCTGACTGTAATTGATGAAGCTACTAATATGATTTAAACTATTTTGTTTGTATCAGAATTGTTAGTTCCTACCTGCAGCATTATGGTTACGAGGAAACTCTGACAGTCTTTGATGAGGCTACCAAAGCATCAGTTCCACCTATTACTTATCAGAATAATGGTCTCAACGAGCATAACATGTATGCATTGAACCATAGAAAAATTCTTCGACAGGTATGATGTCATTACATAGAAGAAACAAGTCTATATAATTCATAATAGCATTCTCATTTTGTCTTCTATGGTCTTTAAGGAGTGAGGAAGATTTACTTGTGGGGTCTTAGTTAGATCCCGTTTACTTCCATTTACTTGATCTGAGAACTCACAAAAAATCTTCATCTCTTCCATCTCTTTCAAAGTAAAGGTTTATCTAATTATGGGGCGAGGAAGATTTACTTGTGGGGACAGTGGGGTCTTACTTAGATCCCGTTTACTTCCATTTACTTTATGTGAGAACTCACAAAAAATCTTCATCTCTTCTCTCTCTTTCAAAATAAAGGTTTATCTAGTTATCTTTAACAATATAAATGTTGGGTTAGGTTCATGCTTGACAACTTCATAAGACTCGAGTCGGTTTACATATAAAAAATGCTGACGTTTAAGTCTAAGTCAGTAACTCATGGACCCTGACTCACGACTCACTGACTGACTCATTCTGAGTCAGGTTGACTCGGAACTCGAATTAGTTTGGTAAAAAGAGTACCATAGTTAGTCGCACACCCTTAACACGTAATAGCTGTTCACATCTACTGCCTCGTTGCCGGTCATACACCTACACCATAATTTGCCGTCATTATTTTTTGTAAGGGAGACTAGGGAGAGTACAAGTAGAGAGTAATTTTATTTTGAAGCAGAGGGTGTTGATTTTTCTTGGATATTGGAAAGACAAGATTTTGTTTCTTTTCTCGAGAAATGTGAAAGAGAGTTTGGATGGATTTGAAACGAGAATACTCTATTTTTTTGTTAATTTTTGTTTTAGATTTCTTTTTCCTACATTATATATATATATATATATATATATGGGGGAAGTGAGTATGGAATGGGGTTGTCTCCCATCTAAGTTTAGATGGGGAACAACCCCATACTCATTTTCCCCATATATATATATATATATATATATGGGAAAAGTGAGTGTGGGGTTGTCACACCTAAGTTGGGTGTGGGACAACCCCACCTTCACTTCCCCCCATATATATATATATATATATATGAATAAGCTCAAACTTATTAGTTGTATTTGGATGTAGATGTATCTTATGTGTCTCTATGTACATATGTATGTCATGACCCTTACGGGTCCAATCGAGAGCCTGAAATTTGATTTGGAGCCACAAATTAACAACTATGGCAAGTTAAATATGAACCTTAACATTTCTATGGTTCATGTTTTTCTTTGTAATGGTTGCGAACTCTATGTTTTAAATAACTTTTGAAGTGGTATTAAAAGAAGAATAAAGTTATTTACTTAATATGTGGTTAGAGGCACAATTATAGTTATATATTTTTCATAACTATCTCTTTCAATCTAATCAAGTCAATTGCTTGTGTTTGACACCTTATTCTGCTTTTTTTTAGAGTAACCCGGGTATTTTGAAGTTCTGTAATTTATAATATGCATAGGTCATGATTTTGGCCCCTTCGCTTACGAATGGGCCGTATTTGGTTCTGTTCAATCTTAAACGGGTCAAATAGATCAGAGGGGTTGAAAGTTGCCCAAAATCTCTTTTTTTAATGCATACTATTACTTATATGTTTTTGTATTCATAGATCTAGATTCTTCATTTTCTGCAGTCGTTATGACATCATTTATTATATAGAATTCAAAAATTGGACAAAGAGTGTTCGCAGATCAACCTGTATTTAGATGAACCTCTTTGGCTCTTTTTCCAGCCTGAACTTGTTAAAGTACATGTATTATCTGCACTAACATATTTTCCTTTATTACGGTGTTCGTGGAATTGGACTCACTTGCACTTTTTTGTTCCTTTTTGTTTGAAGTTAATAAGGGATGGTCAAATTGATGACGCATTGGGTAAGCTACGTGAGTGGTATCCATCAACTATCCAGGTGATGAGTCTAATACATTTGATAATGCTTTTATATTTTCTTTTATCGTTGTTACTCCCCGGCCCTCCTATCTCTCTTCCTCCTTTCTCTTCTCTCCCCCCAAATGAATGGATGCATCTGCCTACTCAGTCTTTCTGCAGTACAAAACTGAACAGCCTTTTGACCTTTCCATTACAATTCTATTTATCAGAGTGTACTCTTTTAGAGCTTACTTTTTCAGTTACCAGTTTTACAAACACAAGGGTGTAATATTAATATCTCAGCTTTCAAGGAAGTATTGATTATTACATTAACTTTCAAATCTTGGTGATCAGTTAGTAACGGATTTCATATCTATATTTTAGTTTGAATTGTATGCTTCAAAGTAGTACGTTGTTTTTATGACTGCAAGTTTTAAGTTCATAGGTTTTTGATATGACATTCAGTTCTCTTGTTCATTTCATTCAAAATGCTACAAGTTAGATATGCTAATACTTTACTTTTCTTTGATTTTTGTATGATATTGATTCTCATGAAAATAATTTCTCCCTGCAGGAAGATACATCAGCTATTTGTCTTATGCTTCATTGTCAGAAGTTTATTGAACTGGTTCGGGTAATGATTTTTTCCTTTTCATTTTTTGTGTCTATGGCTTAACTATAAGGATTAGGGTGAACTTTTCGGCAGGTTTTTTTTATTATCATATGGTTATTGCATGCGAGTGACCATCAGTATATATGATTTTTCTTTCTTATTGTGTGTGAAGCCTGGTTCTTTCTTCATATGGCTTCTCTATGCCTTAAGATTAATAGTCTATAAAATTCTGAAGGCTGGTTTGCAATGCTCGAAAGCTGAATTGGATATGAATAAGTAAAAGTACCTTTCTGTGGATCTTTTATCTTTTGCAGGTTGGAAGCCTGGGGGAAGCTTTGGATTATGGGAGGACTGGTTTTGAAAAGTTTTATAAGGTGAAAGAGTATGAAGATTTTCTTATGGTAATTACCGAACTTAAATCCTCAGCTTCATAAACAATCTATCTAGCCATTTTATGTTTTCTTAGTTTGTATGTAAATTTACTTTTACTACGTTTACATGGGTCTAGGATCTGGAGTTAGCAATTTCAACCCAATTATATGACAGTAGATTAATTCAGTTGAACAGTTAAAAGTCAACCAATTTTACCCAGCTAAAACCCAATTATAGGACGTTTGTCCGTGAGGTCTCAGGTTCGATACTCTCCGGCGTGAGATTTACAGGCTTTAGGTTTCCTGGGCCTTCGTGGAGCATTTACCGGGTGGGGCGGGGAGGGGGGAGGGAAACGGGTCTTAAGTCCACGTTAACCAGTCCGGATATCCGTGGCCCGGCCCTTGCTGTTCTAAACATAAAAAAAATATAAAAAAACCCTTTTATTAAGGCCTCCTGTTATACGTTGAAAACTGCTTTACAGGCCACCTAATTGTATCTGTTTTCGTTAATTACCAAAAAATGGAAAATGTGAAAAAATGTTGGGTGGCCACTAATGCTAGCTTCTATCATCAATATATGGGCGGTCTTAGCAGCGAAAAATCGAAAATATTTGAATTGTTTTCGCAGTTCATATTAAGTATATCAGCAGTACATAAAACTAAAAAGTACACAAGATTGTTGGTAGGTCACTCCAACCCATTTCAACTCGTCACAATCATCTGACCAATCACTTGACCGCCCACCCTCCATGTTGTTAACAGCCGTGGCAGCAATTTTAACTAATCTATTAATGGACCTGCCAATTTTGTTGGGTGGCCACAAGATTCTTTTTTTTTTTTGCTTTTTGCTCCAGCGGTCCAAACAGGCTTTAGTAGCATATAACAAAAGGGTATAAATGGGTCTAACAAAAGGGTATAAATGGGTCTAACAGATTAATAGTTGCTCAACTGTGTATTTTTTAATGCATAAAAACATCCTAAGATTATTTTATTTTATAAGTTTCTCTTATTACTGGAATACTTTCTTGTCAACACAATATATATATATATATATATAATATTGCTGTAATAAACAATCCATCCCGGCCTGACTTGTTGTTTTTTGACCTGAACCCAAGTTGCCCAATTTACCCACCTATTAGCCACCATGTAATGAACACGAGATTGGTACTGTTTTCAAGAAATGATGTCATGTGTAGGATTGTGCTGCTTTGTTGGCATATGAAGAGCCAATAAAATCCCCAACGGGATATCTACTAGAAGATTCACAAAGAGAGAATGTGGCAGATGCAGTAAATGCCATGATCTTATCAACAAATCCAATCCTGAAAGATAAAAGAAGCTGCTTGCATTCTTATCTGGAGAGACTGTTGAGGCAGTTAACTGCATGTTATTTAGAGAAAAGGTTACTCAATGGAAATCAAGGCGAAGCTTTCCATCTGAGAAGAGTACTCCTAGCTAAGAACCCCTAGTTTTTCTGGACAACAAATTCTTTGATTCTCGCCCACTGTTGATATCTCCTCTTTGACATTTTTTTTGCCTGAAGTATTTCCGTTGTAAAACTAATAACATGTACATTTTCTGATGGTTTTTTACTTGTTTAAACAATGTAGTCGTTACTAGATACACTCATATGTGCATGATGAACCAAGGCATAATGAAGGTAACAAGTAGCTTTGTTTTATAATTTATAGTGCCTTTTTTGAGCTGCTTGATTTTTTACATTACTCTTATTACAAACACATTGATGGAGTAAAACGTAACCAATTGCTGTGAAACTAGGTTAACATTTCTTGCAAGGAGATGGGAAAGTAACCCAACGGGGATCACTAGGTAAAAACAACCACAAAATAACGTCTTTTAAATGTTTGATGGATGGATTGTGGCTCATGATATTGAATATTGAGCTAGCTTAGGTCTGATACTTCTGTTCCAAAAGCTTAATTAAGATTATGCTCATTTTTATTGTGTTAAACTTAGAGTACACACCTGTATATTCGGATGTCATATTTTTCTCTTCAAGGGTGCATCATCATATTTTCTAGCACACTTTAGTGTCCCATTCTCTTGTTTTAGATAGTGCCCCCTCCTCCTAATGTAGAGCTAGAACTACTGCTACCGTGGAATCCGTGGAAAGTATGTCGCCTTACAAAAAAAGCGGCTGCTAATTAGCATTAATGCTAAGTGGACCATCAATCAAGGACTTCGGAGACTCCAATCGAATTGATCAAAAAATAGAAATAGGACCTACTCTTCTCCGACTTTCCAGACACATCACACTTCCGCTTGGTTCGAGGCTGTTGCCACTCGGCCCTAAGACGGATCAAAGAAGAGTGGGGAACCTCTCGCTGGTTTTTGGAATTTGACATCAGAAAGTGTTTTCTTCATACGAATTTTATTGCGTTGGCTATTTATATTGTTCAAGTCTTTTTGGCTGTTTAGTTAAGACAACTTATGTTTAGACAACTTATGTTTAAAAAAAAAGATAATAGTATGTTCTCATAAATTTCGTTTTATCACCAAATTTTTTTTTTTTTTAAAAGACGACAAACTATGCTGTTTCTATTTCTAAAGTATAGGAATGTTGAGGACCTACGACTCCCGAACATGCAATCAAAGCTAAAATTTTAATATACTCGTATACTTGCTGCATATACATATTGTGGTTTTGGTTCTTATGGAACTTTTATTATTATTATTATAAAATAAATAAGCCACAATAAAAACGTCACATGTGGTGTGAGAGTTTTATAAGAAAACTAACACTAATACTCGTGCTTGTTGCAAGACCGACTCACAATTGTATATAATTTAATTCAATCTATTGATAATAAATTTATATATTATTTATAAAAATTTGCAATGCAAACTTGTTGATCAAGAAAGATAATCTCAAATGTTTCGGCAATGATATAATTTACCAACATGTTGGTGATAGCAAATTTAAAAATTTTAAAGACGAACCGGTTGTACAATTTCAAAGGTAACATAATTCAAGCTTAATAGTATATATATTTCTTAAGATAGTTCACACGAGCACATCCAAATAATATATATATAGGAGAGATATCAAATAAGAAGGTGTCTTAAGGAGAGAAGGGAGAGAAGGTCTTATGAACCAATCAGAACGTGACATGTGGATTTAAAAAAAACGCGGTGGCATTTTTGTAAATAAATCAAACTTTTGTCAGGCCAGCTTGGGTCTGGGTCACCTTCGGTTATGATCAGCTTGGTCTGTCAGCTTGGTTGGGTCAGCTTGGTCAACCTGGGTTATGGGTCAGCTTAGTCAGCCTGGAATCTGGGTAAGCTTGGGATCTACATTTGTGTAGATTATGTGTAGTTTTGTGTCAAGCTGACCCAACCCAAGCTAACGAAGCTGACCCAACTTGACCCAGACCCCAAGCTGACCCAACCCAACCCCAAGCTGACCCAACCTGACCCCAAGCTGACCAAAACCCATAATCTACATTTGTGTAGATTGTGTCAAGCTGACCCAACCCAACCTGAACTAGACCCCAAGCTGACCCAACCCGACCCCAAGTTGACCTAAAACCCATAATCTACATTTGTGTGGATTGTGTCAAGCTGACCCAGCCCAAGCTAACCAAGCTGACCCAACCTGAACCAGACCCTAAGCTGACCCAACCCAACCCCAAGCTGACCCAACCTGACCCCAAGCTGACCAAAACCCATAATCTACATTTGTGTAGATTGTGTCAAGCTAACCCAACCCAACCTGAACCAGATCCCAAGCTGACCCAACCTGACCCCAAGCTGACCCAAAACCCATAATCTACATTTGTGTAGATTGTGTCAAGCTGACCCAACCCAAGCTAACCAAGCTGACCCAACCTGACTCAGACCCCAAGCTGACCCAACCCCAATCTAACCGAACTTGACCCAACCCCAATCTAACCGAACCTGACCCAACCTGACCCCAAGCTGACTAAACTGATCATGCTGACCAACAAAGCTGATTAGAACCCAAGCTGACCCAGACCAAGCTGACCAACCAAGCTAACCTAGAACCCAAGCTGACCAAACCAAGCTGAAGCTGACCTACCAAGCTGACCCAGAACCCAGGCTGACGAAGCTTCAAAGAAGTTTGATTTATTTACCAAAATGCTACCGCAAATTTTTTTTTCATTTTGACACATGTCGCATTCTAATTGGCTTATAGGACCTTCTCTCCCTTCACTCCTTAAGACACCTTCTTTCAGGATCTCTACCTATATATATATATATATAGGGTAACTTTCCAGTGAGAACGAGTTTAAAATAAGAATGGTAAGAACAAGGGGTAAAAAAGGAATTATAACCTGGGATGAGTTTTTTTAATTAAACTTTCAATTTTTACTAGTTTGAAAATGTAACCACATATTGTTGTAACTTCCTTGTACGTATGAAACAGAAAAACTTCCGTCAGTTAAATTAAAAACATCAATTTTTAAAATAACAAAATTTATATCATTGGTTGTTGCATCTGCTTTAATTTTGTAAAACAAATTTATGGATGCACAAAGTTATAAGTTATAAAAATGAATGCACAAAATTATAAACTATAAATTATGGATGTATAAGGTTTTCATACACAAACAATGGTGGATGCATCAAATTTATGGATGCACAAAGTTATAAATTATAAAGTTATGAATGTGTAAATTATAATTATAAATAATGGATGCATAAAGTTTTACATACATATAAATAATGGTGGTGGATGTAGCAAATTCTATTCTATATATAAATATAAAAGATGGATGCACCAAATGTTGAATATACATAAAATTCAAACGATTTAGAGTTTAACATGTATCTATCCATAAAACAAGATTTATTAGAATTTAAAAATAATATCTGAAAGAACTGGACTCGATAAACCGAAAATACAAATATATATATTTTTTTATATACGCCACTGCGCCGCAGTGGGTTGAGCACTCCCCACTGCGCCGCAGTGGAAAGACTCGGACAGAAAGTGAAACTGCCCCACTGCGCCGCAGTGGGTTAGACACTCTCCCACTGCGCCGCAGTAGAGAAAAACCAAAACTTTACGTGGGATTCCACTGCGCCGCAGTGAGCTACCTGATCAGCAACTCTAAACCATTTCAACACTTGAACAAACTTGCAACCTTCACAAATCAACATGAACTTCATAAAGACATTCCAAAGGTTACCAAGAACAACATAGACACATTTTAAACAGGTTTACAACATCATCTAATTTCAAAAACCATGAACATTATCAAATGGGTCATTTACCCATTTTGACACAATTTTCGCCCAAAACTCAGTTATACAACTTTCCAAAAGAACTTGCACTTGACCATTTACATAAATATGACAAAAGTAAGACATCAAAACATTATGTACAGCCAATAGAGGAGGGACAACTAAGTCTCTAACCAAAAGATCGTCATTCTTCCACAAATGACCTAAATACCTCAAGTCTTGCAAAAACTTCACTTCAAGCTCTAGATCAACACTTTCCAACCGTCAATACTAGTTCCTTCTTCCAGAACTACCTATAAAAGGGTAAACAACTAAAAATATAAGCAAAGGCTTAGTGAATATACTTGCATACATTTACGAATACGAAGGAGGGCAAAGTACAAGGACTTTTACATGTAACCTATGACACCGTCATGTCACATTTACATGTTCACCTTGCACACTAACAACACATATATGGATCCATATAAGCTAAACAATCATATCAATCACATTTATCGGAATTCTTAGGCCTTGGAGGTTCTTAGGCCTCATAATCACAATGCCCCACATGGGCTCATGCCGCATCAATTACCACAGATGGATTTACAAACTTCAACATGAAATGGTCAAAACCACCATGGACAAAAGGCTTCAACATGATGTGGTCAATTGATCCAACATATACATAAAGGTATGCAAATATACTCACCTCCTCCGCAAAAAGGACAACAACGCTAAAACGAAAAGCACAAGCAAGCTTCAACCTATAATCATATCATAGAATGCATAAGCTTACATTCACAACTTGACTAGCTCAACCTAGTCATACTCAATCACTAGTCTTTCTAAACCCAAAACCCAACCTATTTGTCATTGAGTTACTTTCATCTATAACAAAAACAACATTAGGTAGTTCAACCTACCATTTACATCCACGTAATAATAACTAGAAAAATTCATCTTTTCTCATTAATTAGAATTTTCACATGAACTTGCCAATTTCATAATTAAGCACATCACATAACTCAATGACAATTAGGTTAACTAAGGAATTGGGGAAAATTAACCATAATTCATATTCTAGCAAAAATCCCCAAATTGGTTCACTCTAAGAACCCTAACTTCAAAAGAAAGATGGAAACTAAATTAGGGGATTTCGATACCTCAACAAACAGTAAGTTAATGCTAGACTTAAGTTGGAAATTCTTCTTTATTTCTTTTCTCTTTGAAATTCGGCCACCACCACAAAACCCACAAACCCTAACTTTTCAATTCTTGAATGAAGATTATTTGTTGGTGATGATTATTATTATGATTTCTATCCTTTGATCGAAGGGATTACTCTTTGATTTTGAAGAAAAGGGAAGAAGATTGCATGGAGAAAGAATGGAGGACAAAGTGGGAGTATGAGTCATAGAATGGGAAAATGGCTGGCACTTCCTATGAGTGCCACGCCCCTTGTCTATTTTTGGTGGTACAAATACCCGCTATCCGCTAAAGTTCCAACTAAATTAGCCCCCTATCCAAAAATAAAATACTAGGAAATTAATTTAATGTCAAAACTATAAAAAGGGGTTAATTTCTTTTACCTTAAAATCTTTGGGGTGTTACAACTCTCCCCCACTTGGAACGGATCACGGCCTCGTGATCCAAGTCAGATGCAAGGACGGGTAGTAAACAAGAACATCATGCTCGGATTCCCATGTGCAATCGAACATCTTACCGTGCTTCCACAAAATCTTATAAGTTCTTACCGTCTTATTTTGCACTCTTCTAAACTCTTCTTCTACAATGGCAATAGGTTCCTCAATGTAGTTCAACTTGTTATCGACCTCGATTTCATTCAAAGGCACATAAGTAGATTCGTCGGCGAGGCACTTTCGAAGATGAGACACATGAAACGTAGGGTGTATTCCCGAAAGCTCATCCGGTAACTCCAAGCGATATGCAACCTTGCCAACTTTAGCCAAAATTTTGAACGGGCCAATAAAAGAGGGACTTAACTTTCCACGCTTTCAAAACCGTAGAACACCTTTCCATGGAGAGACCTTCAACAAAACACGATCACCAACATTGAATTCAATTGGCCTTATTCATTTATCCGCATACGACTTTTGTCGGTCTTGAGCCGCTTTCAATATTTCCTTGATCACATCAATCTTCTCAAGGGTTTTTAACACCACTTCCGTGCCACCTATTTCCCTTTTACCTACTTCTCCCCAACAAATTGGAGATCGACACTTCCTTCCATACAACATTTCATACGGTGGCATTTGAATGCTAGAGTGGTAGCTATTGTTGTAAGAGAATTCTACCAAAGGCAAGTGAAGATCCCAAGTGCCTCCAAAATCGATTATACATGCCCGAAGCATGTCTTCAAGCGTTTGGATGGTTCTCTCACTTTGACCATCCGTTTGTGGGTGATAGGCGGTGCTAAGCTTGAGCTTGGTACCCATATCTTCATGAAATTTCCGCCAAAAGTGAGAAGTAAAACGAGTGTCTCTATCCAAAACAATGGAGATGGGAACTCCATGTCTAGCTACAACCTCTTTTACGTAGATCTTTGCCAACACTTCGGATGATGATGCCTCACGAATAGGAAGAAACAAGGCACTCTTGGTTAATCTATCAACTACCACCCAAATCGTATCGAATTGATTTCTAGGTGTCTTGGGCAATTTAGTGATGAAATCCATGGTGATCTCTTCCCACTTCCATTTGGGTATCTCCAATGGTTGCATCATACCATAAGGCTTTTGATGCTCCGCTTTCACTTGTGCACAAGTCAAGCATTTTTCAACATACTTCACCACATCTCGCTTCATACTGGGCCACCAATATTCCACCTTCAAATCATGATACATCTTTGTAGCACCGGGGTGGATGGAGTACTTGGATTTGTGAGCCTCATCAAGTAGGACTTGCTTCAACTCACAAGAAAATGGGACCCAAATCCTCCCAAAACGTAAGGTAAGGCCACGAGGATCCTTAGTTAAATATTGAATTTGACCTTGAATTCTTTCTCTCTTGGGATCTCGTTGCAAGGCCTTTTCTTGAGCTTCTTTAACTTGATCAAGGAAATCGTTGGTGATCAAAACCCATAGGGGAGAAACGACTAAAGCATGATGAGAACTCTTCCGACTCAAAGCTTCCGCCACAACATTAGCCTTCCCGGGATGATATAAGATCTCACAATCATAATCTTTCAAAAGATCTAACCATCTTCTTTGGCGATTATTGAGATCTCTTTGCTCAAAAAAGTACTTGAGGCTTTTATGATCAGAATAAGTGGTAAACTGGACTCGATAAAGGTAATGGCGCCAAATTTTCAAAGCAAAGACCACCGCCGCTAGTTCCAAATCATGAGTAGGATACCGCTTTTCATGCTCTTTCAATTGCCTCGAAGCATAGGCAATGACTTTACCCCGTTGCATAAGAACACAGCTAAGGCCATTAGACGATGCGTCGCAATACACAACCATATCTTCAAGACCATCGGGCAAAACAAGAACCGGCGCTTGACTTAACCTTTCTCGAAGTTGTTGAAAAGCCACCTCTTGCTCACTCTTCCATTCAAACTTGATATTCTTTTGAGTCAACTTGGTCAATGGGGAAGCTATTTTAGAAAAGTCTTGTATGAAACGACGGTAATAGCCCGCTAGACCAAGAAAACTTCTAATCTCCGACGGGTTCTTGTAGCAACACGATTTTATCATTTGAATTTACATCAACAATGGCGTTTGGTTAGTGTGTGTGTTCTTGGTGTTTGTGTGTGTTTTGAGAGAGAATTTGGATCAAGAGTGTGTTATTCAGGTGTTAAGTGTTGTTCAAAAGTTATGTCAAGTGTTATATGTTGTTGATTTCTAAGGGATTGAGGGCTATTTATAGTCTAAACAAACTAACAATGCTAATTATCATAATTAGCCCCTCAACCTTAGAAATCATCAACTCATGACTTATCAACAAGTAAGTCCATAACTTAAATTACAATGTATCACTACTTTTGGATTTCTAACATTCTCCCCCTTAGTGATATATTGTAAGGTCTGAAGTACGTGTTGTTTTGTCTTGTAGGAATGAATTTGATGAGCCCGGTGATGAAGACAATTGGTGAGTTGAAACAAGCCTTCAAAGCTTTCTCATTGTCTTTGGAGAACTTGATTCAGTATTGGTCTTGGACTTCTTGATGTTAAATCATTTGTCGATTCTCAATGTTCTTTGTGAACAGGGAATGATGAGTGTGTGTGTATTAAATCTTCGAGGATTGTTGAATCACAAATCAGAGTTGTCTTTTGAAATGCGGAAGATATGAATTTGTCTTGAATTCTTCAATCTTCGAATCTTGAAGTCTTTTCTTTGAAGTCTTGGAATGAATTTTCAGAAATATGTACTCTCCCCCTTGATGTGTGCAAAGTAGCTTTTGGTAGAGTGTTGATGTATGACTTTGAAGATCTTGTATAAATTGAATTGATGAAGACTCTTTTGAAGCTTTTCTTCTTTGTCTTGAATCTTCAATCTTTTGTCCTTTGAAGCTTCGATCTTTGTCACATCATTTTAAACACTTTTGAGAGTAGACATTTGAATGAAGATTTGAAAAGTTTCTTATGAAGTAATCATGCTCCCCCTCAATTCATGAGTAATCACAATCTCTTCGATTTTTGAAAAATCTCTTGTTAAATCTTGAATGTATATCCTTTTCTTTCGAGATGAATAATCTTCAAGTTGAATTTGGAACCCTTGCAGTTTGGAATGAAATTGACAAACAACCTTTGAAGAAGAATGATGAGTTGATGTCACAAATGAAATTTGAGATAAAAGAACTCCAAATAAACTTGAAAACTTCCAACAAGAAGCTGAATGATAGTATCTCGAAAAGCAGTTGAAACAACCAAACACAAACTTTTCTCCTTGTCCTTATCAATCATTCTAATTTCTTCTCCTAATCAATAATCAATCATGCTATTTTCTCCCCCTCATAATAACAAAGTTGGGAACCAATGTCATTATGCAAACATTGATTGATTCGATTGTTAAAAGAAATAATCATGACTAAAATCTAGACATTATGCACATGGAGAATTATCAACCATCAAAACATCAATCTAACCAAATAAACCAACCCAATTGTTCCTATGGGTGACTAAAATGTAAGATTGAAGTTGTTGGGATAAACATTTTATTATGGTGTTGGTGTTTTCTGTGTTGGGGTGATGAGAAAAGAAACCGGATTAGAATGATCCGTTTGCATTCAAAAATCGAAAGGATTAATGAAATGACTGAAAGAAATGTATATCATTTATCGGATTTCCTATGTATCATTGAGAAATGCACAAAGCAAACCTGTAACATAGTTTGGTCTTTTGGCTTTCCAACCTCAAGATTGCTTCAAAGAATGTAAACCATGGTCAGTGTCACTTAAGCGTTCGATAACCATGTTCTACTATCCTTAAAGACTTTTTAGGAAAAATCCAAGGTCACAATAGACGTCTTGTTAACTCAATAATTACAAAAATGCAATTATGAGACCTACGTTCAAAGCTGGAAATGATGTTAGCTACAAATGTTCCGGCTATATCACAAAGATAAGCATGTATATCACAAAGATATGACGCAAATGTGTCCTAAAGAATAAATAACGATCAAATTAATGATCAATTATGAGAGCTCTAGACACAAAGTGATCAAATGAAGTCGGGGACTGGAGCAGAGTGTCACCCTTTTTCAATATTAACGTCTTCCAAATGAAGAGTCAATAGAAATGAGAAAATCTCCGTGAGAAGTAAAACAAGCATTTGTTAAGAAACACTTGAGTGGTTAGGTAAAGATGTACATCGCTTCATTGGGTCCATGAAGGCTTCTTCAATATCGAGATATCAACAAATGACATTCGATAGAAATGTATTTTACCCGGCGATTTGAGAATTTTAGGAAAGGGTATCAATTCTTTTAACCCTTTTCTCACAACATTATCACCATAACCTCTCACTTTTCGACTTTACTCCCTCCAACTTAGTTGCACAAATTCATCATCACTCAAAAATACCCTCACTTTCTAATGAAACAAGTGAATACTCCGGGGTTAGAACTCATCGGCGGTGATGAAATTCATGGAGTATATTTTTGAGAAAAACCTAGTCGCTCATGTGCAAACTAAACATCGAACTTCCTTTGAAAAAAAAATTCATCAAATGTGAATAAAATATTTAAACAACACATTTGAAGTTTGAAAGAGATTTGAAATCACAAACTCCCCCTTAATCTATGCAAATATAGATCAAAAAGATTTTGATAGAAAAAAATGGAGCAAAAATGATTTGTGTGAAATCAAAACAAGTTTTATGAAAAGTGAACTCAATCAATTGTTCAAGATGAGACAACTCAGGAGTACACAAAGGCGTTCAATCCTTTCCTTCTCATATCAACAATTGAGAGTTTTTGAAACAGGTGTAACAAAATTGCAATCAACATCTTGTATTACACATATACATTCATATAAGACCACTTGGAAGTACACAAAGGCGTTCAATTCCACGTTATCTTATATCAATTTATATGTATAATAACATGAATTAATTCCAATTTTGAAACATAAATAATTTTCTTTTTAAAACCAGGTTGCATACAGCGTATATGCAAACTATTTTTGAAATAAATAACACAAATAAGTACGGGTTATACACTGAGTGTGTATAAGCCACGAAGTAATAAATACATCATTTAAGCACGAGTTACATACATAGCATATGTAAGCTACTTTAGAATAAATAGTTCAATGAAGAACGGGTTGCATACAGAATATATGCAAGCCACTTTGAAATAAGTGAAAAAAAAAAATCTTTTTGTTATTTTTCAAAATTTTTATTTTTGTATTTGATTTTTGTTTTTCAATTTTTTTTATGATTTTTGAAAAATGAATCAAGAATTCCTTCCATGGTAAAGTGAATCAAGGATCAAGATTTAGCATACCAAGTTTAGAGATTAAGAAATTAAACCTCTTTTCGTCCAGTGGTTTTGTGAACAAATCAGCGAGTTGGTAGTCAGTTCCCACGAAGTAGAGTTCGATGTCACCTTTCTCAACATGATCTTTGAGAAAATGATATCTCACATCAATGTGCTTTGAGTGTGAGTGGTTGACTGAGTTGACAGCAATTGCAATGGCACTTTGAGAATCACAATAGATAGGGACACGATCATATTTCAGACCATAATCGGTAAGTTGTGTTTTCATCCATAACACTTGAGTACAGCAACTAGCAGCAGCCACATATTCAGCTTCCGCTGTTGACAGTGATAAACAATTTTGCTTCTTGGATGACCAACTTACAATCTTATCCCCTAAGAATTGTAAAGTACCAGATGTGCTCTTGCGATCAAGCTTACAACCTGCATGATCTGCATCTGAATAGGCATTTAAATTGAATCCAGTATCCCTTGGATACCAGAGACCAAGATTGGGTGTACCCTTCAGATAACGAAAAATTCGTTTCACAGCTTGGTAATGTAAATCAGTAGGAGCGGCTTGATACCTAGCACACATACATGTTGCAAACATTATATCTGGGCGTGATGCTGTAAGATACAACAACGAACCAATCATGCTTCTATACCTCTTTTGGTCAAATGGTTTCCCATTTTTATCAGCATTAATGTTTGTACGAGCAGCCATTGGGGTTGAAATTGAAGAACATGTAGTCATATCAAACTTTTTCAACATATCCTTTATGTACTTACCTTGTGATATAAAGATACCAATTGGTAATTGTTTGATTTGTAATCCCAAAAAGTAATTCATTTCCCCAATCATGCTCATTTCAAAATGATTGACCATTAGAGATGAAAAATTTTGACAAAAAGTTTGACTGGTTGACCCAAAAATAATGTCATCAGCATATATTTGGACAAGTAAAACATGTTTACCTTGTTTACGAATGAACAGGGTAGGGTCAATAGTACCTTTGGTAAAGCCTCATTTGAGTAAGAAAGTAGATAAGGAATCATACCATGCTTGGGGTGCCTGCTTTAAACCATAGAGAGCTTTGTCCAACCTGTAGACATGGTTTGACCTTTTAGGATCAACAAAACCTTCAGGTTGCTCCACGTAAACTTCTTCTTTGAGTTCTCCATTCAAGAATGCTGTCTTCACATCCATTTGAAACAAAGTGAAGTTTCTGAATGCGGCATAAGCTAAGAATATACGAATGGCCTCCATTCTTGCAACAGGAGCGAATGTTTCGTCGAAATCCACACCAGGTTGTTGGCAGTAACCCTTTGCAACCAATCTAGCTTTGTTCCTTACTACAACTCCATTTTCATCCTTCTTGTTCTTGAAAATCCACTTAGTGCGAATTGGTTCTTCTTTCCTTGGATTTGGAACCAATCTCCATACCTTCAGTCTCTCAAACTGAGCTAATTCATCTTGCATTGCTTTAACCCACTCTGGATCACAAAGAGCTTCAGAGACAGTTTTGGGTTCGATGTTACTTAGTGAAAGTGCAACAAGACACTCAATGACTGTAGTACGGGTAGAAACACCAGCTTGTGGATCTCCGATGATCTGTTCTATAGGATGATCTTTGCGCATACGTGACCACTTGTTGTCATGAGGAAGAGGATCTTGTTGATGAATGTCAACATTATCATCATTAAATCCAGAGTTCTGTTGAGAAATGGCATCATAACTTGGAAGAACTCTTTCCTCAAAGTTTGGATGATCAAAATCCAGTGGCACATACACATTTGGAGTATTTGATGGATTTGTTGTTTGGATAATTTGAGAAGGTTGTTCTTGAACATTCTTTTGAGAATAAATATCTCTTGAAGGTGATTCTTCTTGCTCTGCAGAATTTGAAGATGATTCATGATTGTTGTCAGGAACTGATTCATTTGTTTGAATAGGGTCATTGTTCGGAATTGGTTCATTGATGACTTGAGGTTCCTTTTCTTGAATCGGTTTTGAGTTGTAGAATTCTTCGAAAAGAATATCTAGCTTTTCACTTGTTGGAGTTGGATATTTCTTGAACTTTGAAGCTAAGGTAGACGTCCTTGAGGAAGCACTTGAAGTACTTGGATCACTAATTGTTGGTAGCAAACTTTCTTGTTCAAATATCATGCCAGACATCTCGTCAAACCAAACATTCATGGTTTCGTGAATCATGTTTGTTCAACAATTAAAGATGCGATATCCAATCAATGTCTTTGAGTAACCAACAAAGTAACCTTCGTCACCTTTCCTTTCAAACTTTCCAACATTTTCCCGATCATTCAAGGTATAACAGACACACCCAAAAATATGGAAGTAATTGATGTTGGGTTTGCGTTTGTTAATAACCTCATAAGGAGTCTTCTCATGACGCTGATTGATGATGGATCAATTTTGAGTGTGACAAGCAGTGTCAACAGCTTTAGCCCACATGTTTGATGGTAATTTGGAATAAGCAAGCATTGTTCTTGCTGCTTCCACCAGCGTACTGTTTCTCCTTTCAACGACACCATTTTGTTGCGGGGTACGAACAACAGAGAATTGGTGAGTAATGCCTTTTGATTTGCAAAATTCATTGAAGATGGCATTTTTGAACTCAGTACCGTTATCCGAACAGATATAACAGACAGGAAGTTGAAGATTCACTTGAGTGGAGGTGATGAAATCGATCAAAATTTGAGTTGTTTCATCTTTTGAAGCAAGAAACTTGACCCAAGTGTATCATGAATAATCATCAACGATAACCAGAATATATCTCTTCCCGTTTCTGCTTTGTACTTTCATAGGCCCACAAAGATCCATGTGAAGCAAATGAAGAGGTGTTAAAGTGTGTGGAATTTTCTTTGGTTTATGAGAAGTTCTCTTGATCTTCCCAACTGCACAAGAAGGACAGACATGCTCACTCTCATATTTGTAGTCAGGCAAGCCTATTACAAGTTGCTTGTTGACTAAAGCATTGATGTTTTGATAATTCAAGTGAGAAAGCCTTCTATGCCACAACACGGAATTCTTTGAAGTAGCTTTTGAAACAAGACAGATATTATCAGTTAGTTGGTTATCATCAAGATTAACTGTGAAAAGATTATCTTCACGATCTCCGCATAGGATATCAATTCCATCTAGAGTTTGGACTTTGCACAGAGATTGTCGAAAAAGAATTTGAAGGTTGTTGTCACAGAACTGTCCAACACTGAACAAGTTATGACTCAGGCCTTCAACATAATGAACTTTCTTAATGACAATTCCGTTTCTTTCAATATCTCCATACCCTAGAATTGGAGCGAAGCTGTTGTTTCCGAAACGAACAGTTCCCATGAATCTTTTAACAAAATCCTTGAGCAATGATTTATTGCCAGTCATGTGTTTTAAACACCCGGAATCGAGTATCCATACACAGATGGTTATTTCCTGCAATCAAAAATTTAACCGACTTTAGGTACCCACTTAAAGACGGGTCCTTTGTGGTTAGTTAATATAGGCAGGGGGTATAACTTAGGAGATGCATACAAACATGCTTTCGAATCAACATACTTATTAACAAGCACATTATCAACAAGCACATTTGGATTAAGCAAACGAATATTAACACACGAATCAAAAGTAACATTTCTACCACCATTCAAACCATACAAATAAAAGCGAGAATTAACATTGTTTACACCATCACAAGGCATTGCCTTGGCATCATTAACATTTGTTTTCAAAGATGACTTAAAAGATAAATTGTTTGAAATATCAGAAACAAGCTTCTTCTTACTACCCGCTTTTCTCCTTTGCCTTTTCTTCTTTTTCTCAACTTTAGTGATCTTAGGTACTAATGACTTAGCTACCCATTTAGACTCACTAATCAAGCTCTTTCCACCTGTTGGATTGACACTAAGAAGATTAGAACGAGAGTTTTGAGGCACTTTTATCTTTTTAGACTCTTTTGAAGGTGCA
Source organism: Erigeron canadensis (assembly GCF_010389155.1). NCBI lineage: Eukaryota > Viridiplantae > Streptophyta > Magnoliopsida > Asterales > Asteraceae > Erigeron > Erigeron canadensis. The sequence goes on along the minus strand of NC_057767.1, from coordinate 18,879,381 downwards.
GAAATTTCTTGTTTCTTAGGTTTATCGTGAGAAAACCAGCCATATCTATCCCTATATCTAGTTGCACCATTTGTAGTATCCCTCGTTAGCAAAACAGAGCTAGACCTAGACACTTTAGAAATTGAACTAAAATGAGAGCTAGATGAAGAAACATTTGAATTGATTTCCAGAAGTTTCACTTTGTTGTATTTGATTTTGGGATTGGTCTCATCTTGTTTGGTTTTAACATGCTTTTCCGGGGTTGGACACTTTGTTTTTAACTTATTGATTCTTGGTTTGGTGACAGTCTTTGGTTCAGTATTGATGAGTATGGAAATAACCCGTTTCTTTGAATAATATGAAGTTGGAGCTTTGAAAAACGATTTTGGAGATTCCTCTTTTGATTCAACTTTGATTTTGGTAGACTCAATCTTTTTCTCAGTTTCAGAATCAAAAACATATTCTCCCTCCATGAATTTATCAAAATCATTTTTGGTGAATGGTGAAATCGGAGAGAATTTTGAAAAATCAGGAGTCTTGTTTTGGGTGGAGGAAACAGTAGCAGTAGCAGTTTGGGTAGAATCATTCACATAAACTTTCTGAATGGAAACAGGAGATGAAACACAATTAGTCTGAGTGGAATGGTCTACTAAAAGACTGAAATCAGTTTGGGTAGAATCATTCACATAAACTTTCTTGATATCAACAACAACTGAGACTGTAGATTATTAATGAGTTTTTGTTGAGATTCCATCTTTTGTTGTAAACCTTCTATTTGTTTTTCCAAAAATGTGGATGGAACATACAATTTAGTTGGTTTAGGTGGGGAAACGACAGATTCTTGGTTTTGAAAATTAGACGCAATCTCTTCTAATTCAAAAATTGATGACTTTTTCGTTTTGTAAGAAGTCTTGATGGCATCATAATTAACCAAAAATTTATTGTTTTGAATTTTCTCAACTTCATCAGTCTCAAATTCGTCATCCAATGGACGAATGAATTGTTGAACCATACCAAGTCTCAAAAACTTTTCATCATACAAGGGTTTGATCTTGTCTTTGGCTTTTTGTAATGGAGTGATATTCTCAAATCCCAACCCAAGAAGAAGTTCTGATTTATCAATCTTTGACTTATTGAAATAGGCAGTGAAATCCAAAAGAGGGTTTTGTTCAACTTTGTACAACTTTTCTTGATAGAAAAGTATATTCTTTTTATGTTCCTCAATGCCTTTTAAAAAATAGTTATGATTTAAATCAGAAACTTTTCTTTCAAGTTCAATTGTTTTTGGTGTAGCTTCTTGAAGCTTCTTATTCAGAGTATCAACATCCATTTGTCTCGCATTTGCACGAAGCCATTCATTGGTCTTTTGAACTTGAAGATCTTGATTGGCTTTTTCAAAATCAAGAATGGTTTTTTCTAAATTAGGACACTTTTCCAATAACTTAGAGTCAGGAGACGTATTCATTTCACATTCTTTAACCAACATTTGTTCTTTATAGTTTTGAAATTCTTGTTTCATAGCATCATCCTCAAAAAGTAGTTTAGAATTTTCTTCAAGAAGTTTTGTGTACTCCCTTTTTGAAAATAAAATGCTATTTTTCAATTTCTTGTTTTTGTTGGCTAAAGAAGTGTAATGATTCGTCAAGTTTGTTAAGGCAATTCTACAAGACTCTTTATCCTTAATTGATGAAAAAGTAGAGTCGAGATTTACCTCATCATCGGGATATTCCTCGTCACTGTTGTCAGCCTCCAATGCTTTGTCTTTGCTCAACCTTGCCATGAAACATACATTGGCAGACAGATCTTCATCTTCATCATCAGTCAGTAAAAGCCACTTGTCATCTTCAGCAATCAAGGCTTGATCAGCTTCCACTTGCTTTGCCAAGAGCATCTTCTGCTTGTAGTATTCATAATTCTTCTTGCGAGGCAGCTTGCAATCCACAGCAAAATGACCAGGAATTCCACAGTTGTAACACTTTTTGTCAGATGTCTTTTCTTTCTCCACGATTTGTTTCTCAGTTTCTGCTTTCTTGTCTCTTTTCTTGGAACCAGTTGTTTCACCTTGTTCAAAACTCTTGTGATGATATTGTTCCTTCTTTGGAAATGCACTTGTTGATGAAGTTCGAAGATTGTTGTTAGTTGGCCCCGCTTTGAAATATTTTTTCTTGAAATGCTTAGTCACATCGGCAAGAGCTTGGTAGAATTCATCAGGAACACCATCTCTTGGAGCCAAGTAATCTTCTCCCTCCTCATAAGACGAAGAAACTACAGTCATTTGTCTTTTAAGAGCCTCAGAAACCTTTCGTTCAACAACCAATGCCAAAGGATTAGTAGATACAACTTCTGGCACTTTGTTGAGTGAATATTTGCTTAGAACTCGTGGCTCATTCAACTTGAAAGATTCATAAAGAGTATGAATGGTGAATTTGGTCAGATCTTGATGTTGTTTGATTTCAGTTCCATAATCTTCCCATTCGGGACCAAGTGCTTTGATAAATTTGATGTTCAGCTCAATCTCATCTTTCTTGACCTTGTTCTTTCTCAGTTCATTGATCACATTGCAAAATCTGTAGTACACGGACTCAAGAGATTCATTTGGTGATTTCTGAAAATTGTCAAACTCAGTTAAGACATTTGTCAGTCGAATTGTTGAGGTTACATCAGAACCTTCCATTTGTCTAGCAACTTCATCCCAAATCTCCTTTGCTGTGTCATAAGAATCAACTGAGCCATAGATTTCATCAGGAAGTGCTTGATATAAGCATGATCTAGCTCTGTTGTCAGCAGCAGTACGATCTCTTTGTTCAACATTCAAAAGATCAGGAGTCAAAATAGCACCGGTAGTAGGATGACGATGCATAGCAAGTCCATTGATGATTGAGTCCTTAAGCATGTGACCATTAGTCTGACGTTCCACATAATCCATGAACCTTTTCTTCCAAAGTCCATAATTACCACGATAAAGAACTGGAGGTCTTGTATCAGTACCCAGAGACAACGCTTCACGAGTAGTCATTTGAAATTGATTTGAATTGAGAATTGAATTGATTTTTTTTGAAGAAAGTTTGAAACTATAAAACGATCTGAATTGAAATGAAATGAAACGATGTGAATTGAAATTGTTTTAAGAAAGTGAAATGAAACAATTTAGAAGAAGTGAGAATGAAACGATCTAAATGTGCAGAAATGATTTGAATTGAAACGATCTAAATGTATGAATGAAACGATCTAACTTGAAACGATCTAAATTGAACTTGGAGTGAAACGATTTAAAATTGAAACTATCTTGAGAAGAAGAAAAATTCTAAGTATTCTGAAATGATTTGGGCAGAGTTTTGGTATGAATTGGAATGAAATGAATTGAGCAAAACCAATCACGAAAATCAGTTACCCAAGTATATTATGATTCCCAAACACAACTCTTCACGAATTACTCAAACCAGTGAATGTTCAAGTAAAACTTGAAACGATCTAAAAGAGATCGTTCTGGTTTCAAAGAAAACTGAAACGATCTAAAAGAGATCGTTTTGGTTTCTTTTCAGGATTTCTCAACAACTTGAGTATTTTCAAGAAATTGAATTGACCAAAACCAATCCAAAGGATCAGTTAGCCACAATCAACTCTTCTCAACACAACCACACTTGTCAAAATGATCAAATTTGAATCGTTTTACAAGCCACACCACTGAAATGTAAGTACCAATGAAAGAAAAAACTAAAACGATCTAAATGAGATCGTTTAGCTACACACAGTCGTCTTCAACCTCTGAGTGTGAACAACTCCATTGATGATTTTTAAAACTTCAATATCTTTTGATTTTCTGAGAATTGGAACATGAAACCACTTGCAAACAGTTTGTTTTCACCTCAGCAACGATCTGATTAACACAATTTAGCTTATAACACAACAGAATCAAATCCCAAATTTTAGCGCCAAAAACTCAAAATCTGAACTTTTGATCCAGATCGAATTAGAACACGAAACTTGAGAGGATTATGTTATTAACTATGAGAAATCGATCAGTGAACAAACATTTGTGATTTTATGTGATTTGAGAGGATATTAATTGAATTTTCAGTGAGAAAAAAAACGAACAGAAACAGGATGAAAATAGAACTAAAGGTGAATGTGTGATGATTTGTGATTGAATTCAGTTATGAATCGAGATCAGAATGATGTTTTGCTTTGATACCACATGTAGCAACACGATTTTATCATTTGAATTCACATCAACAATGGCGTTTGGTTAGTGTGTGTGTTCTTGGTGTTTGTGTGTATGTTGAGAGAGAGTTTGGATCAAGAGTGTGTTATTCAGGTGTTAAGTGTTGTTCAAAAGTTATGTCAAGTGTTATATGTTGTTGATTTCTAAGGGATTGAGGGCTATTTATAGTCTAAACAAACTAACAATGCTAATTATCACAATTAGCCCCTCAACCTTCGAAATCATCAACTCATGACTTATCAACAAGTAAGTCCATAACTTAAATTACAATGTATCACTACTTTTGGATTTCTAACAGTTCTTAGATTGCTCCCACTTCATCACCGCATCAATCTTGGCTGGGTCCACCATAATTCCTTCACTATTAATCACATGACCAAGAAATTGCACTTCCCTTATCCAAAACTCACACTTAGAGAACTTAGCATAAAGCTTCTCTTTTCGTAAAGTTTCCAACACCTCCCTTAAATGAACTTCATGATCGGATGAACTTTTTGAGTAAATGAGAATGTCATCAATGAAGACGATCACGGACTTATCGAGCATAGGGCGACAAACACGGTTCATGAGGTCCATGAAAGCCGCGGGAGCATTGGTACGGCCAAATGGCATGACAACAAATTCGAAATGACCGTAACGAGTCCGAAAGGCAGTTTTAGGAATATCTTCTTCACGTACTTTGAGTTGATGGTAACCCGAACGAAGATCAATTTTGGAAAAATACGAAGCTCGTTGAAGTTGATCGAATAAATCGTCGATTCTAGGCAAATGATACTTGTTCTTTACGGTGACTTTGTTGAGCTCGTGATAGTCGATGCACATTCGCATGCTTCCATCTTTCTTCTTTACAAAAAGTATCGGTGCACCCCACGGAGAGTTACTAGGTCGAATAAAACCCTTGTCAAGTAATTCTTGTAGTTGCTTCATCATTTCTTGCATTTTCATTGGAGCCAAACGATAAGATGCTTTATCAACGGGGTTAGCTCCCGAAATAAGATCAACTGAGAATTCAACTTGCCGTTCGGGAGGAATGCTCGACAAGTCTTCGGGAAAAACATCAGTGAATTCATTAACAATAGGGATGTCTTCGATAGATAGGGGTTGCTTCTCAACATCTACGATGTGAGCAAGATAAGCATGACATCCATGAGATATGTAACGTTTGGTACGAGCAAGAGTACACACGGATATAGAACGTTCTTTCCTATCACCGTAAACCACCAAGTCTTCGCCCTTAGAAGTCTTCAAATATACCACTTTTTCATCACACGCGATCTTGGTGTTACAAGAGCTCAACCAATCCATACCTAAGAATATGTCAAACTCTCCCATTGGAAAAGGAATTAGATTAGCTTGGAAGAGTTCCGAAGTGATTTTGATTTCACACCCTTTATACACATCCTTCACTAATTCCATCCTACCATTACCAACCTCAACTTGCAAAGTATTTTCTAGACATGACTTAGACACGGGAATAATATGAATTACTCTAGTTGCAACAAATGATCTATTCGCCCCCGAATCAAAGAGAATTATGTAAGTCCCAACTATTACTAGATGGGTGCTGAAGACACTTCTATATCAATGGTGAATGTACTTTGCAATACTATCACTTAATCTGGAAGTAAATACAATGCAATAATGTAAATGACAAGTAAGTAAATATGGTGAGACAATATGTACTTTTCAAGTGTATTTTATTTATTGATTGTTAAATAAAATACAAGGTTGTTGCGGAACCAAGATAATATAAAGATGTAAATATCCTAACAACCTATGAAATACAATTGATCTATACTTGGAAATTCTCCTAACAATCGAAACACTTAAATTTGTGAAATGTTCCTTTTTACGATTGAGAGAATATTGCACAAGTTCACCAATATTGCAGAATGTATGTGTTTGCAAAATTGTTGAAATGCTTGGGCAAGGACCTCTATTTATAGTCGAAGTATGAGCATTGGGATCTCAACTTGGACGTACATATATGGTTGACAGCACACAAAAGTATTAGTAAATAATCCTTTGTGTGTGCTAAATAAAGTAAGACAAAAGGTTACTTTATTCAACCACTCTACATCTTTGCACTTTTATCCACAGACAAGATTATTGTCCGGGTAAAAGGATGTAGTGTAAAAGGTCCTCCTCGTAATCAGTGTAAAGCTTTGTAAAGGCATTTACACTGGAGGATTCTCCAGTTGATTGATCTGGTAGAATGTTAACTGGGCTTCGCTGCCATTGCCATTCTCTTTCTTCCACTTGTTATCTTCGACTTTAATTGGAATGTATTCAGGTATACGTCTTCAGATGTCAACTGGAGGAAGTCATCAGTTGCATAAACTGTACATTGCAACTGGACTTCAAATATTTCGGACAATTCTTCATGCTCTCTAGATGTAACTGGAGAGATCGAGTTTTCAGCAAAACTGGACCTAACAAATTCCCTCTAATTGTCCTGAAATTTTGCCAAGTATTTTCAAACTTGTTTCTTTACAAGTATAAGTTTGAAAAACTTGTGTTTGATAAAACCTATTATTTTTCCAAGGCATTTTTATAGATCATCAAATGCCTTGGGTTCAATTTTAGTTAATTGTAGATCTTATCACTATCTAACTTGTGGGTTACAATCTGACAACTTGTATATACAATAATTTTACATCAGTTACAAGAAAGTAAAACAAAAATTACAAGTAGATAGATTAGAAGAAAAACTTATGCAGATGGCCCTTCGCCAGTTTTTCTTCTTTTGGCAACAGTTGATATAGGTTGTTGATCTTTTGGATCCAAGCCCAATCTTTCCTCAACATCTTCCTTGAACTTGATCAGTCTTTGCAGTACACAGATCCAACCTTTTTCAACTTTGTTCTTCTATTGCCTGGCTTCCAACAAACTCAACATTTCCACCAGTTCAGAATGGCTATACTGATGGATATCAGGATTCTCAGTGATAAGCTTGGCACCTTGCCAGTATTGAATGGCCACTACAAAATGCCTTGCACCAGGTTTGAGTGAAACATTTACCTCAGTTATATTACCTGGTTGATATCTTCGTTGAAGTACTGCAGCCAAGTATGCACGTGCATCAGATTCGTTTTCCAGTTTAATCTGAGCAGTACTCATGTACTATACAGCAACTCGGACATCTTCAGTTGAAGGCTCAGTTGGTTCTACCCAAGTCCTCAGGTTTACATGTCTAGGCAAAGCCTTTTGTTTTCTACCCTTGGACTTAGGTGGATTCAATACTTGCTTTACAATCTGTTTTACCGGCTCAATCCTTTTGAGAATCCCATCAGATCTCATTTCCTTAGCCTTCTCCACTGATACATTTTAGCACTTGGCATCAAGACCAGCTTCATCATCCTGATAATGCTTGTCCAGTTCAACCTCCAGCATTTCCTTCAGGGCATTGACAATCCTTGGATCTTCTTTTATTTTTTTATATTCCAATAGTTGCAAGCCAAGGAGTTGTGTGTCAGTTACATCAACAAGAGGGGTTGGAAGATTTTTTCGTGATTCAAACTAATTGGCTTTCATTTGTTTCTTCCTTTCCTTGACCAGATACCCAACCCTTGCTAATTTCTGACTTTCGTTTTCAGTTACTGGAGGCAACTGATCAACATTACCAGTTTCTAACATTTCATCAGTATCAGTGGCCAACTTCTCATCAGTAGTCATGGCCTTCCCTTTATCCACATTCCCTCTATCAACTACATCCTCAAACTGCTGGATCACTTGCCCACCAACTTCAGTATTGGTGGCAGCAATGATCTGACTAACATCAGTACTAGTTGCAGTCCTTACCACAATCTCCTTCCCTGAACCAGGAGCTTCAACAAGAGTACGAGGGGCTCTAACTGATCTTTCCCCTTAGGCAGCATCTAGTCCTTGCCTGATTGCCTCAAAATCTGCATGACTGGTGGGCAAGCGACCTAGAGGCTGCCATGATTCCAAAGTCTTGCACTCCTTGAAGACTCCACAGATGATTCGAACTGTCCTCCACAGATGATTGATTTCTTGAGATTGAGTCATGACATTTCCACAAGTATCTTCTTGACTCTTCAGAATTTGTTTAAGTATATTCAACTCATCTGGGAGAGCCCAGTTGCCGGCACTTCCTTTACAACTTCTTTTTCCTTTTCTTTGCCAGCTTCAGTTGTCAGTTTTTCAATAGCGGTGGTGTGATCAGATACCTTGCTGGCCAATGTTTCCAGACTGCACCTCAACTGATTGACCTTAGATGTAATGGGGGTGAGATCAACCTGGGGCGCTGCAGTCTTGGTGATCTCAGATATCACCCTTTCTATCAAATTATTTTCCCTTTTAGCCAAGGTATTTTCAATTTTCTGACCAACTGAAGTGGCTAACTGGTTGCCAAACTCAACAACATCCAGACCAGGTTTGTCAACAAGCAATTTGACCTGTCTTTCTAACTCTTTCAACTCAACCTCTGATGATCTGACAGTATTATTCAGCAGGTTGGTGATGGATGTGTGTACCTTTGATTAAGTTAAGTCAAAAGCTTCCTTTAAAGAAGTAGCCAATGAATTGCAGTTGATGACCAACTCGTTGAGCTTCCTGAATACCAAGTCCTCATTGCCAGAGAACTTGTTAATCCCCAAATCAACCACCCTTACATTTGTTATATGATCCTTGTGATATTTAGAGAGAGACTTCAGCATTTTTGTCCAGTGTCTTTTGAATATCCTCTACCCTTGTTAAAAGGTTTGAGATATCGGCCTGGAAAGACACAAACTGGTTGTCCAGTGACGGAGGGGAAGGTGCCACTGGACCTGCTCGGAATGCAACAGACACAACTGGAGGAGGTACATTAAGTGAAGGTTCTCTAGTTGTTGTTGCACCAGCTGAAGAAATAGGAGTTGTTGAAGAAAGAAGGGGAAGAGATTCAATGTGACGTTCATGCTGAGAATGCTCAGGTGTGAACGTCGACGACGGTGGTGTAAGAATGTGTCTATTTCTAGGCACATTCATGGAGGATAGTAACTGGCGAGAGGCGAATACTGGAGGAGTTTGTAAATTTTGGAAGTTAAGTGGTGAAATTGAAACTTGTGGTTCTTGGGGCTGACCAAGGAGAGAATGGAGTTGATCAAGTACAGTTGCATCAGCCATCTCTTGGTTAGATTCAGTCTCAGATGAATCCGAAGATTCAAGCTGAAACTCACCCTCATTCATGCCAAGATGCATGAATGTTGGGGGTGGCTGAACAAGTTGTTCAGACTCCTGATGACCAGTTTGAGTTTCCTCAATGGTTTCATCAGTTCTAGGATCCGTTGCCGAAGCATCTTCTCCCTGGATAGAGGTAACTGTAGCATCAACTACAACTGCTCTGTCCTAAGTTGCAATATCATGGGCTAGTGATTCTGAAACCAAGATCACAGGCTGTGACTGGCCAGATGTAGCAAGTTCTGACCTATATCTTCTTCGACTCTTGGTAGATCTTCTTGCCTTTGGAACAGCCTGGATACCTGTGGGGAGATCTCCAGGTTCTGCAACAGTCACAACACCTGCAGACGAACTGGTGGGTCCTTCATTATTTTGAGGCCCGCCCAGTTGTCTTTCTGACTCACCTGGTGGTGGTGCATCAGTTTTAGAGAATGCCAGCAACATTCTCGAAGGATTCTGGACCTCATCAGTTGTGGACACAAGGTTGTCCAGATTTCTCATTAATTCTGGTACAGAGTATAAAGATTGTGTGTTGTTGTATTCTTCTCTGCCCAGAATTAATTTGAAACAAAGAGATAGAAATCGCGAAAATGGGATACAAGGACCCCTGTTACCTTTTAATTTAAACACCAAGCTTCTGAACAAGATGTTTGCGAAGTCTACCCGTAGTCCATTCCAGAGGCAGTATGCCATTTCTGCCTGGAAGGAGTTTATCTGGTCCAAACCACCAGAACTCCCACCTAAACTTTCTACCAAATGGACCATGAAGTACTTCCAAGATGGTGAAAGCCCTCTCATTGTAATTGATCCCTTGGTCTTCAGTACACCACCCTCCAGGACTTCTTTATTGCCCATATCAAGGAAGACCTGACGAATGGTGAAAGCCCTCTCATTGTAATTGATCCCTTGGTCTTCAGTACACCACCCTCCAGGACTTCTTTATTGCCCATATCAAGGAAGACCTGACGAAAGTTGATATTAAGGGACATCACCACTGGACGCTCATCTTGTCTCCAGTAATTGAGGTTAAGGGCATCCCCAATGTCTCAGTGGTGATGGTGCACGGGACTGACCCATCCTTTAAAGTGAAGGAGATGGATGAGCAGTCATCAGAATTTGATGCCGAGTACCAGAACTCGCACAAGTAGTCGTGAAACAACTTGTTCGGGTTCAAAGAAAAAGCATCGCTGAGGGGAGAATCCTAAAAGAAAGATTGGATTTTCCCGATGAGAGAATCAGCGACCTGATGCCCTTGAAGAGATGCCATTGGATTGTTTGGATTTAATTTTATTAATTTGGAATTTATTGGGGCACCAACGGCATAAGAAACATTCTCGGATGGAACATACTCAACAGTGAGTAGATTCACATCAGGAGAACGAGATGAAGAGGATGAAGATTTAGGAGCCATTTGTGATTTTGGATTTAGGGTTTTGGATTTAAAGAAGAAAGAGAGAAAGGGATCTCGAATTGTGAATGATTAGAGGAGTAAATGAAAGGAATTTTGTGCGAAGTAAATGAGAAAATGATTTAGTGGGAGTATATATAGGTAATAAAATATTACCAATATATATACGAAAAGATATTTTAATCCCCAAATTTTGAAATCGTTTATAAAATTGATTTTTAGAAACTTTGAGAATTCAAAAACATTTAGTACCTTCCATCAAGCATTTAATGCTATGACGGCTGGTATTCCCACTTGCCTATTAACTTCAACAATTCCCCATAAAAAGTGCATTCTTTTTCAGCAAAAAGTCTTGACACGTAAGACATGTCAGGTGACGGTTGTGAGTGCGTTACAAACACTCGAGTACCATCACGTGTCACAAGTATTGACCAAGTAAAACATAACGTTATGAAATCTGGTTGACCACCAGTTTAAGACAAGACCAAACTAGCATACTGGAGAGATTTTCCAGATGCCAGTTTCAACTTAGAAGTTCTCCAGTTGCATTTTTCAAAATAAAACGAATTTTAATTGAAAAAAATATTTTGAGTCTTTCCCCCTAAAAATTTGATCCATTTGATCAAGGACTGGTCTTTGAGTACATCAAGGCGTTCAATCTCCAACCAATCAAGGATCACCTGGACCATCCTCAACTGGAGGGCCTCTCCAGTTTAATAAGGATTTAACATACCCAGTTCACTGATGAGATGTTTAAAAGTTTTCTCATCAAGAGGCTTCGTAAAAACATCAGCTAACTGTTTATCAGTGGGGATGAAATGTATTTCAATGTCTCCTTTCATAACATGATCACGAATGAAGTGATACCTAATGTCAATATGCTTTGTCTTTGAGTGCATCACTGGGTTGTGAGATATAGCAATTGCACTGGTGTTGTCACAAAAGATTGGGGTTCTTTTGTATTTCATACCATAATCAAGTAACTGGTTTTTGATCCAAAGAATCTGGGCACAACAACTGGCCGCAGAAATGTACTCTGCCTCAGCAGTTGACATTGAGACCGAAGTCTGCTTTTTACTGGTCCAACTCACCAGTTTTCCCCCTAGGAAGTGACAACCCACAGTTGTAGACTTTCTATCAATCTTACAACCTGCATGATCTGAATCTGAATAACCCGCCTTTGGGATACCAAAGACCAAGGCTAGGGCACCCTTTTAGGTACCTGAAAATGCGCTTAACAGCATGCAAATGTGATTCTTTTGGGTTAGCCTGAAATCTGGCAAATAAACATGTTGCAAACATTATATCTGGACGACTGGTAGTTAAATATATCAGTGAACCAACCATTCCATGATATTCCTTTTGGTCAACTGGTTTTCCATTTGGGTCAGAATCCAAATTTAAAGGTGCTGCAATGGGTGTGTTTTTCGATGGGATTTAATCATATTTGTATTTTCTTAACAAATCTCTGACATATTTTTCTTGGTTGATAAAGATACCTTCCATGGTTTGTTTAATTTGTAAACCCAAGAAAAATGTTAATTCACCCATTAAACTCATTTCATATTCTTTTGACATGATTTTTGAAAACTTATCACACATTGCATCATCAGTTGATCCAAAAATAATGTCATCAACATAAATTTGTACCAGCAAGATATTACCTTTTTCCTTCAAGATAAACAAGGTATTATCTATTGCACCTCTTTGAAAACCATTATTAAGAAGATGTTTAGTTAGAGTGTCATACTAGGCTCTTGGGGCTTGACGAAGACCATATAAAGCTTTGTTCAGTCTATATACCCAGTGAGGATGCTTCTCGTTCAAGAAACCTGGAGTCTGCTTAACATACACTTCTTCTTCCAATGTTCCATTCAGGAATGCACTTTTGACATCCATCTGGAAGACTTTGAATTGCAAATGAGCAGCATAAGCCAAAAAAATTCTAATGGCTTCAAGTTTTGCAACTGGAGCAAAAGTTTCATCGAAATCAACACCTTCTGCTTGACAATAACCCTTGGAAACCAATCTAGCTTTGTTCCTAACAACATTGCCATCTTCATCCATCTTGTTTCGGTAGACCCACCTCGTACCAATGGGTTCTTTCTTTAACCCTGGAGGACAAGGAACAAGTTCCCAAACATTGTTCCTTTCGAACTGGTTAAGCTCTTCTTGCATAGCCTCAAGTTAGCTTGGATCTGCCATAGCCTCGTCAAACTTCTTCGGTTCAATCAGTGCTAAGAAGGTGACGTTCAAGCATTGTTCACTTGTGGCTTTCTAGTCTGAACCCTACTATCTGGATTTCCAATAATTTGCTCAATGGGATGAGCAGTTGTCCATTTAGTGTATTGACTAGGTTGATATAGCACAACATCAGTGCAGGACACCTGACGATCTTCAACAGTTGTGGCAACTGGAGAAGGATCAGCTCAAACTACTTCAACTTCATCATCAGTGTCAACTAGCGTGTTGACATGATTATCTTCAAATAAAGGCGTATCTTGAAGAACTGGAGAAGTCTGAACTGGTTCTGATGTTGTCGTGGCACGAACATCTGATCCAATCACCAGTTTCTGTGGTAAATTGAAACTGATGGAGGGATAAAATGGAGTGTCACTGGAGATTTTATTCTGTGCAACTGGTTCCAAGTCTTGATGACTGGAAACATCTTCTGGTGTAGAAACTGATTGATGAACTTGATCAGATACACCAAAATCAACAGGGACAACTGGAGATAAATCAAGGCTTGGTCTTTTATTGATTGCTTCGTTTGATTCATCGAATGTGACATGAATTGTCTCATGTACCTTTTGGAGTCTATAATTATAAACTCTATAGGCCTTTCTTATATCTGAATACCCCACGAAAACACCTTCGTCAGCTTTTGCATCAAATTTTCCCAACTGACTAGAATCATTTAAAATATAAACTGGACAACCAAATAAATGAAAATTTCCAATATTTGGTTTACGATTCCTAAGGACTTCGTAAGCAGTCTTCCTATGTCTCTTGACATAAACTGACCGATTTTGGGTATGACAAGCTGTAGACACTGCTTCTGCCCAAAAACTGGTGGGAAGACCTGATTCAGATAAGATACTTCTTGCAGCTTCCATTCATGTGCGATTCTTTCTTTCAACCACACCATTTTGCTCTGGAGAACGAGCTGAAGAGAAGTTATGAGAAATGCCAGTGTCAGTACAAAATGACTCTAATTCTTTATTGATGAATTCAGTACCATTATCACTTCGCAACTGACACACGTTCTTGGTATACTTGAGTTCAATTCTTTTGATGAGTGAGATGATTTCACCAGGTGCATCACTTTTTGATCTGATGAATACCACCCAACAAAACCTGGTGTATTCATCAACAACAACTAAAGTGTATCGTTTACCAGCTTTAGTTTGAACATTCACTGGACCAAAGAGATCCATATGAAGCATGTGAAGAGGTTCAGTGATACTGAAGTTTTGCCTGGTCTTGGAACTGCCTCTTTTCTGCTTACCCATCTCACATCCTGAACATGGCTTTTCCTTCTTAAAGGAAATTAAAGGTATCCCATCCACCAGTTGTTTTATTGACAACTTATTGATATTTTTGAAATTAAGATGGATAACCTTTTATGCCACAACCAGTTGGTGTTCTCATCAGTCTTGGCATAGAAACAATGCTCTTTTGGAGCAGGTTCCATGTTCATTATGTACACATTCCCTTTCCTTGGTGCAATCATCACCACCTTCCAATCCTTGTTAAATATGGTACCTTGAGCAATATCGAACAACACCTTATATCCATCACCACAAAGTTGACTGACACTTATCAGGTTATATTTCAAACCATTAACAAATGCAACTTTTGTAAACTGGACCTGTCTATTGTCAATGACACCATATCCTTCAGTTTTCCCACTCTCATCATTACCAAACGTAACTGCCGGTCCATCTTGGATAGTGAACTCTTCCAGCAGGGGCTTACATCCGATCATTGTCCATCTAGCAGCGCTGTCCAGATACCAGATATTCTTCTTTCGATCGCCCTGCACACCCAAGTAAATGATTAGTTATTTTTGTGAACCCATCTTTTCTTGATGGGTCCACCAGACTTCTCTTGAGAAGTCTTAGCAGATTTACTTAGGTTGGAACTGGAGGTTGAAACTGGAGGATTATTTTCAGCTTCAGGAGTAAAAACAATTGGTTTGATGAGAACAACAACCTCCTTTTTCTTTTTAGATTTTGCTCCTTTCTGAGCTAATTGTTTTTGTTTTTGTTTTAAGGGAGGAGTTTTAACAACTTGTTTTGCAACTGAAGAAGACGAAGCTCCTTCCAAATTTTTGATCCTGGCAGTACAACTTTGTACTTGCCTTGATAAATTTTGGAGTTGACTCTCTAGTTTTAGCAAAAAGTTATTTTCATCAGGCTACTGAATCTTGGACTTAGGTTCAGCGAAATTCTTAGTCTTAGGAGTCTTGGGCTCTTTGGACTTTTGAGGTAAAGGATTATCACCAGCTTCCTTTTTAACTGGAGCTTTAGCCTTTTTGGCTCCAGTTTTGACCTCAATAGGGGTGGTCTCAACAGATTCTAATTTAACAGGGGTAGAAGAGTCATATGAAGTCTCAATTCTAACCGAATCAGGCATTTGGTGGATAGAGGGTAAAACAGCTGCCATCTGGAGATCACCAGATTTCCAGGCAGTTTTTTGAGCATCAATGGTTTTTGAAAAAACGTCATAATTTTTACCAGATGCTTGTACCCAAGATTTGATAACCATGTGTTCTTTTTCAAGATCAAATTTCAATTTTTGGTAATCTCTTTCCAGTGCCTCATTTTTCCGATAAGATTCTTTGAGAGCCAACTGGACACTTTTCAAATCATTAATTTGACTTTTCATGTTATTAAACTCGATTAAAACTGTTTCCAAGTATCTTTCACAGTCAGTTCTCATAGTTTCAACAAATAACAAGTCATCATTTAATGCCTCCGCAATGTCCAATTTCGATTCTGTATCCATTTCATCATCATAATCCCTTACCTTTTTCAATATGATGTCCACCCATCTTCCAGAAACGACATCATCCTTCACCATTGGTTGATTATTTTCCAGAGCCATAAAACAAACATCTCTAATCTCTTCATCATCATTAGAGAGTTCCCACTTTCGTTCAGTTTGAGCCATCATGCACTTATTCTTTTCTTTTTTTTCTTGTTCAAGTGACATGAGGGCAATCTGAGCCTTTAGCTTCTTATACTTAGCCTTGTAATCATCAGATTTAACAAAATGTGGAACAGAGGGACCAGTTTGGTTGTTTGACTGACTAGATCTGCATTCCTTCATAAAGTGACCTTTCTTACCACACTTATAGCAGGTAAGATTGGCTTTATCAAGAGAGTTGGAGCTGGAAGCATTATTGGACCCATTAAAGCTATTAGATTTATGCTTAAACCTGTTAAAGGTTTTAGCAATCATGGCGACCAGATCATCATCGTCAATTTCATCACAACCATCACTGAGATCAGTAGTCAGGCCAGAATTGAAAAAGCTATTTAACATCTCCTTCATAGAATGTGACTGGACATTCTCAGCAGACATTAAAGCAGCACAAGGTTGCCTAGTTAAGCTGGCGACCTTGGAATTCTGAGCATGGTTCAAAGCATCCTGCTCAGCCACTAATCTTGCAGCATTATTATCTTCAGTGAATCTGAACGCTCCAAAGAGAGAAGCAAGAATGTGACTGTGCAAGGTCTTTCCTTGTCTTAAGACAAGAACCATGTGTACCCATTTGGATGGTAAAATATCACAAATATTCTCAAGAAGAATATCCTTATCCATCTCTACTCCCAAGCTTCTCAGTTGATTAATGAGGCTAGTAAATCTGGTGTAGGTACCAGTTAAACTTTCATTGGGAAGTGCAAAGAAGGATTCATACTTCTTGTTTAAAGCAACCTTTCTGGTAAAAAGGGTGTCAGCTCCTCCTTCAAACAACACAAGTGTTGGAATTAGTTCCCAGTTGGGTCAAGAAGAGGACTAACATCACTGGACATGGTATATATGGTCCATCCTTAAGGATTTTCAACATATACCTCTCTATCCCACCAAAATGCAAGAGCATTCTAGCTTTCCATGTACCAAAGGTCTCACCATTCCCATCGAATTTTGGAATTGGAGTATTGGAATAATGTACATGGACGTGGCTGGCTCCAGGTGTAGGAGGAGGAGGAGGAGGAGGAGGATTGGTATTCAAAGGAGTTGTAACATTAACATTAGGATTATGATTAGTTTCATTTTGGGGACCAGAACCATTCTCACCTTTAGCAGCCATCAAGTAGATCTAGGTTATAGAATTGAAACAGTTCAACCCGCCTGCTCTGATACCACTTGTAAGTCCCAACTATTACTAGATGGGTGATGAAGATACATCTATGTCAATGGTGAGTGTACTTTGCAACACTTCACTTAATCTGGAAGTGACCAGTTTAGAGTGAGTAGTGTACCAGGTTAACTGGAATGTTACTTATTAAGGTGACAAGTTTGAATAAGTAAATACAATGCCATAATGTAAATGACAAGTAAGTAAATATGGTGAGACAATATGTATTTTTTAAGTGTATTTTATTTATTGATTGTTAAATAAAATACAATGTTGTTGCGGAACCAAGATAATACAAAGATGTAAATATCCTAACAACCTATGAAATACAATTGCTCTATACTTGAAATTTTTCCTAAAAATCGAAACACTTAAAGTTGTGAAATGTTCCTTTTTACGATTGAGAGAATATTGCACACAAGTTCACCAATATTGCAGAATGTATATGTTTGCAAAGTTGTTGAAATGCTTGGGCAAGGACCTCTATTTATAGCCGAAGTATGAGCATTGGGATCTCAACTTGGACGTACAAATATGGTTGACAACACACAAAAGTATTAGTAAATAATCCTTTGTGTGTGCTAAATAAAGTAAGACAAAAGGTTACTTTATTCAACCACTCTACACCTTTGCACTTTTATCCACAGACAAGATTATTGTCCGGGTAAAAGGATGTAGTGTAAAAGGTCCTCCTCGTAATCAGTGTAAAGCTTTGTAAAGGCATTTACACTGGAGGATTCTCCAGTTGATTGATCTGGTAGAATGTCAACTGGGCTTCGCTGCCATTGCCATTCTCTTTCTTCCACTTGTTGTCTTCGACTTCAATTGGAATGTCTTCAGGTATACGTCTTCAGATCTCAACTGGAGGAAGTCATCAGTTGCATAAACTGTATATTGCAACTGGACTTCAAATATTTCGGATAATTCTTCATGTTCTCCACATGTAACTGAAGAGATCCAGTTTTCAGCAAAACTGGACCTAACAAATTTGCATAGGCACATTATATACAAGAAATGTACCTGTGACAACGTCATCCGTATCTCTTGCTTGCTCCACTGTGAGTTGAAAAGATCTTCCATGTAGGTTTCCATGAACTTGGGCGTTCTTCCTCTCTGCCTCCCTCCTTCTTTCTTCGAGTCTCTCCTCCTCGGTCAACTTAGGGCATAAGCTTCTCATATGACCCTCCTCAAAGCATTTGAAGCATATAATGGGTTTTTGAGGTTTAGACCTACATTCTCGACTAGTGTGCCCTGGCTTCCCACAAGTATAACAACCCTTATCCGCCGCCCTACATACCCCTGAATGATTTTTCTTGCATTGGCGGCAAAAAGGAACGTTTCTTCTATTTGAGTGGTTCCCGGAACTACCCTCTTGTCTAGGCCGCTTGTTTGGAGAATTTACATCTTCATACCTTCTTTTCAACACACCTTCATCAACCCTTGACGTCTCAATTTCATGATCCCGGGCCACATCCACCAACATGGAGAAAGATTCCATTTGACGCAAACTGATCTTCTCCCGAAGATTCTTCCTCAACTTCAAATAAATTTGCTCCTTGAGCAATTGGTCATTTTCAAGAAATTCCGGACAAAATTGAGCCTTGTCCAAGAATTGGGCTCGAAATTCGTTCAAGCTCATGTTTGCTTGACAATCATTGAGGAATTCACTCCTCAACTTAGTTACCTCGGCCTCCGACCGGAACTCCTTGAAGAACATTTCTATAAATTCAGGCCATTCGACATTATCTAGTGCCCCTTCTTAATAGCTAGAAAACCATCCCACCATCTTTTCCCACCGCTTCTTAACATACCAACCGCGAAAATGACCTTCAAGTGTGTAGGGCATTGACTAGTACGGAATGCCCCTTCTATCTCCGATATCCACCGAGTACAAACGATGGGATCACTATCACCGTGATACTCCGGTGGGTGGCATACTTCAAAATCCCAGGAAGGTGAACTTCTTCTTATATATTCTTTCCCCGGTCACTTCCACCTCCTTTTCATCTTCGGTCTTCTTGCCTTTATCTTTGGCATCACGCTTCTCGAATTCCCGTTGCATGTTAATTGCAACCTCTTTCCTGATCATTTGAGCTATATGGTTATTCATAGCCCCTTCCATCATTGCATTCAACCTTTTAAGTAAAACGGGAGTGTACTTTTCTAAAGCTCTCCCTATTTGATCCGATATATCCATGCTATCTTCGGCAAATATGGGCTCTTCTTCTTCATTTTGACTATGGTTTTCATCTTCGTCGTTACGTTGATCAGCCATACTATAATAAGATTGAATAAATAGATTTAATTTCATAACCTATCTCTACACGCTCAAACTAAAACCAAACCTATAATTTTATACTAAACTGTCTCAAAGTTTGATGTCGTCAGTTTACAAATTGTTAGTACTTCAATCACAGTAAGGCCAACTTCTTATAGTGCTTTAAATACTAGCAAGTGGATAAACTAGCATCATCAAATGTACCTTTCGGTCCCATATAAAATTTCGGTCACCTAAGGTCGAGTCTCAACTAAGGTTTAAGTAGGCACTCTCAACACGAGGGAATACCTAAATCCCTTAAACCTCGACTTTGATACCACCTTGAAAGGACTGGACTCGATAAACCGAAAATACAAGTATTTTTTTTTATATACCCCATTGCGCCGCAGTGGGTTGAGCACTCCTTACTGCGCCGCAGAGGAAAGACTCGGACAGAAAGTGAAACTGCCCCACTGCGCCGTAGTGGGTTAGACACCCTCCCACTGCGCCGCAGTGGGGGAAAACCAAAACTTTACATGGGATTCCACTGCGCCGCAGTAGGCAAAACCACCCTCACTGCACCGCAGTGAGCCACCTAATCAGCAACTCTAAACCATTTCAACACTTGAACAAACTTGCAACCTTCACAAATTAACATGAACTTCATAAAAGACATTCCAAAGGTTACCAAGAACAACATAGACACGTTTTAAACAGGTTTACAACATCGTCTAATTTCAAAAACCATGAACACTAACAAATGGGTCATTTACCCATTTTGACACAATTTTCGCCCAAAACTCAGTTATACAACTTTCCAAAAAACTTGCACTTGACCATTTACAGAAATATGACAATAGTAAGACATCAAAACATTATGTACCAAGAGCCAAGAGAGGAGGGACAACTAAGTCTCTAACCAAAAGATCGCCATTCTTCCACAAATGACCTAAATACCTCAAGTCTTGCAAAAACTTCACTTCAAGCTCTAGATCAACACTAAGAAAAGGCTTAGTGAATATACTTGCATACATTTACGAATAAGAAGGAGGGCAAAGTACAAGGACTTTTACATGTAACCTATGACACCGTCATGTCACATTTACATGTTCACCTTGCACACTAACAACACATATATGGATCCATATAAGCTAGACAATCATATCAATCACATTTATCAGAATTCTTAGGCCCCGGAGGTTCTTAGGCCTCATATCATGTAAATGGTGTTAAAATGTAAATGTTTTAGAGGTGGAAGGGGCATTAGTGAAACTTAGATTTATGATATAAATAGCCCCCTTCCACACATTAATTGTAAGCCTTTCACCATTTTCTTAATTAATCATATACATTCCACTCCAATTCTCTCTCAATCTTCATCCCCAACCTCCATACACACACAAACACCTTTTCACACACTAACACCATTTTTGCACAAATCGAGCTCAAATCTCTATTTTACATTTGGTATTAGAGCAAAATCAGTTAACCTGAACGATCCAGAGCTAGATTTGTTCACAATTCATCAAAATTTGAAAACAAAAACCGTTTTTTTTCCGTCCACTTTTTCTTCATTTTTCACCGATCAAATCACATAAAATCATAGATATTTGTTCACCAATAGATTCGTGATAGTTGAAAACATAATCCTGTCAAGTTTCAAGTTCCAATTCGATCTAAATCTCGAGGTTGAATTTTTGGTTTTGGCTCAAAATTTGGGTTTTGAATCTGTTGTGTTTTGTGTTGCATTTTGTAAATCGGTGTGTTGCTAAGGTGAAAACAAACAGTTTGCAAGTGATTTCAAGTTCTAACTCCTAGTAAATCAAAAGTTATTGAAACTTTTTGAAGTTGTTAATGGAGTTCATGTTCAAAACTGTTTTGATGAAGAAGATGATGGCCCTAAGATCGTCCTAGCCTCTGAACTTTGCATTCTTTCATTCTAGTGCTTTGTGGCTTGTTGGACGATCCTCACAAGATCGTTCTGACAAGTGTTGTGTGTTGAGAAGTGTTTGTTGTGGCTAATTAATCCTTACGAATTGGTTTGGTCAATTAAAACACTTGGAAAGTGTTTACACTTAAAAAATTGAAGGACAGAATTCTAAGACGATCTTCACCAAGATCGTCTCATTTCCTGAAAGCTAAGACGATCCTGACAAGATCGTCCCAGATTCCTTTGATCATTGGTGTGTTTTGGTTGATCTTTCGAAGTTGTTGTGATTGGGAATCACACACTTCTTGGGTAACTGATCTTCTAGATTGGTTTTGCTCAATTTCATTCATTCCAATTCATACTAAAACTCTGTCCGATTTTCTTCATTATACTTCGAATTTTTCTTCAAATTTTCTTGAACCTAGGACGATCTTCACCAAGATCGTCTCAGCTCTTGAAACTAAGACGATCTCCTCAAGATCGTCTCATTTCTCAGATTCCAAGACGATCTCTTGAAGATTGTCTCACCAAACATTTCCTAGGACGATCTTCACAACATCGTTCCATTTTCAAAATTCCAAAAACAAGACAAAAAGTGGCCTTTACAAAAACGGGCATAACTTTTGCTAGAAAGCTCTGTTTTGGGCGTGTGACCAGTCGAAACGACCGTAGAAACGAGACGCATCAAAATACAAACAGCCAAAGGCGGTTTGGTCAGCCTTCGAGCCCTGAAAAGTCCTTTTTCTATGAGTTTTGGTCACTTTTATGTCTTTTTCGGGTTTTTATGAACTTTATTTTGCTTATAACTTTCGGCCTACTTGTATTTTAGAGCCCATTCGAAATTCTCCTATCGCCTTATATGCAATTGAAGCCAGGGAAATGATCAGTTCATGTTAAATCAAAATTTCATTTTTAATTCCAAAAATAAATAAAAAAAGTTCAAAAATTTCCAAATTTCATTTTTTTTTATTTCAATTTCAATCACAATTACCTTTCATTTCATTTCACCTTTTCTCAACAAAATGTCAAGTCCAAGTATCTCAAATTCAGTAAAAAATGATTACGTCTTCAATTTGTGGTTAACTTCCTCACGCGAGATACCT
The DNA here is from genome assembly GCF_010389155.1 of Erigeron canadensis. Lineage (NCBI taxonomy): Eukaryota > Viridiplantae > Streptophyta > Magnoliopsida > Asterales > Asteraceae > Erigeron > Erigeron canadensis. Next base: position 18,856,934 of record NC_057767.1, on the reverse strand, counting down.
ACCTCCTCTGAAGTAAAACTTCATAAAGATGGACTGTGCTCATGTTGTACGACTACTCATTTGCAATCTGAAATAACTCCTTGTCAAGTAATGAAGTTAATGATTCATTCGATTGCAACTGAAAATGTAAAGTTTCAAGAGGAAGTAGTCACGTTACAAGCTGAAAATGTCAAACTGAAAGAACAAATGATCTACTTTCGAGCTGGGAATGTGAAGCTTAAAAATGAGATGAAAGAACTTCAAGCTGAATTTGAAAACCTTGCAGTTTGGAATGATATTGACAAACAAACTTTAAAAAAGAATGATGAGTTGATGTCACAAATGAAAGCTGAGATAAAAGAACTTCAAAAAGAATAGGAAACTTCCAACAAGAAGCTGGATAATAGTATCTTGGAAAGCAACTCAAGAGAACTTATTTTGCAAGAAAAGATTTCAAGTTTTCAATCTCAGTTGAAAAATGAGACATCCATTTTCTTCACTATGGAGAGCAAGTTTGTTGATGAGATTAACAGAGTTGAGAAAGAGAGACAAGATGTTTGCAACAAAATCAAGACTCTTGAAGAGAATTGTTTGCAATTTCAATCAAATGAAACATCTCTAAAAAAGAGAATCTCTGAACTTGAGATGGAATTGCAAACACAATCAACATCTTGTGATACTCAAAGTGATTATGGCTCTGTTTATCATGATGCAAGTCCAATATTTCCAACTGAACTTGATGTTTCAAAGAAAATTTCCATTGAATGCATCCCAAAGAGCTCCAATGTCAATAGTTCATCAACCCCTGCCCGAAAGATGTCTCAGTTTACCAATTACTCATTGGAGAAGAGTAAGAAGTATTCAACATCATCTACAGTTGATAGATCAGTATCTTCAGTCTCATTCCTATCTCTTGAAGACAATACAACTTTCATCTTACAAGCCAAAGCTTAGTTTCCTAAGCTCACATTGAAATCAGTTTACAAACAAAAGTCAACTGAGAAAAAGACAATCAAATACTCGTTTTGGCAACTCTTCAACCTTGCACCTAAAACAATTCATATGCCAAAAGTGAATGTCTTATCCTCTCCACTGCGTCCACGAAAACTCAACTTTTCAACGACTTCGAGTTTTCACCTTCCATGGACTGCAGATTCTATTCGTCGAATTGATGACACTTTCCTTTGGAGTGTCAAGACGAAAACCATTGGGCCTACACTAAAATGGGTCCCAAAGGTTGTTGTTAAGTGATTCGATGAATATGGCTTATAAACATGTCAGTGTATAACCCAGGCTAAAGATGTTGTTTATTGGACTACTACTTCATAATGGTTGATTCCCCAGTTTCGACTTCAAAGAAACATGATGAACATGTAGCCACACATTCATCATGAGGGGAAGAAAGAGAACAATGAAGTCGAACAAGTGTGTGTGCTTTCTTGAAATTTGATAGGGAGAAAGAAAAATTCATCAATTGAGGGGAAGAAAGATAAATTGTTGACTAAAGTCATCCCCAAATTATTCTTTGAAGATAGTTATCGCCAACGTGGTGGGTACACCGCAGGTACACCCTATACATAAGCGTTGGTGGTATGCAAATATGATTGTTTGATCAAGGGGAAGTTTGTGATGAAAATGATGTTTATCTAAATGCTTCAAGAGAGAGACTCATTAATTAAAGGGAAGTGTGACAAAGTCAAATTTGTCAATAAGAGGCTTTCATGTTCAAATCTAAAGAGCCAAAATCAAGTTTTCGCAATGCTTATACTCTGAGAAGTTCAAGACTTAAAAATACATCTTTAAGAAAAGTGTGAAGATTAAAGACGTAAAGCCAAGTTTGATGGAAGATCTTGAAGACAATGAGAAAGCTTCGAAGACCTTCATCAACAATTTCGTATTTATAAATGATGTCGTGCATGAATTACATTTCAACACCAAGGGGAAGAATGTTAGAACTAAAAAATGGTGTTAAAATGTAAATGTTTTAGAGGTGGAAGGGGCATTAGTGAAACTTAGATTTATGATATAAATAGCCCCCTTCCACACATTAATTGTAATCCTTTCACCATTTTCTTAATTAATCATATACATTCCACTCCAATTCTCTCTCAATCTTCATCCCCAACCTCCATACGTGTACAAACACCTTTTCACACACTAACACCATTTTTGCACAAATCGAGCTCAAATCTCTATTTTACAAAACCACCATGGACAAAAGGCTTCAACATGATGTGGTCAATTGATCCAACATATACATAAAGGTATGCAAATATACTCACCTCCTCCGCAAAAAGGACAACAACGCTAAAACGAAAAGCACAAGCATGCTTCAACCTATAATCATATCATAAAATGCATAAGCTTACATTCACAACTTGACTAGCTCAACCTAGTCATACTCAATCACTAGCCTTTCTAAACCCAAAACCCAACCCATTTGTCATTGAGTTACTTTCATCTATAACAACAACATTAGATAGTTCAACCTACCATTTACATCCACATAACAATAACTAGAAAAATTCATCTTTTCTCATTAATTAGAATTTTCACATGAACTTGCCAATTTCATAATCAAGCACATCACATAACTCAATGACAACTAGGTTAACTAAGGAATGGGGAAAAATTAACTATAATTCATATTCTAGTAAAAATCCCCAAATTGGTTCACTCAATTTCAAAAGAAAGATGGAAACTAAATTAGGGGACTTCAATACCTCAACAAACAGTAAGTTAATGCTAGACTTAAGTTGGAAATTCTTCTTCCTTTCTTTTCTCTTTGAAATTCGGCCACCACTACAAAACCCACAAACCCTAGCTTTTCAATTCTTGAATGAACATTATTTGTTGGTGATGATTATTATTATGATTTCTATCCTTTGATTGAAGGAATTACTCTTTGATTTTGAAGAAAAGGGAAGAAGATTGCATGGAAAAATGATGAAGTAGGAGTATGAGTCATAGAATGGGAAAATGGCTGGCACTTCCTATGAATGCCATGCCCCTTGTCTATTTTTGGTGGTACAAATACCCGCCATCTGCTAAAGTTCCAACTAAATTAGCCCCCTATCCAAAAATAAAATACTAGAAAATTAATTTAATGTTAAAAACTATAAAAAGGGGTTAATTTCTTTTACCTTAAAATCATTAATGTATAAGTATAAGAAGTAAAAAACAAGAGAAATGCTATACTGACTAACTAATTACAAACTAATTTCATACTAACTAACGTGGCATTTGCGATGGCTTTTCCACGTTATTCTTTAACTTACTAGTTAATAATAACACCAACTTAACCGAAGTTAATTCTTCTCTCTCTTATTAATCTTCTCCCTTAAGACCATCCACACTTCCAACCTACATCAACACAACCTTTAATAAAAAAAATTAATTTCTCTCTTCCACCTAAACAACCCAACCTAACTCAACATTTTACCCACATTCACAACTCAACTAAAAGACAAACCAATAAGGTTTATAAATAAAGCTTAACTAATCGCATAATGACAAGTGGCAAAAGTTGGGTGACTCCTTTAAGTCAAGCCACCAACCAAGTTGTTATTTTAGTGAATTTTTCATTTTTTTAAAAATATTTTCAGCCATCTTCCAAAAAGGTTGGGGATGTGGGTGGTCTTATAATAAGTTCTAAATATAAAAACATTTTTCTCTTTCACGAACTCAATCAGAAGTTCAGAACCTCAAAACAAAACTACACCAATCATTCCACATGATCGATCCGTGGTTTCCTATATAGCTATACCATAAGAAACCAAGCGTTCTAATATCATTGAAAATCCCATCGACATTAATAGTTATATTGGAAAACCTTAAGTCGTTGCGAGCTTTCCATATGCACCAACAAGTGATAAAAACAATACCCTTCAGCACTCCTTTCTCCTTAAAACCAAGTCCATCCACGTTATGAGCTTTGAATAAGTCGATAGTTGAAAAGAGAAACAAAGGCGGGACCTTACACCAATCTCCAATCTTGTGCCAGAACCGAAGGTAAAATTTTTTAATCAAGGGTTTTTGGGTATTCATCGACTCTGATGTTTTTATTAATTTTTTGAACCTCTGCCCAAATACACAAAGAAAATCAAGGCTACGAAGTAACGATGTTCTGTTGGATCGTTGTGGGTTTCGATATTGATGCCCGATTTTCTTCATTGATATTTCTTATCCTAAGATGATTCAATCATGATACACTTCTATATTGAAGTTTTATTTAATGGATTGAAGAAATGTATACAAGTTATCGATTGTACACCAAGTGTTTGAGAAAATTTCATTATATTTCATTGATTTTTATTACTTCCGATTATGATTTGTATATTATTAAGTAATTCTGTTATATTCGTTTGAGTTTTTGTAATGGTATGATTTTATTTTTCTTGTTAAAGTTTATCCATAAAAGGTTATAACTTGAAAAGTACTTGATAAATTCCATTAAATATCGATCAAGTTTCATTACTTCATTGCAGCCGAATCTTGTTATTTAATCTGTTTTCACATTGATTGGAGTGCATTTGACTGAATTCAAAGTAACTTGTGACATATGTGTTTGTCACGGTTCCTATCAAATAGGATAAACTGTCAAGTTTTGATTTACTATCTAATCTGTCGTTTTTTTTCCTCTTTTGAACTTTCATCATCATATGATTTATCTATTTATTTGTTTAAAAAAAAAAAATCTTTTTCTTTTTGAGCCTTTGATCACCAATCAGCAACCTTCCCCTCTCGCTCTTGGACTCTTGTGGGAACTTTAATAACCCCTCCTTTTCCGTACTTATTATTATTATTATTATTATTATTATTATTATTATTATTATTATTATTATTATTATTATTATTATATCTTTTAGTTACTATTTTTATTATTATTATTATTATTATTATTATTATTATTATTATTATTATTATTATTATTATTATTGTTATTTTTAATGTTGTTGTTGTTGTTTTACGGCTATAGTTACTATTTTTATATCTTTTAGTGCAGATTTACAGAGTAGTTCTATAATTGCGTGCTAGTTAAACAAATTTTATAGTATTTTAGATATTTGTTATTATATTTTGTAGATTATTTTTAGTTCAAGCTGTCTCTTACTTATGATATCGTAAGGCCATGTCCTTCCGTCTATGGGGCGGGCAGGCATAAGGGGGTTAAGGCTAGAGTTAAGAGAACCTTTAGGCTTAGATTCGGGAGTTGGAATGTAGGTACGCTTTCTGGTAAGCTTTTAGAACTAGTAAAGGCCTTGACTAGATGTAATATTGACATTGCTTGCTTTCAAGAAACTAGGTGGACGGGGAAAAGTACTAAAGTGGAATATGGATACAAGCTATGGTATTCAGGAGGGTCTTCGGGGAAAAATGGAGTAGGTATCATCATGTCAGAATGACTTAAAGACTATGTAGTGCACGTGGAAAGACATAGTGATAGGTTGATGTTGGTGAGATTGGTGATTCAAGAAGAGACGATAAACGTGATCACCGCATATGATCCACAACAGGGCCTGGGAGAGGTGGAGCAGAACAGTTTTTGGGACTCACTAGATGAGCTTGTGAGGGGTTGCCCCGATGACCAACGACTAGTTTTAGGTGGAGACCTAAACGAACATATAGGAGTAGAGACAGACGGCTACGCGGGTGTACACGGAGGTTTTGGGTTTGGTGAGAGGAATAATTAAGGACGCACGATACTGGAGTTTGCTTCTGCACACGAACTGATTATCGCAAACTCTTTCTTCCGAAAGCAAAAGGTTCAGCTGATCACTTTCCAAAGCAGCTCACATCAAACTCAGATCGACTACTTCCTGGTGCATAAGGGCGACTTTAGGGCATGCAAAGATTGCTGTTGGTCCCTAGAGAGGCTGGATACTCCTAACATAAACTGTTGGTCATAGATTTGATCTTGAGTAGACGGGCAATCTGGACAGAGAAGGTTGTAAAGCCAAGAATCCTCTGGAAGAACCTAGTGGGTGATGCAGCAAAGACGTTTAGGTCGACGACTAGCACGAGGTTCACAAGGGAGATTCAAGACGGTTCGCATATGGAAGCTAATCAGTTTTGGACAATCTTAGCGGAGGGTATGAGGGAGACGACAAAGGAGGTGCTAGGGTAACTAAAGGAACTGGAAGACAACGTAAAGAGAGTAGGGAATCTTGGTGGGTCAGCGAAGAGGTTCAGACCAAGGTCGCGACAAAACTCAGTTGCTTTAAAGAGCTTATCAAAAGCCGCTAGAACGGGACAAATGAAGACTGGTCCTTGGCAAGGCAAAGGTACTACGAAGCCAAGAAAGAAGCAAAGAGGAGTGTAGCTAGAGCAAAAGAAAGAGCATACGAAGAACTCTATAAGAAACTAGATTCCAAAGAAGGCGAAAATGAGATCTTCAGAATTGCTAAAGCAAGGGAGAGAAGATGTAGGGATGTAGAAGATGTCATTTATATTAAAGATGAAAGCGGATGGAGCATTGTGAAGGAGGGAGACATTAGGAAAAGATGGGAAGGGTACTTCGACAATTTGTTTAATGGGGAAGGGTCAGGGCGAAGTGAAGGAGGAGAGGACCAGGACAAACACCCAGACACACACTACGAAGACGATGATGCTACGAGGATCAGCCAAGAGGAAGTAAGGTGTGCCCTAAAGAAGATGGGGAGAAAAAAAGCAGTAGGGCCAGACCAAATTCTTATTGAGGCATGGAGATGCCTAGGGGACGCGGGGATAAGTTGGTTGACCAGCCTTTTTAAAAAGATTTGGTCAAGTGCAAAAATGCCTGAAGAATGGAGACTTAGTGAGGTTATACCTATCTATAAGAACAAGGGGGACGTGCAGAGTTGTAGCAACTATAGGGGTATAAAACTCCTAAGTCACACCATGAAGCTTTGGGAGAGAGTGATCGAGATGAGGCTTAGGAAGGTTACGAGGGTGGCAGAGAACCATTTTGGCTTTATGCCAGGGAGGTCGACGATGGAGGCTATTCACATCATCAGAAGCCTTGTGGAGAAGTTTAGAGAAAGACAAAAGGCACTACATTGTACCTTCCTAGACTTGGAAAAAGCTTACGATAGAGTACCACGGGAGCTGATTTGGAGGACGCTTCAAGTGAAAGGAGTTATTGGGAGATACATTAGTGTTATCAGAGATATGTATGATAGGGCGACGACCGGTGTTCGGACTCCTGTGGGGAACACAGAGCTTTTCTCGGTAGGAATGGACCTACACTAGGGTTCGGCGCTTAGCCCTTATCTTTTTACCTTGATTTTATATGAGTTGTCGAGTGGACTACAGGAGGAACTACCGTGGTGCCTGATTTTTGCAGATGACATAGCGTTTATTTCGAGATTGACGGCGGAGTTAAACCTTAGGCTAGAGAAATGGAGAAGCGCCCTTGAAGACAATGGTTTGTGCGTAAGCCGAGAGAAGATAGAGTACCTGCGTTGTGACTTTGATAGGCATGAGATAAGACGAACTGGGGATGAGGATATTCGCATTGGAGAGCGAATATGGCGCCCAAAGGAGTCTGTTAGATACCTAGGATCGATGATACATAAATCGGGGGAGATAGACGAAGACGTGACACATGAAGTGGAGAGCAGCTACTGGAGTCATGTGCGACAAGAGGATCCCGCTAAAACTGAAAGGTAAGTTCTACAGAGTGGCTATTAGACTGGCTATGTTATACGGTTCCGAATGCTGGCTGATGAAGAAAACCCACGCATCCCGGGTTGAGGTGGCAGAGATGAGAATGCTAAGGTGGACGTGCGGGAAGACCCTATTAGATAAGATCCCCACAGGAGGTTTTAGAGCCGAACTAGAAGTATGGACCATCATTAACAAGCTAAGAGAAGGACGTTTGAGATAGTTTGGCCATGTTAGGAGAAGAGACCAAACAACACCACTAAGGAGGGCGGAAGTTATTCACGTTGACGGCATTCATGAGATGGGAGGAGCGAATAGCAAAGGACCTAAAAGAGCTTGGCTTGCGGAAGGACTTAGCGTTGGATATGACTGCATGGAGAACTATGATTAGAGTAGAGGATTAGGTTAGGGTAGGTTTTTGTGTGACTAAGATAGACACATTTTCCCATACTGTCTTGTTAGTGATGATTGGTCAAGAGTAATGGGCTTAACGAATGAAACTCGAAGCTACAGAGGGCTCGGATCCGACATGATAAGAGGGAGGCCGACGGAGGTGGAAAGACAGAATTCCGAACGCGCCATAGAAGCTTTCTACTTGAGGGCGTGGACCAATGAGTGAAAGGCATATGGGAATAGGTTTTTGTAGACATTATATAGTATTTTATCTTAGACTTTGGTTCTCTGTGACCTATGTATTGGTTTTAGCCTTGAGTCTCGATAGGCCAAAATCGAGGGGGAGCTTACTCTAGTGTTTGATGCCCCCGAAAATTGCTTTATTTGTCGGAGGACATGACCGAGGACTAGGTGTCTAGGTTTAGTTTAGTGGTTTGGAGATTTATGTGAGAGGACTAGGAGTAGGTTAGTTAGGAGGCCTTAGGACTAGGAATTATGATTTATGTATATATGTTGTCTTGGTTATGAGTTTTCCTACATTTTATGTTGTTTAAAATGTGCATATGGTTCCTATTGTATATGTATTATCAAACTTTTGCTAAGCCATGGGCAGGACGCATTTTTGGTAAGGTAGCCGGACTCGGCAGACATGTATTTTATCTTATGATCTTCTCGATTGACAGGTATGATATCTAAACACCTATCTCTTGCCGACATTTACATTGTGATGGCCGGAGGTCCTTATGGAAGCAGTCTCTCTACCTCAGAGGTAGAGGTAAGACTGTCTACAGCTCAACTCCCCCATACCCCGCGCAGGGATTGGGTCCTGTTGTTGTTGTTGTCAAATTTTGATTAAACCATTGGAAAACCATGATAGCACACCATTATTGAACCTTTGAAAATCCATGATAGCACACTACATGAACCACTTTTACAGAAATCATCAAGCACTTTGCCACGACATGTTGAGATGTCTATTTATTTCAATTTGAAATGTATAAATACTAGCGATACTTAGCACCCGAATTCGGGTTGGATTTACTTACTCTAAAGTAGAGAGCAGCAATTATAATTGATGGAACTTTGGGATCAAAAACTCTGCCCAAAGCGCTGTTTTGCATCCCAAGTTTTGGCCTTTTAGACACCTCCGTTTTCAACAAACCTTATATGAATTTAAGGAAATTCAATCATACTTTCATTATACGTTTTTAGTTTTCCCCAAAACTGAATACACAAAAAGTTACAGGTGCGTAAAAACAGCAGGAATGGCTTTTCTAGCTGCTGAAAATTCAGCAAACATCACCCCAGGTGCTGTTTTCTGACCCATTTTGGACTATCTAGACATTTTCGTTTCATGTAAAACTTGTACCAAATGAAAGACCAATAACTCTTTTTTCACCATCTACTTTTTGTTTTTACCAAAACTATATACACAAAAAGTTATAATCTCGAGTATCTTGCATATCTTGCATATTTGACATGTTCGACCTTCTTACTCCCATCATTTGGAACTCTCATAATGGTCCTTGATCAGAATGATGTGATAACCCCTGATCATAATTTTGTAAGAACCCTTGAACAGAATCCAATAACAACCCGTCATCATCTAACAGGGATGAAAGAAAGGATGAGTGATCCGATAATTTCTCTTCATCATGTAATGGAGAAGAAAAAGATGAAGCTTGATTCATGTTGATAAGTGTTTGTGTTGTAGAAGATAAGATTATGTTAGAGATAATATTTGTCACCATAGAAGAATTTAATATGGAGAAAACATATTTTTGGGTGCATTATAGAATGGGGAAAAAAATTGTTGTTGGTTTATCTAGCATAGGGTTGAGAAAATTAACTATATTTACTTAAGTTAAGAAATGATGTGGAAAAGCCATCGCACATGCCACGTTAGTTAGTATGAAATTAGTTTGTAATTTGTTAGTAAGTATAGCATTTCTCTGCTAATTATAGCATGAAATTAACTTGGAGTATTGGGACATGGATGACGGTTACACGTACACTTATAATTCTTAGAAGGGTAGGAGTAGAGGCGGGGAAGGACACGGGCCCGAGTCACCCCACATGGGGACACCACTGCCAGGGGTTTGGGGTGGGGGAAAATGGAAGAAATTTGGGGTTGCTTCACCGAAGAGAGAGAAACGATGTGGGGACCATGCGTAGGAAAATAAGCCAACCAGCGGACGCCACGTGTTTTGTTTGACCAAGCCCAACGGCTGGAAAATGATCCGTTTGTTTTTCTTTTTTTGTTTCTTTTTTTTAAATACCACACCCATCTCTTTCTTTTATCACTATATATAACCCACTCTTTTTTTAAACAACACAACACTTTAAATCCAAAACCCATCACTTTTATAAAAATTAAACACCCCATATTTCCCAAAACAACACACAACTACTCCCATTTTCACTACATTTTTATAAAATTCAAACACCCCAACCTTTTCATCACTAATTTCTTACACCCATCACTAAAAAGTATTATGTAATTTTTTTTTTTAAGTATTATGTAATAAAAGGGTATGTTTTTTAATTTTAATATAGTTTTTGATTTAGGTAAAGTAAAAATAATTGAAATTAAAAAAGATAATGTGAAAATTGGGGTTGGGGTGAGTAGCGCCACCCATTTTGGGGTGATTTGGAGTGAATTAAGGAAGTTTGAGGTGGAGGATTTTTATTGGAAGGTAATGATGTGAAAATTAGGGAAAGGTTGGGGAAGTGGTAACCACTCCCACCCCCCTTAACTTGGAGTCACGGGACATGGATGGCGGTTAAACGTACACTTGTGATTCTTTTCCTTTTTTTAACGTGTAAATCTCTTTTTTTTCCCCAATAATGCCCTTTTAGACAATATTTTAAAACTAAAAATCCACTAAAATTTATAACCGTAGGATCAAGTATTAAAAGTCCTAGAGTTGTTCTCATCTTTTTTATTTTAATTTTGTTTTCATTTAAGTGTCATCATACATATAATATATATATATATATAATTCAACATTTTACATTTGCCTATCTTCATGCGTTCACTCGAATAAAAGTAAACAAAAATAACCATTTGCTTATTAACATCACCAAACCAAAAGAAAAAGTATTTTCCGGTTTATGTTTTTGACGGATTGGAACAAAGCAAAACCCATTATAATACAATCTCATTATTTAATGCTAATAAATTAATATGGTAATAATCAAAAGCATATAATTCTACGATAAGTATTTAAATATATTAAAAAAATACATTTGTTAGTTCAAGAAGTTTTATAAAATCGCATTTTCAACACCGAAATTGCAATAGTCTAAGAGCACTCGTCTCCTCAAAATAGTATATCTTATAATTAGTTATAATTAGTTTATTAACTCGCATAATATGTGAATAATTAAAAATATGTTATGATAAAATTATTTAGACGATGAAACTTATAAGACAATGTATAATTTATTAGAGTTTTTTCCTAAAAAAGTTAAAAAATATATATCTCTAAAATTTTTTTTATAAAATAACAAAAAAAAAGATGCAACAAATTTTAAGAATAAGAATGTTTATGACATCATAAGTAAATTAAAAAAAAAACAAACTTAATATTAGGAAATAATTTGGATGTGACAAATAAGCAATATTTATAGAATAATGATGTCACAACAATCCTCTTATATTTAATATAAAGATTGGTAGATATGAAGCGTACTTTGGACATTAAAGTTCATTTGTAACTCCTACAGCTAATATTATTTCCGTCTCTTTCAAAATCAATCTTTTTAATGAAAACAGGAACTCAAATTCAAGTGGTTCTTCGAAAATGGAATGCAATGGGATAGATGGTAGAGGGTAGCCTTTGCGATGATTCCCTTGTCAGTTGTCCCCTTGCGCTGAGTATCGCAAGCAACCTCTCAAAGAATAGGGAGTGAACAAACCAACTTGGAAAATATCAATGCAACACATGAACATGGTGCTCAATGAAATAAACGCAGAAAATGTGGGTGCATAAAGAAAAGGTATGAAAGGAATTAACACAAAGGCGTAGCTAGCTATGAGTCATAATAATCATGGTTATTGTTTGATTTTAACAATTATTAGTTAGCAAAACAATGTTAAAATTTTTGTGTGAAGCGTATGTACATAAATATATACGAGTAATAACACTTAATTAAAATGCAATTCAGAAAAAAAGAAAAGAAAAAAAAAATCTTTATTAATCATTTTTTGTAAAAAGCTTAACTCCATAAGCTTTATCACTGGTTATAAAAAAATTCTTTGGATGCATGAAGCTAGAGTAGATTGTGAACCATTGTATTAAGGTTTATGAATGTGCATCAAGGTTTATCATAATGCATAATTCTAAGTTTGCGCCAACCTTTCGTAATTTTGGCACTTCTACAATAACCATCTTCACCATTTGGTGCATTTTGGTGTTTCAAACTGTGTGACTTTAAAGCTTCTGTTCAAACAAACTAGACCAATTTGATTGCTAAGGAGTTGATTTTCACTGTTTAGTTCAAAAAGGAGAAAATGTATCTGTCCCTGAGCCCCTCACTTAATAACCTATACCTTTTCTTACCCATTAAGTATTCTGCTTTGGTGATCCTTCTAATTAGCTGGCTCCAGATGAAGCTTGTGCTTCCTTACTGGAGGTTCTGCTTCCAAGACGAAGCTCATGAAATGCTACGTCATCATCTCCCCCCAGTCTAGTACAATGTTGGTTTGGCTATCGCTGTGCTAGACTACACGTTCCTGCAAGCTCTTTTTGGTTCTGTTAATAAATCAATTAAGTATTTTTTTTTTGTACTATATTTAAGGTATGTACCTTTTTATTCTTTTTATTGCGACTTGCCCTTTTTTCATTGGCTCTTATTTTCTGCAGTACCTAACCCTATGGACTAGTGGTTGTTGATCTAGCCCATCAGCATTTAAGGCCCTTTTGGAGGCCTATATATACCATGCTTTCCTTCTCATTTTTTTTACACACCTTTTTGTTTACCCTAAAATTTTCTCTCAAAAAACTTCTCCTCCTCTTTTTTGTTGAAGCCGCCGCCTCCATGGTGAAGGACAACATGGGAAAGGACAACATGTCTTCCACTTCTTCGACTTTAACCGAAGGTAGCCTCAAGGAATTTGTTCGAGTCTTCCATATATCGGATCAATATCATCCTATGCTCCCTTTTCCTGGTTCATCCATCTCTAGTGCACCTCAAAGTAAGGTTGCTCTATACACCAAATTGTTTGATTTCGCAGGCGTCCGTATACCTTTTACACGCCTGTTTCTTTCAGTTATTGAATATATTAAGGTCCACATATCCCAGCTTACTCCACTGGGTGTGGCTAAAATTACCCACTTTGAGGTTCTTTGTCGTGCTTATGGAGGGGAACCAACTTTGGATCTTTTTCGAATGTTTTATAAATTGGCGAAAAGTGGGGATTGGTTTACTTTTGAGGGGCGCAAATTGGTTGGGAAACGTAATCTCGCTCGTCCTTGTGTTACCGACCTTCCTAATGGTTTGAAGGATTGGAAGGATCGCTTCTTTTGGATCAACCATGTGGTGGTGCCTATTCGGATGCACTACAGGGATGTTAAAGAAGATATATCTGACCCGTCCCCTGCTTCGTATACCGGATTGGTTGAGCATCCTGTACCCTTTCGTAGCTTCCCTGAAGAGGTCCTCCTTCAGACTGGGATCAGTCGTCATTCGTTCTCTCTGGATAAGGAGCCTGTGGTGTTTTTTGAGGGTGAAGGTATTTTTCTTGTTCCCTGTTTCTTCATCTTTTCATAAGTCTATTTATTCGCAGATTTATTATTTTATCTCGATTTGTATATATGATTTTTTGCTTTGTGCTACAGAAATAAATCTTCTCAAATTAATCTTATTGCCAAAAGATACCGTGTTTTCTTTTGGTGAAAAACCTGTTGCTAATGGGGAGCGTCCTCTGTTGGAGCGTGTTCCCAACGTTCTGGTTCCCCCTTCTACGGAGTTAGTGACATTCCTTCCACCATCCACTGCTCCCTCTTCTTCTGTTGTTGTGGTTGGTTCTAAAAGACCAAAAGCTTCTGCCCGTGGTGACAAAGCTGTTTCTACTTCTATAAAGAGGTTCCGGGTTAATCTTACTAAATCATCTGGTAAGGGATCGGAAGGTGTACCCTCTTCTAGTTCTTCTCCTTTTGAGGAGGTCCATGCTTCTAATGAAGCTGCTAACGTTCCTCTTTCTCACAAGAAGAAAAGCTTGATTAAAGGATCATTTGGCCCTCTTATGCCGGATCCTTCTGTGAAAAATGTCGAAGAGTCTCCTCATGTTATACGTCAGAGTTTTGGTGGTAAGTCGCTTCGGCTTTTTGATTCTAATAGTACATTCAACGAGTTTGCTGCTGCTTTTTCTACAGAGCCTCCCTCTTTTGAAGGTCCCCATGGTAATTACCCCTTTGATGCTGATAACATTTTTGATGCAGAAACCAGTAGTGGTTCTAAAAATATTGTGCCTGATTCATCTAAGGCTGAAATTGTGGGAGGGGAGTTACCCAATGAAGATTATATCTTTATAAGTTCTGAGAGATATGTTCCATATTGGGAAACTTGTCGTGACACTTTCTTGGATAACCCTCGTGTTTGTGAAGATTATACTAATCATTTAGCCACTCCAGCCGAGTATAAACGCATTCAAACCGTTTCTGATCAAGATCTCTCTGATGAGACAAATGTTCTTCTCTCCCGCTTGTGTGTTTTGCTTTCTCATGTTCGTCAAAAGTAGACCAGTCGGATTGATTCTGATACACGTAGAAAACATCGATCACAAAGGCTTAGGACTCAATTGAGTGAGCGGGACAGTGACATAGAGAAGCTCAAGAAAGAAGTATCTGTTTAGCAGGGACAGTTGAATGGAGCCATTGAAGTTGAAGCACCCAAACAAATTGAGAAATTGGAAGCACTTTTGTCTGCTTCTGGAGATACTATTTTGTCTTTGAGACAAATTGTTGAAAGTGGCAAGGATGCTACCACTCGTCTTGCTTCAGCTGAGTCAAAGCATCAGAAAGAATTGGAGGCTGTTACAACTCAACTTCATGAGGCTCAAAAAGAAGCTGATGAGCTTCGTAAGACTCTTGGTGCAAATACTTCTGAAGTTACATCAGAGAAGGAGAAGCGGGAAGCAGAGAATGTAGCTCTTAAAGAAAAGGTACAACAATTATCTGATCGTAATGCTTTTCTTGAAGGTAAAAATGTGGAGTTGTCCAATGTGAACAAGTGGATCATTAGTGAAGGCTATTTTTATGCCTTGGACCAGTTGCGCCAATCTTTCCAATATTTAAGTGGGATTGATAACGTTGGTAGCACCGGCAGTGCCTCTGGACTACAAGATGGTATTCGTGCCGGATATCAGAGTGCTCATTCAAAGCGACCCCTTGAAAAAACTGCTGGCTATGGCCCTTCTGCTCCGGCTCTTTTTGAAGAGGCTGTTAACTCTTTCAATACCTTACACTTTGAGTATTTTGAGTGGTTATCCAAATGTGTTGGTGGTTCCATTGAAGATCTAAAGGCTGTTTCTCCAGACCCACCGGTTGCTTCCACTCCTTCTGATGTTTAATTTCTTTGCTTTTAGCTAATGTTTGTAATGATACAGTTATCGTTCGGTTTGTCCAACAATGTCGTACTTGGATCTTTTCTTTGAACAATGCTATTATGGATGTCATCTTTTGCTACTTCATCTATGTTGTCTTATTATCTGTTTAACTGAGGTAGCACAGGTACCCTTTTATATTTGTAGCTTGATATTTTCTTTCAGGTTCTCTGCTCCTTTAAATCAGTTGCGGCAGTTTTGCCTCCTGACTGGCATTTTGAGCAGCTTTGCTTTTTTGAAATTTTGAAGATTACATGCTTTTGATATTGATTTTGATTTGTAGCCAAAAAAGTTCTTCCCAGTACCCAACCATTGTTGAATACTTTCAGCTACATTGTTGCTTTTGTGCCTTGAAGTCTTTGTTCCTTGTTGTACTCGATATG